>NC_092828.1:38711927-39014957 GCF_039878825.1 Excalfactoria chinensis
CCTGCAGAAACCTTAGCTGAGTCAGAAAGGTAGCTCTGACCCAGAAATCGATTTCTGCTGGTTTAGTTACAGGTTCTGCTTAAATATTTGCCTTACTGAGTGCATGTAATCATTTTGGTAGATTAACTGTGTTTGCTCTGTTCCATGGTATGTTGATTTCCAGTATTTGCTGCGGAAGAGATTGCTTTCCCCTGTTAACAAGTAAAAATAAAGACTTGCACTTCTATTACACTTGGGTATTCTAATTGCTTCTGCAGTTGGTACAGACACTGGGCACGACTCAGAAAAGTCAGCTAGGATGGGAACAGACCCTTGGTCTCTTCCCAGCCAGCCTTGCTCCTCAGGGAAAATGAGCAAAGCATATACTCTTTTTGTATTTACTGCTGCTAAAATGGTGCTGGAAGGCTGTGTTTTCCAGGTAAATTAAATTCATTTTTCTTGCCACTGGCTTTACTTCTTTCCTTCATTTTAAGTTGCAATTTTATTCCTACATCAAGTTGAAAACTTACATTATTCTGACTTCTTCACAACTCCTGCTGTTGAGAACTTCTTTTAACTCCAATGAATTCTGTATTGCTGATTGAAAATCAACAGTTTTACTATCTATTATCTCAAAATCGATGACAGATGAATAACAGTTGAGTATTCCTAGTGGCAGACTGAACTGATGAAACTAGATAGAAACAGTAAATTTCAGCAGCAGGTTGAACATATGCTTTACTTATAACCTGTTTTACCTTCTTCTGTTGCTTGTAGACATGTAAGAGCAATCTAGAATATTTGTGTGATTTGTGAATTTGTTCCTTGTTATTTTTTTCCAAGCACTGGAAAGTAGCTCTCTAGTTTTTTCAAGACCCAATGATATGAAGACAGAATTCACATTTCTAAGCCTTTGTAGGTTGCCTGCAGTATCATAGCACTTTTGAAAAGCAGCTCTGTTTGTACATAAGATTTTTCAGTTTTAGTGAATTTGACATTAAAAGGATAATTGTTTAGCAGTAAATATATATATCTAACCATCTTGGCTTAGTTATACTCTGAATTATATCTCCTCACATCCTATAAATCTTGTGCACTTACATTCACTCTGATGCTATGGGGAAAGTGATGAAGTGATGTGCTTTAACTCTTCAAGAGAAAGCAACTTGACAATTGCAAGTAGTCATTCTGTATTCTGATCTAAACCCCACCAACTCAGATCACTTTCAACCTGAGGTAGATCCTACTTCTGTATAACTGATCATGCAAGGTATGACTGTGGGCCTAATGTTCATCAAACCAACATCAGCCAAGATCTGACCTAGCTTGAACTTTCAGAGTGGCAACTGCCAAAGGTTTTATGCCTTTTCCTAACCATAAGGTTCATCCTGAACTTTTGAAAGCCATCATCTCCCTCTGCCAGTCTCACCACACCCCCTTTCATATTAATCTTCAGTGTTTGTCTGTGTGAACTTGGATTCTCATGCATCTGAGCACAGGATTCCACAGAGCAATAGTACTTTGCCACCGAAGTAGCAGTAAAATTCAAACACTTCCTCGAGTTATACAGTAATCATATAATCACCTGAGGTGGAGAGGACCTATGATATCATCCAGCCCAACCTTTAACTGAAACAGTATGAGCAAAGAGCCCTTTGCCAAATATAGTTACAGCTATTCTTACTGATAGAATCAAGCTTCCAGCCATGGCTATTAATGAACAAGTAGTTTGAATCAAAGACATCTTTGCCTGTTCATTTTAGGAAAAAAGTGAGATGTGAAAACTACTCTTATATATCACTGTTTCTCTTACTTCTATCCCAGACCTAATTTACTCACACATGAATTATTTTAACTGGAATACAAGAATCTGCCCACTTCCAACTAAGGATAAATTGTGTGTTGATGTGGACCATTAGTGGTGTGCGCCAAACTCAAACCAGGAAAAGAGTCTGAATCTTATGTAAGAGATACTAATGTACAGCCAGGAGTTTCATTTTGCTCAGCATTTCCTTCCTGAAGGTCTGCAATGCCTGTTTGTTAAGTCCAACCTGTTGAGATCTTCATTGCTGGTACAGTTAACCAGGAAATCACTATGAGTGCAAGGCATGCACTGGAGGTAGTTACTGAGTGGAATGTTTTAACCACCCACACAAAACTGTATCTCCTCCCCATTTTTCTTAACTGTAACAGTAGCTACAGAGCCTGAAAACTGTTATGTGTTATTACAAGGTTTTATTCCAACTTTTATCATTTCATTTCTGAAATGGTATCCGCGACTCCACTCTCGCTGACAGTCTTCTTTAAGTTTTATTCTGCTAATCACATGTGTTCTTCAGAAAACATTTCCACTGCTTCCACAAAATCTCCATGATTTCTACTATTTTGGAGAAAACCTCCTGGGGTAGAAAGATGACCTCAGGAGGAGTTTCTCATAGGCTGTTAGAGAGTAAATTGCAGAGTTTGAGGCATGGACTCAGATGTGAACGATCCAAATAGTTTATTACAAGTTCTCACATCTCTTTTATACCTTCACAAGTTTTTGTTTTCTAGCTTTCCCATCTTCCCTTACAACTTTCCCAACTACCTTTACATGTCAACAGAGCATTCTGTGGTTTAAGCTGCTGCCTGCGGCACTGGAGGGCCCGGGTTCGAATCCTCCCCCTGTGGCGCAGGGGTAGAAGTGCCGCTTCGCTACACAGGGGGCTCGAAACCCGGGAGTTGGACTCGATGATCTCTAAGGTCCCTTCCAACTTGCATGATACTATGATGATGATTCTACAAAACACTTTTCAACTGTCCATGCAGGCACATATCCAATCAGAGCTGTGAGTCCCTTCTTCTCCTTCTAGAGGTGTCCTTGATTCCCATGCTGTTTATCTTGCTCCACAGCTGCTGCTCTGAACATCTTTTCTTGTATTCCCACAGTAAATGACAAATGCAAATCATCTAGGGTTAGGGTTAGGGTTAGGAGAAGGTAGATCTACCTGCTATAAGAGAAGCTGAGGTTCAAGACCATCTAAAGTACCTGAAGGTGTATAAGTCCATGGGAACCAATGATATCCATCCATGCATTCTGAGGAAACTGGCATGTTAAGTGGTCAATCTGCTGTCTACCATATTTAGAAGGTCATAGCAGTCTGGTGAGGTTCCTACTGATTGGAAAAGGGGAAACACAATCCCCATTTCCAAGAAAGGAGAAAAATAAGATCCAGATAATTACAGGCCAGTCAGTCTCACCTCTGTACCTGTCAAGATCATGGAGCAGATCCTCCTGATGGCCTGACTAAGGCACACGGAAAATAAAGATGAGGTGATTGATGGTAACCAGAATGTCTTCACCAAGGGTAAGTCATGCCTGACAAACTTGGCGTTCTTTTATGATGGAGTTACAGCATTGGTAGATAAAGGAAGAGCACCTAACGTCATCTACCTGGACTTGCGCAAAGCACTTGATACTGTCCTGCATGACACCCTGGTTACCAAGTAGGAGAAAAACAAATTTGATGGATGGACCACTTGCTGGCTAAGGAATTGGCTGCATGGTCACACTCAGAGGGTTGCAGTCAGTGACTCAGAGTCCAAGTGGAGATTGGTGATGAGTGGCGTTCCTCATGGATCAGTGCTGGGACTGGTGTTAACAATCTTTGTTGGTGACATGGACAGTGGGATCAAGTGCACCTTCAGCAAGTTTGCAGACACACCAAGCTGAGTGGTGCAGTTGACACGCTAGAGTGAAGGGATACTGTCCAGAGGGACCTGGACAGGCTTGAGAGGTGGGCCCATGCCAACCTCATGAAGTTCAACTAGACTAAGTCCAAGGTACTGCATCTGGGTTGGGGCAATCTCAAGCACAGATATAGGTTGGGTGGAGAATGGCTTGAGAGCAGCCATGAAGGAAAGGATTTGAGAGTGTTGATTGAATAGAGATTCAGCATGAGCTGGCAGTGTGTACTTGCAGCCCAGAAGGCTAACCGTATTCTGGGTTGCATCAAGAGAAGTGTGCCCATCAGGTCAAAGGAGGTGATTCTTCCCCTCTCCTGTGCTCATGTGAGACGCCACCTGGAGTACTATGTCCAGTTCTGGAGCCCCCAATGCAAGAAGGGCATGGAGTTGTTGGAGTGGGTTCAGAGGAGTGCCACAAATATGGTCAGAGGGCTGGAGCATCTCCCCTACGAGGACAGGTTGAAAGACTTTTCAGCCTGAAGAAGAAAAGGCTCCAAGGAGCTTTCCAGTACCTGAAGAAGACCTGCAGAAAAGCTGAATAGGGACTTTTTATAAAGGCAGGTAGTGACAGGATGAGGGGAAATGGTTTAAAACTGGAAGAGGGTAGATTAGACCAGATATTAGGGAGAATTTTTTTACTGTGAGGGTGGTGACACACTGGAACAGGTTGCCCACTGAGGTTGTGAATGCCCCCTCCCTGGAAGCATTCAAGCCAGGCTAGATGGGGCTTTGAGCACCCTGGTCTAGAGAGGAGTGTCCCTGCCTATAGCAGGGACATTGGAACTAGATGATCTTAATGGTCCCTTCCAATCAAGACCATTCTATGATTCTACGATTTGCTGTCTGTCACCTCAAAATGTAGTCCACTTCTGGTCTCCTGAAGTCTATAAAGTGATCCTGGTTTTTGCCATGCTCTCTACTCTCAGAATCCTGACCTCTACCACTTATGGAGCTGCAACCACAATTACCTGCAGTATGACAAGTGATGATAACTTGATCATTTTGATGTGGCAACAGAGTGGTGATAGAGTGACATTTCCCAGATGTACAAGGAGTACCATCATTACATCACATCAGGCTTTTTCCAGAACCTGTCTCCATGACTTGGTTTCACCTGTAACAGTGGGTGATTCATTGGTGCTGTCAAAGCAGTTAGGTGACAGTGGTTAATATAACACGTATGAAATCTTATGTTACAAGATCTGGATCTTACAGCACATCAGCATGACTGCTCCAACGCACCTGCTACTACACACTGGCTTTGGTTTTGAATTTGAGTTTGGTACTGATGTCAGGTGGAGCATGATGAGTGTTTAGAGTGACAGAACCCTACATGAGCATTGAAAGCCTAGCACAATAGCAGAGTTCAGACATACATAAATATTTTTCAAGTAGTAGCACCTTGAAGAGTAATTACTCAGTACAGCGCTAAAATACCTTTCATTATTCCAACTGGAATAAATACATAAGTACTAATGTTAAGCTGGAGCCTTCTCTGGTGAAGGCTTTAACTTACACTTCCAGAGCTGCAGAGTTCGGCTAACCACTGTCCACTCTCTCAGCTCAATTTCTGCAATTCTGAAATACTTTCCTCTGTGAAATGACAGTTGCCCTGGAAAGTACCATACATAGTAAAATCAGCCAGTTCTGTATACCGGATCAATGAGAGTAGTTAAAGTGCTTCATCTCTTTTTCTGCAGTTAGTGGTTGTAAGTAAAACACTATGCAATTAATAATCTGTTAGCATTTGTTTGAGATCTAACAATTGAGCTGTATTTTTGACTAGAGAATTATTACTAAACTTCAGTCTGAAAACAATTTCCTTCCAGCTAACATTACAAAATGAGCAGGATGTGAACTTGAACGTCACTCTGTTCTCCTTTCATCTGAGTTTTTTAACCACACTATAGAAGTGTGTGGAAAGGGTTGGCTATAGATCACACACTCATAATCTTTGTTGCTATAATCTTTTAACAATAAGGCTTGAACTTAAAAGGATGGAATTGGAGGGGAAGGAAAAAATGACTTCCGGAGAACACTTGTGCAGCCTTATGCAAATTTTTAGACTTCATGCCCAACATTTCAAGATAAGGCTGAATTTATTACAAAGCTTTGAATCATGATGTATCAAAATTCACATTCAAGATGAAAAAGCTGATGTATTCTTTGTTGCCGTGGCATAAATACTCCTGCAGTGATGGATGAGAAGATTCTGCCCAATGAATTGTGGTTCATTTAGACTGTAGTTTAAGCTGGTGTTTTGGAAACTTGTTTAGGAAATTAGTAACAAAAAATTATGTCATCTCTTAAATTCAACATAGTGCATTCTGAAAGGAATATTCGTTTTTCCATGTGCACATCCTTCTCTTTTCTTAACACAATTAGAAAGGAATTGCCCAACATTATTGCAGTCATTCAACAAAATAAATCTGAAATGAAAAGCATTTATCTGTTAAAGAATGAATAAAAACAGATATGCTTCTCTATTCATTTTTTGAGTATATGATCACAGAATCAAAGAATATCAGGGATTAGAAGGGACCTTGAAAAATCATCCAGTCCAATCCCTCTGCCAGAGCAGGAACACCTAGATCAGGTCACACAGGAACATGTCAGGGTGGGTTTTGAATGTCTCCAGAGAAGGAGACCCCACAACCTCTCTGGGCAGCCTGCTCCAGTGTTCTGTCACCCTCACCATGAAGAAGTTTTTTTCTCATGTTTATGTGCATTCTCCTGTGTTCCAGCTTGAACCCATTGCTCCTTGTCCTCTCTGGGAAGAGCCTGGTTCCATCTTCCTGACACTCACCCTTTACAGATTAATAAACATTAATGAGGTCACCCCCCAGCCTCCCCCAAACTAAAGATACCCAGCTCCCTCAGCCTCTCTGCATAAGGGGGATACACCACTCCCTTAATCATTTTTGTGTCTCTACTCTCTTTTGTATGATTGAGTGGTTGGAACAAGAAACCTGGGCTGAAGAAGGCATAGGAACAGTCCAGCTTCCCTGAAGCTGCATACCTCAAACTATTATGAACA
This sequence comes from Excalfactoria chinensis, assembly GCF_039878825.1. NCBI lineage: Eukaryota > Metazoa > Chordata > Aves > Galliformes > Phasianidae > Excalfactoria > Excalfactoria chinensis. The sequence goes on from NC_092828.1 coordinate 38,718,670, forward strand.
GTAGCAATATAGCCTAGAAAATTACTAACTGTAATCTATTGTTTGAAGCATCGGACATGCTGTATGGACTGGTAGATAATATCTGAAGGATTAGCAGGGATTGTTCTGAAGCCCTAAGGAACTAAAGTGTCATCAAATAAGCTGTGGAATTGTAAGACATAATGACATTTTTATTGCAGAAGGAAAGGTATCTCTATTAAGCCTTGTAGAACAACATTTAGATCACCTCATTTCTTGGCAAATTCAGTCACATTGGCTTGTTCTACTAGCTGCAATGGGCATGAAGTAAGGAAGTGCTGGACATCTTTACAAATGTGCCAACCCCCTTAACCCTGATACGGGCACAAAACAATGCAGATAGCAGGTACTCCGTTATGCTCAGGAAGCTATCAGATCATACTGTTATTATTTCTAGTTTACTGCAACTGTTGTAACTATTGCACTGTAGGTGGAACATTGTGCTGCATAGTATAATGAGAAAACAAGCAGGCTGAAGACAGAAGAGCAGTAATGCAAGCAACAGGTGCCTCATGTCTATCAGGCTGTGAATATGTCTCCCAGCGATACTTATCTGCAAAAGGTAGAGCTCCAGTATTTCACTTCCGCAATTTTGCTGGGCCCTAACCTCAAGCAGACGTGCCAGCATCACTCACTTACAAGTGAATCATGCATTGTGGAGACATCCAAAGGCCATTAACCATGTCACTTTGCTTGGAGAGAGGAATTTAGTAATGAGTTCCAGAAATACAATAAAGCCCTACCACATTATTTTGCAATCTCTTTGTGTTGCACAGTGTCATCCCAGCCATCTCACTTCTGCACTACTGGCACGCAAGCACAACACTGCCATTTTGAAACAACAGTGGTGATCCCTCTTTAAGAACAACAGGGCAGCTTCCTGCCTAGGAACCATAATGGGCATTTTAACATTTCTACTAAGTGAGTACGATTGCTCTGAGAAGATAGTGTTTTCCACCTAAGAGCCTGGCACAGCTCATTAGTGAGCTCAGAATAAGCATCCACAAGGTTGCATTAGATCCTCTCTTTAAGCATGAAGGCCAGCAAACACAGAAGTCAGAAATAGCAGACAGTGGACATATGCAGAGTTTCTGACAGCACTTGCAGTCTTACTAGATTACATCTTTGAGCGTGCAGAGCAGCACTTACATCAGGTTGTAAAACTCCAGCACCAGACAGCAACTATCCTGTATTCCTAACTCTTTAATAGTACTTAGAATAACTGCCCACTTAAGAAAAGTGGGGCTTTTTGCACACTGCTGCAGAAGAAATGAATACAGATGACAGTGACTCAGCGCACTCTGCACACTGCCCACTGCTGAGCTGCAGCTATTCCAAGTCCATGGAACATCTTGCACAACTAGCAGATAATTACTCTTCTCTTATGCACGTAAGAAGCCCAAATTGCAAATCTGAGACCAGAACCTGGACATTCCTGTGTCTTCTGGAATGGAAACATGATCTGAAGCCCCCTCCAAAGATTTGAAAAGGCTTTGTGAAAAGAAAATATAGGCTTGTTTATTTTCTGTTTAGAGTGTATGAGATGTTAACATTCTGCAGGCAAGATAACCCCTGGATGTTTGAAATTTTACACTTGAATTTGTATGTGGATACTCCACGTCTGATTTGCACATCCACAGTGTGTTTCTAACTGCTGGTGAGGTTGCTGGATATTTGTAAAAGCAGTAAGCAAGATATTGTAAGTACCTTGCTTGAGGAGAGCCCATATGAATTCCCAATAGGAATTTCTTCTTAATGGTAGTCCTTTAAGAAAGAAAATGTAAGAACCACCCCGGACAAAATCAGCACATGAATTAGTTTTATTGGATTTTTACGATGTGATGAACTGGTAATGTCAGCAAAAAGATAATCACATGCCTGGAATGCTAACTTGGAATTCAGGGGGTTTCAGTTCATCTCTTGGCTTTGCTGCAGAGTTTTGAGATCTGGGTTTTTCATGGTAGGAACTGCAAAGATACAAACAATGAGACTGTCATTGTCTAAGGCAATTCCAGAGTAAATTAACTACCTTCAAAATTTTGAGTTTATTTTCTTGCACCTGACTTTCCCACTATAAAATGACCTAATTGCAAAGGTAGAAGCCACCTGTCTTCCAGGAGTTAAATTTGAGTTAGCATAGCCCTTTTCCAGAAGTTCAGAAAAAGAAACACTCTGATGAATAAAGTTAGTTTGAGAGCCACAAGAAATTAGTGAACATTGTTTTTCTTTTAGTAAAACACGTGTATACTCAAAAAAAAAAAAAAGAAAAAAAGAAAAAAGGGAAGACGGAATTGCTGTGGTTTATGTAATTCAATAAGTCATTAGCACAGTTCTTAGACATAACAGTACAGCCCTCAAACAATGCAGGTTAATCTGGGTTTTGTGTGATTGTCAAGTAGAATTTAAAACTTGGGTTTAGAAGACCTTTGAAAAACGTTATCTTGATTCTTCCCATTGTGCTTGAACATATGCAATTAAACAGTATTCTCTTTAACACTGCTTCAAAACAGGACTTCGAAACATTTTAAAACAGATTCAGAACCCATAATGTAGAAATGCAAGAACTTTTTTTCTTCCATTCTGAAACATATTTACCTTATCATCCTCTAGGAAGGATTCCAGCACTACACCCTTATTGTTTCATAAACAAGCTAAAACAACAAATATTTATGTTGTATTTTGGCTTTGTCCCACACCTTAGGGCCACTAAATTTAGTTACAGCTATTAGCCTGATTTTTCGTTGCAAACTGCCCTGTTTTCACAGTAATGCTAGTGACAGACACTAGCTGGAAGCTGAATATCCTGCCAGAAATCAGTGCAACTAACACTGATGATGACTTATATCTCTTTTGCAGTACTTGACCTGATACACTACTGGGGATTACCAGGGTCTTATTCACCCCGCTGAAGTCACTGAAGTGGTTTCCCTGACATACCTTTCACTTGTGAAATTGAAGATTCTTTCCCTATCTCACATGCCTTAAACAATATTGCTTAAGCTAAAAACACCGATTAGGACTTTATTTAGGTATGTGACGTCGTGCAGGTTTCATGAACTTGAGCATCAAAGACTTTTATGACTACTCTGTAACTTTTACACACATGCAATTCAGCATTCTTGAATTCAGATCTTCTGTTCTGCCTTAGAAGGTCTAAGATAAGCAAACATAACAGAGATCTGATCATTACATGCCCATTACACTTCACTGAAATATTTTACTTCAAAAAGCTCAAGACCACGCTCTGCAGTGGCAAACATAAGAAAGGAGGGGATGTTTTAGAAAGCTACTGATAGAGGGAAATTATTAGTAACGCTGGAAGTAAATAAACAGAACCCACTTGAGTGCTTCTTTATGGAAACATGGACTGCAAAGAAAAGAATCTTCTCTGTTACTACTCGAATCCCATTGCACAAACATCTTTAAGTGTTGTTTTCAGTTAATATCAACCTAATTTATGACATCTAGAGGGAGAGAGCAACCAGAAAATGCACACATTTGTGTAAACAGTCCTCTACTAGTTCCTCCATGAGAATACCTGCCTAGTGCCAGATACTGAAGGGATTTTAAATCACATGTACTTGCTACTAGCTTGGTCTTGTGTCTCTCATCATCACTGGCAAAATTGCCTAGTGCTGTGTTGCATGGTTCTGTTGTTTGCTGCCTTTGGCTTTTCCTGAAAGCCGAAAAGATCTGTGGTTTTCAGAGAGCACCCTCAGTTCTTTCTCTAAGCCAGGTTTATTTAAATTTCAAAGTAGGTACCCAAAACAGTGTCTTCATTCAGAAAAACGAACAAACAAAGAAATAAAGAAACAAATAAAAAAATTATCCTCACGGATTTCACCGTTCCTTATGTTTTTACTATTAATATTTTGCCATTGGTGATGAGATTTTAGACTAAATTTATATGCATTGCCAACTGAGAGGTGTTATCTAGGGGCAGCTTGCTACTGTAGCAGCCTTTTCTTGATTATATTTTTCCAAAGGCAATTGTTTCTACAGTTGTACCAGAAAATAGAAAGAGAGAGGAAGGAAGGAAGGAAGGAAGGAAGGAAGGAAGGAAGGAAGGAAGGAAGGAAGGAAGGAAGGAAGGAAGGAAGGAAGGAAGGAAGGAAGGAAGGAAGGAAGGAAGGAAGGAAGGAAGGAAGGAAGGAAGGAAGGAAGGAAGGAAGGAAGGAAGGAAGGAAGGAAGGAAGGAAGGAAGGAAGGAAGGAAGGAAGGAAGGAAGGAAGGAAGGAAGGAAGGAAGGAAGGAAGGAAGGAAGGAAGGAAGGAAGGAAGGAAGGAAGGAAGGAAGGAAGGAAGGAAGGAAGGAAGGAAGGAAGGAAGGAAGGAAGGAAGGAAGGAAGGAAGGAAGGAAGGAAGGAAGGAAGGAAGGAAGGAAGGAAGGAAGGAAGGAAGGAAGGAAGGAAGGAAGGAAGGAAGGAAGAAAAAAAGAAAGAAAGAAAGAAAGAAAGAAAGAAAGAAAGAAAGAAAGAAAGAAAGAAAGAAAGAAAGAAAGAAAGAAAGAAAGAAAGAAAGAAAGAAAGAAAGAAAGAAAGAAAGAAAGAAAGAAAGAAAGAAAGAAAGAAAGAAAGAAAGAAAGACTCCTGTAGATTTTGAACTACATTGCAGTTAGAACCCTAAAATACATTGCAAGGCTTCTGCAATGTATTTTAGGGTTCTGCTCCAATACATGGACCAAACTGTGTTTTTGAGGATTGCTTTGAACAGGAGTAGAATATTCTAATGCCCATGTGATTTTCAGAACTGGCGACAAAGAAGTGCTCATATACTGTTTTATGAGAAATAGCATCGTTTATGATACCAGGTTGAAAGTAATAAACACTGACAAGTTACTGCATGCATAGATAAACCATTCAGGAAATAGCAATCCGTTGGCTGACTCATTGAGAGTTCTGTTTTCTACACACTGCTCCATTGTATTTTAAAGCCTGTTCTGGAGTTTGTACTTGCCCAGTTTTACTGTGTCAGTTTCGGGCATATCTACCTGGTTCTGGAAGTTGTCACATTATCCACGTGGGTCATAACTGGTAAGAAGCTTATGTTTTACAAGAAATACATGTCACAAAGCAAACTGAAGTGACAGATGTATAATAGGCAGTGATGATCTTATGCCAGGACTCTCAGCAGTGCCCTCTTCTACTACTTGCTCCTGTATTGATCCTTGTATTTCACATAATGGCTTTATTTGCTGTATTTGCTGACCACTCATTGAAAACAGCAGGCAGAATGAAATATAATATCCTTACCTCTTGTAGGTGATCCCACACTGTCAAGCCTCCTAAGGATTGCAGCACACCTGTATCTCAGTTATTGTGGGTACTGATAGATCCAGCAGATAAGAGCTCAGATTTAGTTATGTGATTGCAGTATCCAATGGGAAGAGAATGTTTAATTTTTTGTGGTCTAGCCATTAATTCACTTGAAAGCTAAAATAAAGAATATTCACCTATTCACTTAAATGGCAGAAGAAACTTCTTGCATTTGTGACAGAATAGGTTAGAATGGACGTCTATTTCTTGTTTTATTCAGGATTCAGCATTTTCAGTCCAGAATTTTTTGCCTTTAATAATCCTTGGCCATACTAGGACTAGTGGAATTTTTCTTTCCAAATGTTTTCTAGGCTGTGATGTCATTGCACCTTTTTTGTTCAGGACCAGTTACCCTTTTAATCATTGAACTGTTGTAAAGCTTGTAACTACAGCTAAACATTGTATGGTCTTTACCTTCTATTATTTCTTGCCTTGGAAGATCTCTCAGTAGTCCACATTATGGCTTCATTCTCTCTTTCACATCTGCTCCCATAGCCTCAGAAGTCACCCCTTTGACAGGGAAGTGTTAGGACTGGTTCCTCAGATACAACTCACTGGCTACTGGTGTACTCTGGGGAGCTACGACAGATTCATCTATCTGTCCATCCCACCTCTCTCTTTTCTGTCCCAGTCACCACAGTAAAATGCAGCACAGTATAATGTTATTACAGCACTTCTTGATAAAATATAATTAGGAAATCAAGTTCTCCCCCTTGAATCTTTCAGACAGGTGGTATATGAAAGGTAAGGCAGCAATACTATGCATGAAACCTCTGCTCCCAGAAACCTCAAGTTTTGTCCATCGCTGTTTCTTTGCTCAAATAATAGCAGTTTTCAGAGCAGGTGGTGTAGTGACTGCAGGCACTTACACAGCAGGAGATTGGCAAGCAGCCCTCTCCAGGAATCCCTCACTCTCCCCGTGGTCCAGATGAGTCTATAGTTCCACCTTGAGGCCAAGGCTGACACAGAAACTTTTGTCAGTGACATTAAGAGTTTACCTTTAATGGTGAGAAATAAATCACCACTTCCTCCAAAATCTGTATGTCTACATCTGCTCTTCTTATTGAGTTCATTCCATCTGACCATTATTTGTGTGAAAGACTGTTTTGCTCTCATCCTGGAAGCTACAGCTGTGTTGTGACCGAAGTTCTGCCCTAGCAATATCTCTAGTTGTTATCACATTAGTGTTGCTAGATACAATCACACATCCCCAAAAAGGTTACTAATGAGAGACTGAACTGATACTTAACTTGTAAATTAGCTTCTGAAACTGGGAATTTTCTCTTTCCCACCTGGCTTCATGCCAAACAGCACAGGTCTCAAAGTAAATCTGTGGCACTCAAACCACTTCTGTGATAGAAAAGTGTTCTGCCTTTGTTTCCAGACTTGTATTCTTGTACATCATTTCTTCCATCCTTTATAAAGTAATTTTTGTTGTTGGACCCTCTGGGAGCCCCTATCGCTTGGGGCCTCTACCTGCCCACTCCCTGACTACAGACACCTCAGTAGGTCCTGAGTCACAGCTTCCCCAAGCAAAAGCTGGCTTAACCCTTCCCCAATACTGTATACTTAGTCTTGAGTTCACTGTCTGTTCTTTGTTTGTTTCCCTCCTAATGTGCCTGATATACCTTATTGGTCTGTACTTTCCCAAACTCTAAGATCTACCTTTCTAAACTGGGCTTCTTGTTGCCATTTTCAAGTCTAAGTATCAAGGCATGTTTACATGAGAGGTCTGACACATTCATCTTCCTTTTATTTTTTCAATATTTGATGACTCTTTACATTTCAAAAGCTATCTTTAAAAAGGCCTAATAGCCTTCTTGATGCTGTTTAATTACACAGATGTTTAAAACAGCTTTCCATCATAAACATAACTGCTATTTCCCTGCCCACCAAAGAGTCAATAAAACATTCTCAGCAGGCTTTTAACTCTAATACATAGGTGCTGACAGCTCTGACACCCCCTCAACCAGCAGGACAGTAATTTTATTCCAGCTTTGCCAAATGAAATGTAAGATTTTGTCTACATGAACTCTCAGCCAAATATCATCCTTGGGGCTGCCCCACCTGGTGGTACTTCTGCTCTACTGCATCTTTATTATCCTCGGGTTACAGAACAGACTGCTCCAGAGTTCATACATGTTTCCCCGTGTTATTCTGTTGTTGACATAAATTAGACAAATTTTTTAATACTGATGCTTATATTCGAATATTGTTTCTTTAGAGATCAGGGAAAAGGCTCAAATGCATAATCAAATGTGTATAGTCTAAAGCATGAAGAACTAACTAAGAAACAAGCTCAGTTAAGCAATGGTTAGCATATCAAGTTACTTTCATTAATGTATAGCACTTAGATAAATCTTTTGAATGCAGGATTGTTTTCTGAGTTAATGTAGCAAAGAAGGGTTGCAATAAGTTTCTTAAAATGGACTTGGTGGAAAATAGAGATAAAGAAAATCAGAAGACGTTGGGGTAGAAAACACAAGAGCTGATATAAATAATTTTGTATGTTCACAAAAATCTCTGACCAAACAAACAAACAACAACAACAAAACCCACACAAACAGCATTTTGCTTGTCTTTTGGTTTCTAAACTTAAAATGCATGCAATTTACAAGATAAATTTAAAATAGAAGATTCTATTTCCAACATGAATGTTTGAATGTATGCTGCATTCAATCAAAAAAGGTTTCTCTTACGAGAACACTTTCATAGCAAATGATCCAAATTATTATTATACGGTAGTGCAGAGGCCCCAGCAGCTTATGAAAGTTAATTGTTGCAGTGGTATGTACAACATGACCACAGATTTATGTTCTAGGATACAAAGAACCAGAAACACCAAGATTTTAGTGCTTTACTTCAATTATTTTTAATTACATTTGACTCTATGCTTGCATTACTGTGATGAGAAGGTCAAAAGCAGTTGAAATAAAGCTGAGTAAATACATTGTAGATGTACTGTCAAGCCCAGCAGCTCCTGGGAGGTGGAGCAGAGTAAGAGTAACGACCAGTGTAAATCTGTGCACGTTTTGCTGCAGAAGCCACAAGATGTCAGTGCAGGCTCACCATGTGAAGTTGCCTGCAGCACAAGTCTGACCATCAGTAAGAGATTCCCTGCTCAGCTGTTTCCCTATAGCAGTTTGGCTACTAAGCGCACCCCCTTCAGCACGCTGTAAGAGATTATGCTTTTTATTTTGCAGCATGGAGTTACACATGTGTCTGCAGGATGGAATCCATTACACAGGGGAAAAAAAAAAACAAACATGTCCTTTTGGTGTGGAGTGGGCAAAGCAGAAGGATCCAGTCCCAGGAAAAAAAGCACCTCTGATGACATTTCAGGTACCAAAGGTGGCTGTCTGTGAACAGCAGAGTCCTATCTCTTTCCTAAAACACTGCTGTTTGTAAAATCATAGAATCAAAGAATCACAGACTGGCTTGAGTTGGAAGGGACCTTAAAACCCATCCAGACACAACCCCCTGCAGTGGACTAATTGCCACCCACCAGATCAGGCTGGCCAGGACCCAATCCAACCTGTCCTTGAAGACCTCCAGGGATGGGGAAACCACCGCTTTTCTGGGTTCTTATTTAAGAGCAATTTGATTATGTCACATATCAAGGGAATGATACCGGGTTGAAGTGTTCGGATCACTTTTGTAGAAAGGGCCAGTGACCTGAGATTCCTCAACTTCAGGTTGTTTTACTAGATATTCCTTAATTTTTCAGACAGGTATCTGAAATTTATTGCTTTAAATCAAAGCATAAAAATGCAGTGCCTGCTCCCGCAGCACTACCAAACTGACTGCTACAGAAGCATGCAGGGATCATGAAGCTATGGGGTACTTTGGGTGAGGAGCATTTGGCTCCCCAACTGAATTCCTCCAGTAATAGCTGGACATTTACTTCTCAGGCTCAGTTCCTGTTTCTGCAATATCTTTTGAATAAAAAGTCACACCTGAAATTACTTCCATTCTTTCACCTGTTCAAACCTGTGCTTTCTGCACAAACCTGGGTGAGCACATCTGGAAACTTATGGTCCTAAAGACATCCTTATTTCCCTACAGCTTTTTAGCTGATTGCACTTCCTCTACATGGAGATGGCCTCTGTCACCCAGCAGACCATGGTTACCTGATGTGAGAGCTGCCTTTTGCAAGTGTGGTACGGTTCCTTAGTGTGGATTGCATAGTGGCATCTGGGACAACACCATCCCAGAGGATGAATTTGCATTTCTAGACAGCAGCTTGTTCAGATTCTTCACTTGCAGGAACATGTGTACTGGCTGGAAGCAAGGCATAGCCGGCAGGGCTGAGTGGCATTTTCATGTGGATCAAGTTCCAGACTCAAAGACACACCCCGTGAACAACTGAACAGGGAAGAATCTTTCCAGAATTTCAGTATCTCCTAAACAGCTATTAACTTGACTATGTTACTTTACACAAGGTATGTAGTTCACAGTCCAAATCAGTGTGATTTTACACACTGCTATGTTCCATCTGCCTCTGTTCTCATCTGGCTTCATTATTCCAAAGTACTTATCAACTAGAAAGAAATTCAGACATCATCAGGGAGGTCAAATTTTAACCTAATTTCCATGAAGCCTAACATCGTTTGTAAATGTGTTAAACAAGCACCAAGAGAAGATTTATCACGTCTGAATTCAAGACATTTTGTGCCATGCAACACCACTGAAATGCTACCGCCTCTGCCACAGTGGCACATAACTGCCACCCATAGCACACAGCATTCACTGTGCTCTAGGACCCTGCTCAGAAGAGTTTGAGTCTTGGATGGCTGAATGAAAAGAAGAAATGTGATCTATAAGGTTAAACACAGAGAGAAGAATATGAAATGACACAGTAAGTATGTAAATGTATTTACTTTTTGTAACAGGTGCTAGATAGCTGAACTCCTCCTCCTGAAAGAGTTATTTGGTACTGTAACAGCATTATGCAAGGATAGAAGAGATTTGGAACAAGCAGTTACCATGTCTATTAGGTAACTTCAGAAAGAAGAGCAAATAGAGCTAAGGAATGTCTTTTTGTCAGAGGGAAGACTTAGAGAAAACTGAGGAGGTCTCCTTAGACCACCACACAAGGCAAGAACATCATACAGTCAGTCCTATCTGTTCTGCTTTGTACTTTCCCCTTCATAGTGCTCTCCATGTTCATGTGATATTTTAAAAAGGAAAATAACACCTAAATGCTACAGATCATTTCCTACTGTTCATTTAGATATTTAATGCAGTACAAAAGGTTAAAAGGTCTCTCTCCATCAATTTTTGTGTACTCTGGGGATGTTACTTGCTTACCCAGTCAATATTCAGTATGGATATGAAAGTTTTCAAGTTTCAGATTTCAGTTTCTCTGCGAGCTTCCCAGCAGCTTGATGTATCACTCAAGTTAATTGTGCTTAGCATCATACAATGAAAAACTGTCTGCTTTGCAGGGACACCAGGACACAATGTGAAAAATGTTTGTATGGCACAGCAACACTGAGCAAAGGCGAGTGGGCAGCTCAGACAGAGGCGGGTTGCAATTGCTCTGCATTCCTTCCATGCCACCCACCTCTGATTCTTCACTTCGCAATTGCATAACAAAAATTCATGAATGCTTTTTCTCATGTTATTCTTTTCCAGCCTTGATGCTTTCATTAGTCTAAAGGGCTGCTCTGAAAGTAATGCCTTCTGTTTTATGTTGCTGTCCCACAGTATCAGAGGTGGATGCTGGTGGTATGGCAGTAGGGGTTGAACTGTTGTGCAAATACTGTTCCATTTTGTTGCTGCGTGACAGATGGCAGCAGAGGGGCAGTCTGACAAAATGGTGTCTGATGTAGAAGTGCTATGGAGCAAAGGTGTGTCATTGAATTCCTCCATGCAGAAACAATGGCATCCCTTGACATTCATCAATGCTTGCTGAACATTGAAAGAGACCAACTAGTGGATTTAAGCACAGTGAGGCAGTGCATAGTGCATCAGCAGTGGTGACAGCAACATAAAAGACAAGCCACTTTCTAGACAGCTGTGCATAGCTGTCACCTCCAGTGTCTTGCAGGCTCTTGTTCATCACTGGTCAAAGTGCACAGGTAGTGGTGGTGTCCATGTTGAAAAATAGCGTTTTGTAGCTGTGGATTTGCTCTATCAAATATTATTGTTATATTCTTTTTACCTGTTATAGTTTCTGTGAAAATTTATAGGGAGCTTTCAAAGCAGCCATAATGCTATCTAAAGCTCAGTGTGCCTTGCTGCAACAACAAACAATAAACTGTCTTCATCTGGTTGCTGAGGATCAATTGTATACGTCGAGTTTTAGTAACAATTTAAGGTTTATTAATATTTTGCTGGTAAATAACAAATTTTAAGTATATGATTCTTAGTAGCACTTAATCAGCACTTAATCATTAGCCAATTTAACACAATTATTTAATGGAAAGTACTGCAATCAAATAGAGCAACTTAATGGTTCAAGATTGGCAAGATCTTGAAACAAGCGCAATTTCTCCCTCCTCTCTTAGTCTTCCCATTTTCTTGCAGTTTGTGAATTCTAGTAATGCTGGGTAGCAAGGTTGTCAGCCTTTGTTAAAGTTGTTTACATTTGGTGCTCCAATACAAAGTATTGTCTGAAAAAATAGTACTTCATGTTAGCAAGTATGAACAGAATGATGTCTAGACATTTTTAACCACTTAAACATATATGTAAACAATGATAAAGTGTTTACGTGAATGCTTTTTCACCCATATCCAATCCTAGCATTAAACCATTTAACATTAGGAGATTTTTGCTTCATAGGGATTATTTAGTTTCAATTGCTATGAAGGAATATATGTATTTTTATTTTTTTTTTATTTATCTTTCACTTTATACATAAAAAAAGTCTAGTCTGAAATTTGCCAGAGATCTGCATGTGGTGCTCAGGGACATGACTTAGCAGTGGGTTGTTAGAGTTAGTGTAGTATGGTTAGGTTGTGGTTGGACTTGATCTTTAAGGTCTTTTCCAACCTGATCTATGATTCTGTGATTCTGTGTGATCAGGGTATTTTTAAAACAAGAAGGAAATAGATGGAGAATCCATGTTGTAACTTACCTTCTTTTAGATGGAAGTAATTAAAGAAAAAACATTATCATGCTGGAAGTAGGAGGCAGGTGCTACAGTCACATGACCTGCAATGACCATTACAGACAAGTGACCAGAGCATAAGAGCATTCTGTTTGGTGGGTGTGAGGAAGGGCAGGTGGGGTTTATTTTTTTGTGGTGGTTTTTGTGAGTATAAAAGAGTATGTAAGCATGCCAGGAGATTTTTTGGTCTGAAAACCTTGAGAACAAGGAGAAAGGGCCTAGAAGAAGAAGGCTGGCTGGGTGTGATGGCAGCTTTTTTTGTGCAGGATGCTTCTCTCTGGTTCTGCCCTTAACAATATTTATTAGCTCCAAGCAATGAAAATGCATCTATGCTTTTATGATGGTCTGGACTATCAAATGCGTGAGTTAACAGGACATATGATCAACACTAAGCTATGATGCATGACTAATGCTGGTTCAGTCTGTTAAGTAAGACCTGCCCCTCTAACGATTTGCTTCCAGGGTTAAAGGTGGTGCTGCTTGCAGGAAGATTTCTACTCAGGCAAAGGTTAGTGCCTGTGACACATCAGTTCTTTCAGCTGTGTGAAATGCCATAGCTGCTGGCATATGGACCGCCACAAACAGCAGGTTCTACTCCTCTGTTTTCTGAAGAGCTTCACAAAAAGTTATGTGTGAGGAATTATGGTCTAGAGGAGACTGCCTTGTATAGGCTGTATGTTTTGCTTGTTTAGTGATCTGAGTTAATCATTAGTCACGTTTCTTAATTTCTATTGTAGGCCATGCTTATCAGCAGTGTCTGCAAAACACCATGCTACACAAATATTGCTGTTGACACTCGAGTACAATGACAGAAGACAGTCTTGTTAAAGAATGGGTAATCCTCTGCAGGGCAAACCCAGTTGTTCTGAATTCCCTCATTTGTTTCTGTTAATGATGCCTCCTGGCAATTTCTATAATGTAAAGCAAAGAATTTGACTGGGAAATTCAGATCCTGTCATTTGAGATTCAGCATTCCATCTCAGAAGGTCCAAGAAGCCATTTCCACATTTGGAAATGCTGATCTGAAGTTGTCCACAAACAGCTGTTTGCAAACGATATTGAGGACTCTTTTTTCTGCTTTACAATGAAAAATACCTCTGGTGAGCTTGTGTATACTTATGTTTCTCAAAACATTGCCACTAGAATACAGCATGCCTGTATGACTCTGCTATGGCCAGCCTCTTTACTGTGACTGCATGCTGTGAAAGTGGAAACTTTTGCTTTGTTTTTTGTGGGACCTTTTTTGTCTTTTACTGTTGGAGATGTTATTCTATGCTTAGCAGTCTGTCAGTTAATGATTTGAGACCAGGTTATTAAACAACCGAACTTCAACTTCCAATTATTTATTAACCTAAAATAATTTGCATTAATCGTGTAAGAAGCCAAAAAGAACCATAGTCTCTAAGGTCTCAAGGATCATAGTATTCCCTGCCTGTCCAGACAAATAAAAACAAACAAACAAACCTTTTTTACCCTTTTTTTTTTAACTGTTTCATAAGTATCTTGTGATGTTTTTAGACTTCCAGTGCACATGAACTACAATTATTGAGAAAGGTGAGCAATGATACTCACTCTGCTTGTGAGGTTTTACTATCCTATGAAAATGAATAGGAATATTCACTTCTGTAATTTACAGTAAACTAATCACTGCTTTGTGGTCCTAAAAACATTTTTTTTTTTCCTATGTAATTTTTACTCCCAGCCTACACCAATCAGCTTCCACCTATCAGTGCCTATCAGTTAATTACATGTGACCTTAATGAGATCAGATCTGGGTCAGCTGTACAAGGAGTTCAAGTACTTGATGTGAAGCTGCAAGTTCACCACAGAGTGGAGCTTCTATGCTGTGGTGAATTGAGCAAAAATCCTGCATGCTTATTTCTTCATGTGTTTTGAGAGACTTCTTTTGCCAGCCAATAAAATAACTATGTATGTATTTTTCAGGTGTAGGACTAGAAGCTCTGCACTGTGAACTGTAATCCCAAACATCAGATACATCGTTCTGAAGGTACATCTGCCTACCTCTTGAGAGGAGCACACCAGAGAGTGGTGATAGGGGTGGAAAGCAAATATTAACAGGTCTGCCAGCCCCTGGAATGAGATGATATAAACCAGAGGCAATGTGATAATAATCATAGAGTCTTAAGACTGGCATGGAGGCAATTTCAGGTCCGGTATTTTTCATACTCTTCTCTCTTTGGCCCAATAACGCTCAGTCTTAAGCTTGATCCTGTGAATAAATGGCTAAAACTGGATGGACAAACAGCAGAAGCTTGTTGGAAGTTTGTGTTAGTTTGATTTACTTACAGCTCAAACATCTGCTTATATGATTGGCTGCTTAGTGATTAGGCTAAGTAATGGTGCTTTTCTGCCCAGTGAGTAACATTCATAAGAATATTGAGTGGGTAAGCAAGGAACTGAATTTAGAGCTGTTTGTGATGAAACGATCGAGATACGTTGTCACAGTTTTTGTCATAATGTTATAAATCCATATATTTATACATCACTTGTTTGTATGTGTTTCACTAAACACTAGAGACTTAGGTATATCCAGAGAAGGAACAACCACATTATCCAGTGGAGTAGAAAACAAACATGAGAAGAGTTTAAAGCCTAACAGCACTTTCAGCACAGGATGTTTCAGGGTGTACTCTGTCAGCAAATAATTACCGAGCAGCAGCAGGTTGCCTCTCGTTATGGAGTTAGTGATTAAAGTGTTAACCGGAGCCTCCCGTAGGTGCAGCTGTGACTCAGGGCGCTCTCCCACAGCTGCAGGGAGGAAGGAAAGTGGGAAGGTGAACACTCCCGACATGCACTGAGGTGTGGGGAGTGTCCTGGCTTTCCAGCACTCCCAGTTTGGTGAGCAAAACAGTAATTAGCATATCCGTGAGTTCCATAAGGAAGCAGAGGTAGCTGTCAGCTCGTGCCATGCTGTCATGCTTCTTCCAAGGTATGTGGTACTCCTTTGCTTCTGTTCTGCCTGTGCGCACAGGTAAGTGAAACATAAAAGCTGGGGCTGTTCTGCTAGCTGCATAACCTGCAGTGTCGGGGAAAGCAAGGTCCTTCGCAGTCATCCAGAACTTGAGTCAGATTATTTTCAGGTAATTAAGGTGCCAGAGGGAAGAAGAAACGTTCAGTCAGTTGGAAATTCTTGGAAAAAGTTCCAGACTCTCAAGGCGTCTTGCGTGAGTCCCTTGTGATTAAGGAGACAGACCCCATGCTGCCAGTCGTTCCGTCACCAGTAGGATCGTAAAGACTGTGTGGTGACCTTGGCTACTCTGTGGGGAGCGGAGGCTATCTTTCTGGAGCGACCTGAAATAGAAAGGAACTTCATAGCAATGGGTGCGTCATGTTTGAAGTGCACTTGGTGAAGCACTGCTGTGCAGTCACTGTTCATGCAAGCGGAGGGAGCCTGTGGGTGCTGAGGGGCCATGTTCACTGATAAACACCAACTTGCTTTTGGCTTTGGTAATCAGAGCTGGTCTGGAGTTGCATGAGCGGAGGGGCTGAGCTGTTTTGTGTATTTGAGTAGTGCTGTGGGCTGTACTGTAACAATGAATTTTAAAATGAAATGTAAGAGTAACTGGAAGACGTTCAGCAAACAAACAAAATCACCCTGTTCTCAGTGGGGAAAAAAATGCAAGTATTAAAACCTTTTTAAAGTAAGTAATTTCTTATAATTAGATCTTTTCTTTGATGGTGAGGACGTGTAATTGAAAAAAAAAAAAAAACAAAAAAAAAAAAACAAAAAAAAACAACCTTCAGAAATATAAAGTATATGACTAGATAAGGACTGATCAGCAATATTCTGCTGATACTGCATTTTGTATGTAGATGAGCAGATCATAACTCTTTTAGAAATGGTTAGTGGTTCAAGAATGGGCTAAATACCAAACTACCGTGTTTAGAAAATTACTTAAGTATTTGTATTGCTCTCATTCTTACAGTGCAAAGCTCCCTGTGCTGTACAAAATGTTATATGTATGTTTTACTGACAGCCAAGTAGATATGATTCTGTGATAAATAGATAGTTGGACTTGTTGGGTTTTTATAAGAGAAAATGAGAACACACACAATCCTGACTTCCTCTATTTTTTGTCTTGCTTTGGAAAGCATGGGTACAAAACACACAGAAATCCTTAGGGGTTTTGATGTTTTCAGTTCTTCTAAACACTGGTAAGAGCTCTGCATAGCACACTGCTTGCTCTGCAGTCCCCATCTTAATCTATGAATGTGTCAAGAAGCATATCCAGGCTGTTGCACACAGCCTCTTCCATAGGCTATTAAATGTGAACTAAAATGCTGCTTTGCTGCTCAGCTGAGCTTGTGGGTCAGGTGTCCTCTCCTGCAGCCGCGTCCTTTTATCCTCGTATAAAAATCTATAAGGCCTTTTGCTCTTACTTTGCTTTGTCTTTCCTCCATCCCTGTCCTTGTGCCGTTTCCCTGAAGCAAAAAACTTTAAAACTGTGGTGTGTTATGAAATTAAACAAGTCTTCTTATCTCTCCAAACACTTCGACTTTTTCCTGTAAGACATAAATATTATTAAAAAGGAAGATCCTATTTTCTCATCAGATTTGTCATGTACCTTCATGAGGTTATTGGTCCTCTCACAGCTCAGAGACTGCGTAGTGGGTTTTTTTTCCCCTCACTTTTCTGGACTTCTCTGATTGTTGTTGTCTTCTTCTGGAGGTTTTCATTTTGCATCTGCTCCATTCCTTATTTACTCCTATTTTTTTCCTCTGTCTTTTGTTTCCTAACAAATGTATTTTAGCCTTTGGTCAGCCTTCTCCCAGTAATTAAGTTTCTTCTTTATTAGGTGTCAGTCCTTCCAAGGTCCAGCTTTCAAAATCTTGCCTCTCTGAGGGAATTTTGAGGTTCTAGCCCAAGTTAACCTGAGGAGGACATCTGTGTGACAGGAAGTGAGTCAGGAGTTACCATTGGATAGGTGCCATGTATAATCATAGCTATACATTGTTGAGAATTTGGAAAATTAACACACTTTGATCATGTTTTAATGACATTTATTCACTTAAATGTTGCTACCGGCATGCATAAAGAACAAATTACAGAAATACTGCTTGCAGACACGTGCAGATCCCCAAGGGAACTTCTGCTGTGACTAGAGTATGTAATTTGCAAATTGGATGGCAGCATGTGAGTTTGCTCAGCTGTTGAGCCCATGGGTATGGGCTGCCCCATCCGTTACACTGCTCTGGTGTGAGCAGTGAGAGGTGTGTGGTGTGATCCTGGTGAGCAGAGCTGCTTAGATGAGGATGACTGGGAGAGGCAATAAGCATCTGCTGTGTTTCTGTGCCAGCTGCAGGTAACAGCATATTGGGTTGTGAGACAGGAAAAGGGGAGATATTGGTTGTTTCCTTCACTGAATGAACTTGAGTTTGGTCCCACTGTCAGTGCTTTAAGGGCAACCAGCAGATTTAAGGTATGCTTAAGATTTTTAAGGCAAATACTTCAGTAGGAGCCTGACACTACCTAGCAGAACATGTGGTTCAGCAATAGCCTCCTTTTTGTGTAAGAAATCACTCCTGTCAATCTGTTGACATCACATTTTTTCATTCATATGAATCACTTTACAGTCAGATTCTACTCGGAGGTCTTCAGCACCAAGCAAGAAACAGTGTGAGTGCTCGCTGGAGTGGCTGCTCTGGCTAACGGTGCCTGAGCTCTCTACTATTCCTCACAAGTTTTTTCATGTCCCATGGAAAGACACTCAAGTGCATGCCCAGGTATTCAGATTCCAGTGTATATGAACGCCTCTGCATCTTTCAAAACTGTTTTGAAATTAGGTTAAGGTGGGAAGCTGATTCAGTTAGAGGTATTAGTAAATTGCATAGAGGCAGATTTCGAGGTGTGGCTGATGGTTACTGAACTCACCTGAGAGGCCAAGAAACAGCAACATCAGACTGGAGTGCAGAGTGCAGTCGTTATATATAAACTCATCCCTGTACAGAAGTCCCTGGGCCCTTTCAGTAAGTGAATCAATTTCACCTCCACCTGAATGTCACCCAAGACACAGTAGATTTATAGAACCCTTCCTCCTGCTGCTCACATAAAGTTCACTTCAGTAGTGACCTCATTTGATTTTAGAGGTTGTGTAATAACTTGTGACAACCCTCTCCTATGTGTTCTGTGGGTGAGAGATAATGTAAAAGCTTCTCATTTGCCCACATTTTTCACAAGTCATGCATCTTAGACTATGATGACCTTGATGTCTGACTTTAAAGAAAAGAGGCTTGCTAGTGTGGAATCATTGCACAGCAACTAGTCACTTTTTCTTAGCTCATTGTGATCTCTACAAGCTTTAATTTCCTTTCTAACTTGATTTCCTGGATGCTATTTGCCTTTATTGTAGATAAACTGATTTTCAGACTTTTTTTACAAGGCTGGTTCCATGGGGTCTGACATCAGGATCAAGACCTTCTCCTGGCATAAATGCTAACAGACAGTGAGTGATACTAGGCAGGTTCCTCTGTCACCGTGCTTCAGTTAAAGAGAAATTAAGGTAGAAATTAATGCAGTCTGTGGAAACTGTACTTCTTGCATTGTGATTCTTTTTTTCCCCCCTCCTTACTACTTCTTGGGCTGAGATTAAGATTTTTTTTTTTTTTTCATTGTAGTATCAGTTGTCAATCTTGATTTTTTTTCTGAGTCTTTTTTGTTACTTTCCTTGGTTTACCTTTTATTCTAATACCTGAGGGTGAAAGAAAACAGTCAAGACTCCATAATTATGTTACTGAAGAATGCATTGTTGGAGTATCATGAGTCTGGCTTTTTGCCTGCACAGTGTGCTGAAATCAGTACATGGAGGTCTGTAAATTGTATTGCTACATCACTTTAATTATAGCCTTGCTCTTGCTTTAATACTTCTTACTTCAGCTGGTTTCTTTGTGTGCTGCAGGATTCTGCCTATGATCAACGCTTCTCTTGTCTGGCCTCACAAACCTTGTTAACGGTTATTTGCTGAGTCACTTTTTTTTTGTTGTTTTTGTGACCTTGGGCAATGCTCTATCCATAATTAGCAAATGAATCCTTAGCAGTAAATGGGTTTCAGTCTACTGAGTAATAGTCATGGAGTTCTGGAGTATTCCTTAAACTACTGTAAAAAGTGATGGCATACGTTGTAAGTAGGATTTAAACTACTGTGATATACCTGCTGGGAATGACCTATGGCTTTTTTTTCTAGGAGTGAAAAATATTTGGGTATTATGGCTATGTACAAAATAGCTGAAGTATGATTTATTTAGCCTTTAGCTTCAGTGTCTGACTTGGTTTTGCTTTGCAAAACTAAGGCTTTGTTTTTGTGCTTACCATTCAGATTTTTACTGGAATTAATGAAATTCTTTTTTTTTTTTTTCCTTTTGTTTAGTTTCATCTCTTCTGAATAAATGAAGAAAGTGACTATGAAAGCACAGCATCTTCCTTCTGTTGCCATCAATGAGGAGAAATTTATAACCAGGTAAATTTTTAAAAACAGAATTTAAAAATGTAGTAACTTTGCTTTACTCATTGCACTGTATTTATACACTAAAGGGGTCCTGTAGCAGCAGCAGTTCCTACAGCTTGCTTTCCATGAAGCATTGGTAGAACAAAGAGGTCTTTTATTTGGATTTCAAAAATTAAACACAAAACCTTTTGGTCAGTGGATTTTGTTTATTAGAGCAACACTTTCACAGGCTACTGAAATTATGTTTTAAATTAGGGAAGAAGACCCTTCTGTCCTGGAAAAGTGTTGAAATGAAGTGTGGATTCCAGTGTTTAATGTGACTTCCATGTGTTTGAAGCGTGTGGTTTGGTGTGTAGCCTCAGATGGTGAAGTTTCTTTACAGAGCAAGCTGTATTAGGTTGTCAGCTATGTTCTGTTGTGAGTAGAGATTCTCCAACTTACTTAGAAAAGGTTTGGAACTGCACATGAACTGTTTTACATGAGATTCTTTTCTATGGTTGAATGCATTTGTTAGTAATTTTCCTAATGTTGCCATAAACCATAAGTCCCCCAGTGCATGGTTCCATCACCTTCTTTGGGAAAGGCTTTTCCCTGTGTTGTCAAGAGCACAAGAACTGGAAAAATGGCAGCTTACACACATCATTTCCATCCCTCCTGATATTCCTGTCAAAGAAGAAGCTAGTTAAACATACCCAGGGATGGAGTTTGTGGTAGAATTTCTGAGGCTGCTCTAAGTATTAACATCTGAACCTTAATACTCTTATATTGGTTATAAACTGTGGTGTTGGTTTCTCTCTTTTTCAGGAAGGTCAATAGAGCTCTGCCCAAACCATGCAGGCAGTAAATGCGTACCTCCCTTTTTTCCTAAACAGCTGCTCTCTTTATGCTGCTACTACTTTAAAAAATAATGGTTTTGTGTCAGAGGTAATTAGTCTGTGTTAATTTTCATGTAATTGGTATGCAGAAATGTTAATTGGAAATGGGGCTGTTCAACCTGGAGAAGACTAAGAGGGGATCTTATGAATGCTTATAAATTTCTAACGGGTGAGTGTCAAGTGAATGAGGCCAGGCTCTTTTTGCTGATGGCCAGAGACAGGACAAGGGGCAATAGACACAAACTGGTACACAGGAAGTTCTATGCAAACATGAGGAAGAACTTTTCCTGTGATGGTGATGGAGCACTGGAAAAGGCTATTCAAAACCTGCCTGGACATTTTTGCATGCAACTTACGCTATGTATCCCCCTGCTTTAGCAGGGAGTTGGACTAGATGATCTCCAAAGGGCCCTTCTAACCCCTGTGATTCTGCAATTCTCTGAAATGTTCCAGACGAACCAGGTCAACACCCTTCTGTGTTAGTCATGGTTGCAATTACTGTTCAAGTTTCCTTGCCTTGGGAAGTGTTTCAGGATTCATTAGTAGATTTAATATGCACTCAGACTTGCTTCCAACGAAATTTGCAGGCTACTGTCCTCATCGTGCACCTTGAACTGGCATTTATGCAGCTCTTCTTCCAATCATACCATGCAAATCTTGTGGATGTTGCAAGTCTGATTCTTGGGAATTGCAGAATGAGATTTGCATTTACCTGGCTGAAAAAAAATAAATAAATCATAATGTCTTTAAGCATAACTGCTATAAAAATCTATGGATAAATGCATAGGTTTCAGGTGAGAGCAACAATACCAGCAAACTTTACAAGATTAGTGAACATACAGTGTGCTCTTTGTGGTTTACCACGAAGGCAGCTGACCCAACTGCTCCCTTGTATCCTGCCTTCATTACTAGTGAAAGTGCACTATATGTTAACCTCTTCTTGGTTTGTCATTACATAGTTCCTCCAGTTTCTTAGTGCTGGCTTTCATTAGTTGCTGTGTTTGACTACTGTCACAAAGTCACACTATAAGGGACACTGGGGTAATGCCCCAGAGCTGCTGACTTTTCTGGCAGCAGAGCCACGAGGAGACTCTGAAAACAACCCTATGCAACCCCAGGTCTGGGGAGAAGTGGCTGGAAAGCTGCCTGATGTAAAGGGAACTTGGTGCACTGTTAGACATTCAGCTGAATGTGAGCCAGAAGTGTTCCAAGGTGGCCAAGAAGGTCAATGGCATCCTGGCTTGTATCAGGAATGGTGTGGTGAGAGTAGGGATGTAATCCTGCCCTTGTACTTAGCATTGGTGAGGCCCCACTTCAAGTACTGTGTTCAGTTTTGGGCACCTCAGTGCAGAAAGGACATTGGGGTACTGGAGCAGGTCCAAAGAAGGCAAGAGGGCTTGTGAAGGGCTTGAAAAATGTGCCCTACGAGGAGAGACTGAAGGAACTGGGGCTGTTTATTCTGGGGAAGAAGAGGCTGAGGGGAGACCTTATTGCTCTCTTGCAACATCTGAAAGGTGCTTACAGTGAGAGCAGGGTTGGTCTTTTCTCACTGATGACACAACAAGGGGAAATGTCCTCAAGTTGTGGCAGGGGAGGTTTAAGTTGGATATCAGGGAAAATTTCTTTATAGGAACAGTTGTTAAGCACTAAAATGGGCTCCCCAGGGAGGTGGTTGAGTCACCATCCCTGCATGTGGTGCTCAGGGGCATGATTTAGTGGAGGGTTGTTAGAGTTAGGGTAGTATGGTTAGGTTGGGGTTGGATTTGATTATCTTAAAGGTCTTTTCCAATCTAAGCTATTCTGTGATTCTGTCTGCCTCTTTGTTGGGGTAGTCTTGGAGCCCTCTCAGCCAAGATGTGCTATGCTGACTCAAATTGGAGCTAGTAGGCTGGTGCATGTATTTACTCCTTTCTTGCGCTAAAAGAAGTAAAAGTTTTGTCTCTCCACTACACAAGAACAAACTCCATATCAGCTACTGTTTAATCTCTCTCTTAGGGTTTTTCTAATAGCCTGCACGGTTCATCACCATTTGTTGCACTAATATGAGACCTGAAAGATTTATTTATGCAAACTTCTGTGGAAATTAATGGCAAGTTTCTTCTGGAAAAAGCAAGAAACTAAGTAAAAATATTCAGAGCATGCTCTGCTAAAGGTTGAACAGAGTCCATCTCGCAGACTTCTGGGTCGTGGTGACCCCATCTGTCAGTACAAATTCTAGGATGTAGGCATAGAGTATAGCTCTGCCAAAAAGGACTTGGGGGTAGAGATGGTTGGTAAGCTGGACATGAGCAACCAATGTGCCCTCACAGCACAGAAAGCTGTATTTATGTGGGGCTGCATCAAAAGAAGCATGGCCAACAGGTCAAGGGAAGTGATCCTGCCCCTCTACTCTATGCTGATGAGACCTCACCTGGAGTACTGTGTCCATATTTGGAGCTCTCAGTACAGAATTAGATTGGGTTCATAGGAGGGCACAAAAATGATCCAGGGGATGGAATGCCTCCTCTGCGAGGGCAGGCTGAGAGAGCTGTGTCTGTTCAGCCTGGAGAAGAGAAGGCTCTAGGGAGACCCAAGAGCAGCCTTTCAATATCTAAAGCATGTCAATAAGGAGGGGGACAGACTCTTCAGGGTCTGTTGTGATCAGACAAGGGGAAATGGTTTCAAACTAAGAGAGGAGAGGTTCAGACAGCTGTAATAAAGAAGTTTTTTACAATCAGGGTGATGAAGCAGTTGCCCAGGAAGGTGGTAGATGCCCCATTCCTGGAGACATTCAAGGTCTGGCTGGACAGGGCTTTGAGCTACCTAGTGTATCCATAGATGTTCACTGCAGGGGAGTTGGACCAGATGACCTTTAAGGAACCCCTCCAACTCATAAAATTCTATGATTTTATAACCCTTAACAAATCACTTTGCTTTTAGCCTGTGATTTCAATTGCTTTTGCAATCAACACAGCCTAAAAGATGGGCCTTGCAGAAAGACACAGTTCTTTAAGTATTTTTAGTCTCTTCTTAGGGAACTGACCTCCACAGCTTTCCACCTATGAAAAGTCCACAAAGGAACAACTGTCAGTGAAATGACTGCTTGAGATATGAGGCTGTGAAACCAAGAAGATTAAAGTATTCAGTGTCTTAAAAGCAAGATTAGCAGATCTATCACAACATATGTCAATCAAAAATATGGATCTCTTACTTGCACCTTAATCTTGTGTTGCATCTGAATTCTGCCCATCTGAGGCTACAGCTTGCTTAATCTTGCTTCCCTCTAGCTGGTGTGACGAGAGCTTTTCATGTGCCTGCTTCATATCTAAGTCTGCTATTACTTTCACTTTTGGTGGAATGACCTGAATATAATCCCCCATAGTTCAGAAGACTCAGAACTAGGTACAAGTTATTCCAACACACTGGGGAAAAAAGTGCTTTCACCACCTGTATTTCTAGGATTTAAGATCAAAGTGACTTAAGGTGAAAGTGTTGTTTTGGAGCCCAACAGGTTTGATAAAGCCACTCAAAATATATTTTGGGAACTGCCGCAAGTTAATGAAGTAAATAATTTACATCCAGAGCCTTAAAGGGGAATACAGTTTGAGTTCAGCAGTGCAGACCTTGCCCTTGTGTTACCTGCAGAATAAAAACCATGCTTCTCTTCACCCTTCTCCCTCCCTCTCATAGGGAGGGAGAAGGTTAACCAAGCGGCAGGGTACTACCAAGTTGTTAGTGTCATTCAGAAATGTCTTTTCCCAGACACTCTGTATACATAGAAATGGAAAGAGGGGACAGGTACAAGACTGTGATGTATCTGCTTAGAGCAGCCATGAAGACTGGACAGCAGAGAGATGCTATGAAATAGTGCTCATTTCATCCCTGAAAATCTCCTTCCTAACAGCTCTGAAGTGGCTGATGGATTGGTTATACTTCTGGGGGAGGTCACTCTTCAACTCACCATCTCTGATAAAGCTGCCACTGTCATCAGTGGTAGTGCCTTTGTGTACTCTAGGATGTGGGTGTATTATGACAGGTACAGGAAAACAAACACGAGAAATTATCCTAAAATGCTTCATACAGTGTTTCCTGTTCCCTAATTTAATGTTGTTAATTCCCTCTCTAAATGTCTTACTGAAATGTTTAATACTTTGCATATGGTCTCAATCAGAATGCTGCTACACCTGCAATTTTCTTGGTGAACTCTATGACTGTTGCAGTATATAAAACTTAATTTCTACTGTGCATGGTTGCTATGTGTGATTTGATTCAGTGACTCTGCTAAAAGTCAGTTTTTGTAGTTTTTCTATTTATGCTTGAAATTGGTGTAGAAGTTGTAGTAGCACTTCTGATAGTATTTGGGTCTTGAATGATTCCTTTAAGTCTCTGTAACTTTGCTGAGATAAGCTTTCATTTGCTGTTTGATTAATTCTGTTATAATATTTTATACTAAACAGTATGAAAAAATAGATGCTATTTGAAAGTAAACATGGTGTTTTCATTCACCACTGCCTGTCAGACCATGAGACAATCTTGTTAGTCATCTCAGTTAATTCTTAATCATCAGTGAGGCAGAAATCATGCCTCTCTGTGCAGTTTTTATCCATGCTGGTAGAAATTACCTTCCTGGATTGTAGTTTAAGTAACCTTTGTTATTTAACTAACCTGGGAAGAATGTTTCTTGATACTGAAAATACCAGTGTTTTCTGTTCGGCCTTTTCTACCTTGAGCTGCAACTTGCTTTTTTTCTTCATGGCTCATAGCACCTCTCGCTCCCTCTGCTGTCCTTTGAGCTCTGTCAACGTGGTGTGAGATGTTCTTCAAAAGCAATGCTAAAAAGCAGAGCACTTTCACCAAACTCCGCCTTCCGCTGTAATTCAAGCAGACTGGCTCTGAGGAGGGTGCTCCCTTGGGTACCTCCTTGTGTGGTACAGCACGGCACTGTCTGCTGGTACAGAACAGTTACCAGAAGTCACTTATGCAGAGTGCTGGTGCCTGAGCACACATCTCCCATTTCATGTTTGTGTAGAGTATTTATTGCTTCTTCATCTGCAAGGCCCATGTAGGCTGCAGTGTCAGTGCTATGGGTTTCTGTAATACTGCAGCTGTTAGATGTATGATCTAGCTGGGATGTTGCAAAAGCACAATGTGTGAGCCTACAGACTGCTTGGGATTTACTTTTTGCAGCATTTTCATGGTAGAAGGCTATGCTGTGCTTTTTTAAATTGTTGAGTGACTTTCTGTTTGAAATCCAAGATGATGGGCTTGGTTGTAACTCTCACTTGGCTCTTCATAGCCATCTTCTCTCCTCTCAGTAAAGTTCTAAAGCTGTAATGTTGCCAGCAGAAGGAAACTGAATTATTTTGTGTAGGCACACTGTAGTCATTTTGAAAAAGGACAAATGTGAAAACAAAAACACATTGAAAATTATCACGTGGAGAAAACAAATTGTAACCTGACTAAAATCTTCAGCAATATTTTGTATGGGAGCATTGTTCCTGTTTGCTTCCCCCTCACTCTAGCAGAAGTTCAAAGTATCAGTTATTCTAGGGCAGTGTTATTAACGTCACTTAAGACCAGCTAATTCATTTCCTCTGTGTATCAGGTCTTTAGAAAAGTAACTTATGGACAACTCAGTATACTGACAGAATTTTTACTCCTGTAAGATGTATTAATTATTAACAAACCTATTCAAATGTTCAGGGGGTAACAGAGATAAGAAACGTTACTCTGCCACGTAAGCCCTGGATTTTACAGTAGTAGAAATGTTTTAAAATGATTCATTTTATTGTTGTCCTTTATCCTAGAGAGCAGCTCCGTTCTCTTCTGAAGATCTATAACTCTTACTATTCTGATCAAGAAAATCTGCAACTGTCATATGATCAGGTAAGGATGTGTGCAAAAATGATACAAAAAAAAGAGTATAATGTAATAGTTGGAAAAGTACTAATGGGTGCTGCTGCTTAACAGAGTTAGACTGAACAATATAGAATACACGTTGTGCATTATTATGTTAGATGGAATATATCACTATGCTCAAAACACCCCAGCACATGCTACTGTCAAATATGTGTGAAGAGAGGTGTAAAAGGTAAGTTCAGAGTAGTGGGAAATTAAGATTTTTGAGTGTGATTTCCTTGCCATCCCAGTCACAGAAGATCATTCTTTGGGTCAACCTCTCAAATCTCAGTTCATTAGCTGGGAGGGAGCTGAACTGCAAAGCTTTCTGCAACATTCAGCTCCTCTCCTACTCCTTCAGATGGAACAGGCAGCCTGTAATGGCAGGGCTGCCATCACTTGGGTTGGTTTGCAGATTACCAATCTCTCCTCAAACATGAACCTTCAGTACAGAAAATACAGCAGTAGCCCAAGGAATGCCCCTTTTGTAGAGACCAGAAGAACCTGTGTAGCTGAAGGACTGATGAAAGCAGGAGTCATACCTCTGACACCACAATCCCTGGCTTAGCAGTCTGAATGCCGTTCAGCATCACAAGATGTGTTTTTGTTTTACCTGCCTTAGAACCAGAAGGACTCTTAAAGCAATTCTAGACAAATATGGTCTGAAGATTGGAAGTCTTCAGCTGTCTGTCATGGCTCATTCTACTCAGACAGAGACCTAGTTACCAAATTTGTTGTCAGCAAGAAGGGACACCAATAACACTGTTGCACTGCCCTACATCAATGAGGATGGCTTAATTAACATTGTCTTCTGCCTTTGACAGCAATTCCCCTTTATCACCTTCTTAGTGCCCTGGTCCAAAAGATCTACTCACCCAAGCAGAACAAATAGGATTTGTTTCCTAATTGCCCATGATTGTGGAAATGTTGGTTGGACAGAGCCACTGGAAGAGTTACCTAATCCAGTCTTCTGTTCAGAGTAATGCTGACACAAGGTTGTGTCAGCTCTGGCTTTAGTGAGACAAGTTTTGGAAATCTCTAGGGACAAAGAATTCACAATCTCTCTGTGTGACCTGTTCCAGGGCTGAGCCAACATGAGCGATTTCAGTGTATTTCTGTTTAATTGAGGGGAACTTCTCTAACTATTATGATGCAGTGCTCCTTTTTTATTCTTTTTTCTTTTTTTTCCCCAGCGAGAAGGAGGTAAACCATTTATTGAAGGAATCTTATCAATCTTTTGGGGAGTTCGACATCCTATTCGCTTAAAAATTCAGGATGAGAAGCAGATACCCTCTTTTGTAACCTTGAAGTCAACAGAGAATGTGGGCTTGTTCCCCAGTAAAAGGTAATATATTAAATTCCATAAGAACGGAGGCAGGCTGATGTTTTGAGGCAGCTCAGAAAGGTGGCTATAAAGTCTATGGCTTATCTAGGCTATAGTTGCATATCCCAGATTTCCCAAAGGCTTCAATAGTTGACTGCGCAGTGATGCTCTTCACCAGGTGTAAATGAATGGGCCTTTCACCATCCTCTGTTGGGCAGAAAGATGTGACTTGTTCCAGTTTTCTGCTCAAGAGTTGTCAAGAAGGTGGAGGAGGAAGCTGCTCTTGTCTATGCTGATTGTTCACATGCAAGTACTGGGAAATTTATGTACATAAAAATGCTTAAAAAATAAGAATCTGTACATCCAGTAACAGATGCAGCACCTGAAAAAAACCGCCTAGTGGTGCACATTCTATAGCATGAAGCAGAAAGATGTTAGATGAGTACTAGATTATTGTCTGTGCTAAGTTACTTTCTCATATGTTTCAGACATGACACCATTGCTTCTCAGGGCAAAGTTAAAGCCCGGAAATGAATATTTAGTCCACGCAAAATCTGATGTTAAAACACATTAGAGATATAAACAGATGAGCTGTTCCTTCAGACAGCTGCCTATGAGTGTTCTATGTTGATGAGAATTCTGCTAGATTTCCCAGATCCTTAAATAAATAAATGGTGTAAGTGCTTAGAATGTTTCCTTTTTCTGTTTTTAATACTGTTTCTCAAGACTTGATTGGTGAATTTGGAATTACATCTGACAAGCAGAAGCTGAGTTATGTGCAATATGGAGGCTGAGCCAATATTTACTCTGAACAGTTCCCTGGTAAATTCTGCACTTAAGAGCTCCTTTTCTTAATTATCCATTATCTTAGATTGCACGTGGTATATGTTTGAACTGTGGGTTTAATTCTATCATAATTGCAGCCATTTAGCTCCACTAAAACCAGGTACAGCCTTCTTCCTTGTCTCTTGCTCTTGAAAGTAATGGGAAACTTTACAAGGAGAAACCAGCAATGAACTCGAGTCTGAGGCATATCTGGTTCTCTTTATTTACCTTTAGTAGGTCTCTTGATACTAGGTACATTTGCCCTATATGATACAGTCCAGTCAAGCAGTGAAATTTCTCTTTGCCTTTTATTCTTTCAAGAGTATATGACTGGTAGCAGATGTGAATCTTAAAGTAAATATTAATTCATGATCACAGAAATGTGAAACTGCCCTGACATGCTTTAAGGTATGCAGAACAGCTTGATTGTTTGATCTTAACTGAACTTTTTAAATGCATGGAACAAAACTGAGATAGTTATTTGGCGTGCTCACTGGGGTTAGTTGAACATTGTTTTGACTAGTTATAGGAAATACTATTTTATTTTTTTTTAACTGGTTTCCTACAAACTGGATTATTCTTGGTCAGAGCAGTAACTGGCCAAAGACATTTTGCTAGAGACCTTATTCAATGAATTATGGAAATAATGACAGCAAAAGTTGGTCTTTAAAACAGGCATTCTTCTCAAGAGATGACTTGAAATCCTTGCTTTCCAACAGAAATGGTTTGGAAAGCTCTACAGTATTTCATATCCTAGAAATCACGTGACATGTCCTGTGACTATTTAAATGTCAAAGAATTTTTTTTCCTTGTCTGTCTGCGTGTCATCCTACCTGTGTTCAATCTACATTGCTATAAAATATGCAAAGAATTACTGCAAATAATTTAAGGGCCATCACATTCAACTTTCAATGAGCTCTAATAAGATTTTGTTATCTTTGGGATCCCTAGTCACATGATATTTTTAATGAACAGCAATTTTATTGTGACATGAACTAAAATGACTTGCTTTGTATGACACATTGAAGGCTGTAATTGTGTTCTGTAAAGTTTTGAACAAGGGTAGGAATGTGTTATCTGAAGCCTGCCTACAGGATAAATTAAATTCACTGAGTTAATGTAAGTTTGTTATTTCAGGGGAATGACACGATGGGGAGAATTTGATGATCTGCATCATATTAGCGGGGAGACATTGAAATCTACTGAAGAGAAGCTGAACTCTGAGAAAAGTAAGTGTCTGTTCTTGTGTTCAATAAGATCTTTGTTCTGTGACGGCAGAAATAATTTTGCATATTAGATCTCAGTAAAGGGTAATTTTTCTCAGTCCGTTTACCATGTGTTATGTGTTGCTGAAATAGTGACATATGACTGGCTGGTGAAAACATGGCTGTGCAGATAACTTTTCAAATTAAATGTACTAATAGGCTGTGTTTTCACCAAAAAAAAAAAAAACATTTCCAAGAATTAGAAGTGGCAATTCTTGCCTGTGGCCACTGCAAGCAGCCTATTGCTCTTCATTGTGTGCCCATGCCCAACACCCTCCCAGAAACGTAAAGTAAAATAAATCCCTCCACCACAAACCTTCTCTCTGCGCTGGTATTGGCAAGGAGCAAGGTGCAGCTGTACAATGTGCTGATGCAGTTCCATCCTGTCCAGGTTATTCGTATTACGAAAGCAGCACTCTGAAGTCCAAGAGCAAGCAGGAACATGACTGTGCTACTCTGCCCAGGGCGGTCAGTAGTGCTGCAGCTGTAAGGAAGAGGACCAAGTTCCCCATGATCGCAAGAACAGAAGAAGAAACTCACAGATTTTCTATTAATGGCCATTTCTACAACTATGAGGTATGGATGTAGATGGTTGTTTTTCCTCACCTGAGGTTTGGGTACTGGAACAGAATAAAACCTCACGAGCTTCTGGACCTACCCTGCATCACCTTAGCCAGGGGGGACATTCCCCACTTGTTACCCCTGTGTGGCCATGCCTGTGTCCTTGGACTTTGGCCTCAAGCCCCAGGGAGGCAGACTTCAAGCGTGCAAAGCAACTACACGGTATGATCTGGGCTATGGAGAGTCCACAGCTGACCTTCCTTCCTGGGGGGATGCATTCCCTTCTCCTGAGCACACTGTGTGCCTTTTGATTTATAGCAACAGTGACAATGTATTTGACAGTTCACTTTGTCCCAGAGCTGCACTGGTTTAGATTCTTTTGAGTCTCAACTGCTGAGTGCAAGAATCCTCATATTCACACCCTTTTGTTGCTGCTTTTGTTTCTTAGACATCCGTTTTCACTCCAGCTTCTGGATCAGAAACCAAAATAAGAATTAACAGCCATATGAGAACAAGAGAAGTAATAGAACAACTGCTTCGAAAGTTCAAGGTAATTGAGTGCTTACAAAAGCCAGTGCAACTACATTCTAGAGATGCTAACTCCATCGGTGTCCCACCAGTCCTCTGTGAAAAGCAGGAAATAACTGGAATCATAATACATAAAATAGAGCAGGAAAAAAATAAGAAACACAAGTAAGCCATAGGTAAGGGGAGTGTTGCTTTTATTTTACTAATGTTAATGACTAAATATGCCTATAAACATAATTTGCAGTGAAGTTAAGAACTAGTGAATGGCTTTTTTATGTCTTCGTGCGCTTGGGAGGGAAATTGCACCTTCAGCATTATCCAGAGCAGAGATAGGATGTTTAATGACTGTGCTTCCCCCTGGTGACAGGCCCTAGTAATTGTATTTTTTCTGGAAATAAAAAGGAGCCGTCGTTTAGCGTGAGTGGTGCCTGGTATGCACACTGTATTGGATCCAGGCGCAGAGAGATCCAGAAAGCCACAGTTAAAAACGACACTCTGTGCTCTGTTCTGTTTGTCGTTGTTGTTTTTCCCCCCGTGGAATTTCTGAAATCCAAAAGAAGTTGATTTCTGTACAGCTGTGCAGCATGTTCTGAAAAATAATTTTTAAAACAGACTCCTTTTCTCTGAACATGGAGATGCAGGTAAGTGGATCAGGAGAGATCACAGGTTGCTGTCTTAAGGATAATATTCTTGGAAAATCTGATTATCATCTGAAAAGAAAGTTTTATGAAATAGTTATGGATGCTGAAAGGAAACTCTGTGGAGATCTGTTTTTGTCTAAGGTGGTGTGTGTTGCTCCTTTAGGCAATGTGGTTGCATTGGCAATCATAAGGCAGTGGAGTAGAAGGACAAAGGTAAAGGCAGCACATCTTTAAATCTTATCCATACTCAGTGTCTTCTAACTCGCCCATAGACAAAGGCCTAGTTTGCGGGTTTTGATTTAACACTGAGTTGAGAAGCATGTAGCATATCTGCTGCTGATGAAATGCTCAGGAAACATATCAATCAGTCTGAACAGTGCTTTGGTTTTGTGTTTACAGATAGAAAACAGTCCCCATGAATTTGCACTTTATATTATCCATGTGTCCGGAGGTAAGCCAGATATCTCTACGGGGTCACTTCATTTCTGTTTATCTGTGTATGTGGGTGGACTGCTCACCTTGGAGTGACAGGATTCATCACAGCCATCTGTCCTTGCATACAGTGCCTAAACACAGTGCAGCACTTCTGCTTTTCTGGGACCCCTTAGATATGTGAGCCTCTCTGATGGAGAGGAAAACCTGAATAGTTGTTCTGGGAGCTTTGAGTGCTGTGAGTATGGCTGTTTCCATTAAACAGGCCTCAGCTTTTCCTGTAAATAACATCTGCTTGAGATGCTCTTCTGCTGTAACTTCTGCTCTAGATGACGTCTTAAGACATGACAGTCTTAGGATGCCAGTTTCCATCTGGCAGTGTTATGAAATATTTTAATTGGAAAAAGGGTATAAGGATTTTAGAGAGTGCTAGAAGATGCCCAGCTTGGCTTTGAACTGCTAACCTGGTGAAAACGAGACTAACTAAAAACACTTCATTTGGACTTCACAATTTTGAGACAGTCCCAGATATCTAGTTCAAAGTATTCCATTTTAATAAAAAATGCCCACTCTCACAATGTGTTATAACTCCATTTCTTCTTGAAAAGATTTTGTTTGTTTGTTTGTTTTGTCAAGAATAATAGTTGAGAGAATGGGAGAACGGAGGAAAATGTACCTTAAATGTCAAAATGTGAATTTGAAAGGATGTTTGAAAATGATAAAGTGAATTTTGTTTCAGTGAGTAACAGACACACTGTCAGGCCTAGAACCAATCTCTTAAACACGTACTTGATTACCTAAACTGCAGCTCCTTTGTACTGCATTTTGAAAGACACTGGCATATTGTTGTACAAATGTAGGTGTCGCATCTTCCAGAGACTATGCATTAGAGACTTATTATACACTTAATAATAACACGTCAGGCAAAGACAGAAACTTTGCCAAGAAACAAGACTTCCAATTGCATCTAATACTTAGGAGCGCTATTGTATATTCTATATATCAGCACATTGCTTTTAAATCCCAGAAAAGAAGCAGCTGAGAAGTGGAGACATTCCCTTACTGCACAGACTCCTGCAGGGGCCATCAGAGAAGGTTGCCAAGTTTTTTCTCATGGACAGGGATGTGGAAGAGGTCAGCAGTGATGTATGTATATCATCATTCTAACAGTTCACAGTATTTTTTCCAGTTAACATAATCACTAATGGGCATTTCTCTTTGTTTTCTTGGTAGGTTGCTCAATATATTCAATTTCATCTTCCCTTTTTGGAATCAATTCTGCACAGAATAAACAAAGAAGAAGAACAGGAAATTCAACAGACAATTGCAAAGTAAGAAGTGAAATTAGGGGGGATCACTTTCAGTCTGGGAGAATGTTTACAGTTATAGTTTGGCTCAATAGACTGATGCATTAATGTATCAGCATGCACTTACTGCTCGCACTGAACTTTGTAGGAATCGCAGTTGTTTCTGTATCACAGAATCACAGAATTGTAGGGGTTGGAAGGGACCTCTAGAGATCATCGAGTCCAGCCCCTGCATCCCTAAATGATGATGATAATGATGATAACTGCTGTGGAAGATACCAGAGTACTGCTTATACAAGCTTGGAGTTTTCCATAAAATCAGGAGCCCTAGGGTCACTTCTGTTGTACTTTGGATGTCTTCCCAGCCTTAAACTGGTACTTCAGTTTCTACTTGCTGCTGTGTATTTCCCTGGAATGTGTAAATGCAGTAAATATTGTGGTACAATATAAGTGTCACTGCATTCAATTTAGATAGATGCTGAACTCCAGGTGCAGAAGAATGTCCTTTAGAACTTAATTTCTGAAGAATGGCATGAGTGGTTCTGATGGTATCTCAGTATTCAAAACAGTTATAGATTAGAAATGCACCAGTGGCTCTGAAACCACGAGGTCAAAACCAATGCAAATCTGAACTAGCTGTGAATCTGCTATCTGATGTCCATCAAATCATTTTGAACGAAACCAGCCAGGAACAGAAAGAAAAAAATAAATACAAGCTATTGCCATTTTCTGTCAGAATGGCTCTCACTGCAAAATTTTTTACTCATTCAACTAACATGTTAAAATTCAGGTTAAAAATGTTTTCCAAAGGATTCTGTGTAATTAAACACATCCTTTCTCTCTCTCTTCTTCTATCCCTCTCTCTCTCAGATACCTTAAAGAGAAGCGTGTGATATACCAGCACCTTCAAAATCGGACTTCTAAAAAAACAGAGACTACTGTTTGATGTGAATGGCATATTGCAACTATCACCCATTGCCTTTGGCAAAGGAAAGTCTGTTTTCTTGAATGTGCCATCGCTGGGGAGCACTTCGAGCACAGGGGTGTGCAAAGTGCTTCTTTTGATAATAATGCAACTGAAACTGCATATGTTCCACTATGGCTCTGGAATACAAGTTGGGGACCACCTAAGAAGATGGACTAAATCATCCAAAAGGCGAAGTCTGAATCTAACTTGAAACTTCGGATTGGGAAAAATTCTGTGCTGAAAAGCACTAGGCTTTAAAGTCTTCTATATTCCAAACCATTATCAACAGTCCAGTATACAGGCAAAATGTTGCAATAACCAGTGTGCTAGTTGTGCCAAAAATAAGAAAAGAATGTATATGATTTCTATTAGGAAAAAAAAAAAAAAAAAAAGATAAATTTTGTTAGGAGGAAGCTTTTCTGTAGAGTTAAGTGGCAAAAGGTATTTACATATCTAAGATAGCAGTTAGGCATTTCACATAGCTTACAAAAACACCTATACAAGAGAGACCTGAAAGCCCAGTGGTTTTCAATTGGTAGGTACCTAACTCATCTAAACTTTAACTCAAAGTTTGAAAAGTATAAATCGAAGTTCACCATCTTCATGGCTACTCAGCTCTTAAAGTATAAGCAAAGATATCTCTGACATGCATTTTAAGCTCCAGAGAGTTCCCACTAAGTATTATGACATTTGCTTGACTGAGTGCTAGAAGGTACCCCTTGCCTTTTTTCATTGGAACAGATTATTCCATATTACTTCCTGTGTTTTCTACTTGGAGAAGAAAAGGAGAAGTGTTTAGTGAGAGGCTGACATCACAGCTCTTATAGCATGGGGTTGGCATCCTTCTGCAGATGAAGTTTTTGGACAGTCTGACACTTGCACAGTGTACATTCCTCTGTCAGATCCTGTGTGGTTCAGTCATGCTGAGTAGTAAAGATCAAATTGTAGAGATGTAAATAAAATGTGCACAATTAAGTGCCCTCCTGCAGTACCTTCTCTTTAAGTGTGATGTCTGTGTTTTGTACCAGCTGCGTTTGGTTTCTGCAGATAATAAGATATACATGCTGAGAGGGAAGGAACTGGTGTACAGAAAATGATGTCTAGAAATCATGTGGAATAAATCAAGTGTGAAAAGCTGTACTCCCTGTGAGGTGATGTTACTTGGATGGTAACTCAAAAATGAGAAGTCATTGTGCTAATTAACCTATTGTGCTTGGGGAAGGTGCTTATTTTAATATGCAGTCTGTTATAATCCTACACAGGCAATAGTGATGGGTATGGGAGCACAGAGGGGAGAAATAAAAACAATTCAGTGGTCAAGCAAGATGCATGGCATTTGTAACAGTTGCCTTGGGTATGCCAATGTCAGTTTGTTGAAACAACAGAATTATGCACACAAGCATCATTGAAATTTCACAGGTGAACCATTCAAATATTTATTAGCCAAGTGTTTAGGATATAAGAAACTCAACATAAAACATCACAGGTTGGACTTGTAGGTTCAAATTTCAGCGAAGTCTAAGTTGGCCTATAATATGTCTTCTTCTTGTCCAAAACCAAGTAGATGTCAGCTTGAACCCAATCAAGCACTGTCATTTTTTGTTCACCTGCAGACAGGTATGTTTTGGCATCAACCGACCATAGTGAGACACTAGAAACTATGCTAAAGTATGGGAACAGACCCCTTGGCCTGGATTTCTTGCTTTGTTCTGCCTGCTACTCTAAGGAGCAAATCAGGACTGAAACACAGAGCAATATGCAGAGAGCTCAAACTTTAAAGCAGGGAGAAAATCTAGTCTGCACTCAAAAACCTGCAAGTTCTGCAGGGCTGTCTGCTGCATTGCTGCATCTTCTCATTGTTTTAACCAGAAGAAAGTATTCAAGTTTTATTATTATTTTTTTTAATGTAGCTAGCCTATTTCTGTTATGCTTCACTTGGTAAATGCTTGTGGTTGTATGAATGTGCAGCGTGGAAGTAATGGAGCATGATATGATCTTAATTCTTTGCTCTGAGATTTGGAAAGCTAAAGATAGTGTCAGTGCACTGACTGTGTGGAAAAGCATTTGCAAAGCAGATTGTCCAATCCTGTACGTTCCTAAGTTGAGTCATTTTTTGCCATCATCTGATGTTAAATACTCGGGTCTCATTGAGTTCACTTTTCTTGCTGAACTGGGACTAAATGGTACTGGAAAACTAACAGTGGAGCCTGGCACAAGTACAAATGTAGGTTGCTGGGTTTAAAGCACTAGTGAAATAAAGCTGCTGTGTTACAGTGGTGTGAGTTGTGTGAATATTGCGGTCACTTAAATGAACTGTTTCTGACAAATGCTGACAAGAACAGAGGAAGATTTTATTCCAAAGTATTATTCCATACTCAAGGTAACAACAATGAAAAGCAGATGACAGAGGTAATACGGGTTTCTTTTGAATTCAAGTTCTAGGACATAACTAATAAGACACTAGAGTAAAAAATACTACCTAATCTTGCTGCTACTAAGCAACCCAGTGAGGAAAAACCCCAAGTCATCACTGGACTTTGAGGAGGAAAGATAATGTTTTTAAAAAAACATTGCCCAAACCCAACCCCCAGATTCCAGAGGAGTGATGTGCATCGGAGTATTAAATCCCGAGAAAACTGTGCGGAGAGAAGCATTAGATGATCTCTGTTTATTTTTTGGCCTGAAAAAATCACTGGCACTTGGGTAATGCCAGCTGTCTCTTTTGGAGCTCCCTACCGTTTCCAGACCATTGATTCTGGTGCTTTGTTTTCCCTACTATGTGTTGATGACTATCTTTGTCCTGGGACCTGTCTTTTTCAATAGGTGAAGACTTGCATGATCTTAAAGCCCTTCTTACTAAACCACACAACCCCAATCTATTCTTGTTTTCCCTTTCTTTTTCTTTTTCTTTTTTTTTTTCTTTCTTTTTTTTTTTTATTTAATGGAACTTTGACTGTTAACTGTTGCTTTCTTTTCAGTGAAATTCTGTCTGCAACTGAGACCCCAGATTTGTTCACGTACATCAGCAAAGTCCTTATGAAAGGTGAGAAAAACAAAACCGTGATGTGTATGTGATGTATCTCATTCTTCTGTTTCATCTGTTAATATTGTTTTTATACCACCAGCATGCAAGCATGATGTTAGGCTTCAATTAGCAGCAAAATATCGGTGACTCTTAATCAGTTTGTGATTTGTTGTAACTGCACTGTTATTCATTCAACACCATAATGATTATTTTTCTTCTACCATACTACTGCAGTTGCTTAATTATACCTATGTCACATGTTTAATTTGTTTTCACCGAACACAGCTGGTGTTTTTCTAGGCTATTTCTGTAATTTATGAAGATGACTTTGACATCAGAAATGCTGCAGTGAGATCTGCAACAGTCTCTATCCACCTTATTTTCTGTCACATATTGAATGAACAGTTTTTCCTTTCACTATATTATTAATGAAAACGTTGCCTAGCAGTATACACAGGATGGATTACAAGAAGACTTCATTTGATCAACCTCTTCAATCTGATTCTGGAATATTATCTCTTATTATATACTTTAAATTCAGCAGCCTTCTGGTGCTTTCTCTAAATGTTTGTGTGCTGACCAAAAGCGTCACATTTCACCTTAATGACATTTTGCTCATCTATCTTCTTCTTTGCTCTGCTTGGGATGACCAAGATAATCTTTCTGTGCCTAAAGGCAATTTTACAGTTCCACACAGCAGCCCTTGTTAGTGAATGACTGTGTTGTATTTCAAAGACAATCCTATTAAAATACCAAAAAAGTATTTGGTGATTCAAAAATACTCTAAAAATTGTTATGAGCAGATTTTTTTCAATATTTTTCTTTATGCTTCATAAACTTTAGATTATTTTTTTTTCTTCTTCTATGATTATTTTGCACAAGAAAAGTAATAATGTGTAGCATTAGATTTTGGACACATTTAAAACCTCATTTTCCATCCATGCATCTTGTGTGTTGCATCTTATTTTTTGATTCAAGTAGGTTTAAATTATTTGTTTTGGTTTTAATTTTACGTGCTCGTGATCATTTTGAACCAAGGGCATATAAGCTACGCATTAAGTTATCACAGAAATTTCTCCCCCATCTGAATAAAATTCATACACTTACTTAAATTCCTGTTAGGATGAGCGCTTTGCCTTGTTGATGGTGGAAAATCAGACATTGGCAGAACTATAGCTGGTGAAAATTGTACTGACTTCATTAGGTTTGTATGTAAGGAACCACAGTATTCTCCACTATGATAACTCATATTCTCCTGTTTATACTACATGAATATTTAGAAAAGATATGCGTAATATTTAATTTGTGCAACTCCATAGCATTCAGCAATAATCTTCCAGTATTCTAAGTGAGCTTTTTAGGCTGACAGCAGTTTTTCACTTCTTTTTATAAGTTCTGGACCCTGAAAGAAGCAAAACATCTGTAAGCAATAAAATCAGAATGATCATGGAATCACAGAATCACCAAGGTTGGAAAAGACATCTAAGATTGTCCAGTCCAACTGTCCACCAATATTCCCTGCTAAACCACGTCCCGCAGTACAGCACTCAAACATTTCTTGAACACCTCCAGGGACGGTGACTCTACCACCTCCTCTTGCAGCCTGTGCCAGCACCTGACTATCTCTAAGATAATTAGAGACTCCTATTGCAAAGGAAGTTATTTTAAAAGGAAATTCAGTCCAGTACTGTTAGCTATGGAAAGATCTTTGGAAAAGTAACCAAAGGAATTGTGGCTAGCCAGGCTTTGTTTTTGTTGCTAAATGGAGAAATTTACACTATTGTGTTTTCATTTTGATTAAGAGCATATAGGTGAAAGCTGAACCAATACCTCTTTCACAAAACATGCCTCACGATTTTCTTCCTTGCAGCACTGTTCCCTCATGGCAGTAAAAGCCACGGTGATGGAGGTCAACTGTTCTTGTGTGATCTGGGGCTTGTATTTGATGAGGTTGATGAGCATTCTGCAAGGGAAGCAAAGTCCTGTGAAGCTGGAAGGTGAGCATGCAGCTTAAGAAGCACTTCTCAACCACTAGTTCAGTGAGATCTGTTTTCTTATTATCCACTTGCTTTCTATAGCTTTTTTTTCATCTTTATGAACCAACCAGGCAGGTATTTGCAGTGGGGATCTCCCTATTCTCCTGTCAAGTAAAATAGCAGTGCTTGCTTTTGAAGCTGTTCCACCATTAATATCCCTGACAAATCATACAGTTGATTTGTGCTATTACCACTCGAGAGTGTCCTACACATTATGAGTTTGACATAGCATAAGTTATCCAAGATAACTTGTTTTTCCTTGTAGTGGGAAGTCCAGCATGGCACTTTTCTCTGACAAAGGCAAACAAGCATCCAGAGACTGAAGGAATGCTTGGGATGTGGATAAATACATAGTCTGTCTCAATGAGAGACAAGATTCAGTTAAACCATAAAGGTCATGCATTAGCTTCCTTGTTCTTCTAGTATGTTTTTATGACATGATTTTCACAGTTTCTGTAGACGACAGTGTGAGGAACAAAGTTCAGGCTCTTGTTGCTTCCTATCTGGTGCTGTATTTACCAGTACAGCTACCCACCTCTGAAAAATGACTTCTAATTAAAAGCAGATAAATACGGGTTCAACCAGACTGCAAAAGAAAGCAGGAGAAAGATAAGAAGAAAGAAAAGCAGTTAGGTAGGCTGGATATGGCTGTTTTTCAGGGCATCTTATAGAAGGTAGACAAGTACAGTAGACAAGGGAAAGGTGAGAATTGCCAGGGTAAAAATAAGGAACAAGGGTAACAGAGTAGAAGTATGTCTTACTCCTGCTTCTTGTGCTGTAACTTTTCTTCTTCAGTTGTACACAAGTCTTCATGGAAAGTGAACAGATCAGGTGTTAATGACAAGGG
Source organism: Excalfactoria chinensis (assembly GCF_039878825.1). Classification (NCBI taxonomy): domain Eukaryota; kingdom Metazoa; phylum Chordata; class Aves; order Galliformes; family Phasianidae; genus Excalfactoria; species Excalfactoria chinensis. The sequence continues at coordinate 38,759,090 of NC_092828.1, forward strand.
CACATAATTCTCATCAATTTCGAGTTTCCCCATGCACGGCCTCCTGAGAGCATAGGAGCTACTACAGCAGTGGCAAACAGCAGGGTTTATCGGATTGGCCAGGTGTCTTCTACATATTTCTCCGAGCACAAGATCCAGCTTTACAGGAAGAGGTGAAAAACACAATTTCATGTTATTTCCTTATTTTAAAAAAAAAATCCCTAATATAGATGCTGCTTTTAGTAAAGTTATAAATAGTGACTGAGAATTTAAATTATGCTTTGTCTGTAAGATAAAAGGGATTTTCTCCTGCTGAATGCTTTTTCTGCATTCGTTCTGCTAAATGGATTGCCTGCAGTGCATACTCACAGAGAGTAATTCCAACAATGACTTCAATACCACTGTGTTATGCTTAATGCAGGTGTGTATCTGGAAGTACATCTTCAGGAAAGCTCAATAGCTCAGTGAGCATTTTGCCCATTTTTTGGTATTCCAAGCTCTTGGACTTTGCTTGTAGCAGGAATTGACACAGAGCTTCGGAAAACAAAAAAATAGGACCAAGACAAGTAAGAAAACAAAAAGACAACTTACATTTTCCTCAGCACAAGGCAATAGCTTGTCCTGGCTCAACTGGCAGCATTTGGAGCCAATTGTGGTCATTTGCTTGGTGAATTTTATCAGCTCTGCAGATGTTAGCTGAGGCATCTTCTTGGTGAAGCTCAGGAGAAGCCTGAAATGATAATGTCTTTGATATTGGCACTTACATTCAAGGAGCCAACAGTGAGCAAGCCGCCGCCTTCAACTGTGTAAGGCTCCAGTCAAATCCCACAGCAGAACACTCATTCCTACTAGTGCAGAACTCAGCCTGGGGTTTATAGGCTCATATAGGCAAGTATAAGCATGCTCTCTGTGAGATCTCTCCTTTTTCTGACCAGTCTCCTACCAGGCTAAATAAAATTAAAGCTAACGTTGCCATTTATATTTTGGTTGTCTCCCTTATGAAATGGTATGTATATTTTCCCTGCGTTGTTCACTTTCCTGAGAGCGCAGGGAGCTTGTTTAGAAGCAAAACTGAACTCAAGTGACTTCTTGGCAGAGCTGATCTCAGCAGGAGATAAGCTCAAAAAGTTGTTTATTTTTTTTCCGACTTAAAAATTGTGCTTATTAGCCATAGTAACCAGGGAAACCATAAAAACTGGTACACTACACAGAAGGAGGAGCATACTGGGTTTGTTGCAAACCTCTAGTTCCATAAGTCTCTTAAAGATCAAACATGTCCAAGAGTATAAAAAGCTCCCTATATCTTTCTCCCCAGACAAAGATAGCAGAAGCCTAACTTCATGCAAGCAGTTTATAGATTTGAAATTGCTTACATACTTTGTTAGGCATGTGCTCATTAACATTGCAAATCAAGGCCAGAATTCCTGCAGGAGGCTTGTGCCTGCATGTTGCATTGAAGCACAGCACGCAGCAAAGCTAGTCAGGTTTTGCTCTGTCTGCTGTAGTTAATTTTTTGTTACAGTTCTTAGTAGCTTCATCTGCTGCTGGAGTTAGAGAAAGGTCTTTTGCAAAAGATGCATGAACTGCCTTTTGGCCAAATTTATGACTCTTAAGTTACAGCTCACACCTCAAAATGCAGTTATAGTGCAAAACAAAAACAAAACACACCAATCCATAGCAAAAGTGAAAGAGAGATTGAACAAGTTGTCATTTCACTGCCTCGTGAGCTGGGTGAGGACAAAATTTTGTCTTGGAAATGAGAAGGAAAGAAAATCTTAAAGGCAGTAACTTATTGGACCAAACGATCAAGTCATGTCCTTTAGCCCAGCTTTTTTCCCATCCATGGATTTACTCCAGCCTACATTGTATCCATCTTGTGCAGGCATCAGGTAAGCAGATAGGTATTTTAAAAATGAAAGATTAATACTCGTTTTGGAAATAGTAATCTCCTTTCTCCTTGTAAATGTCACAGCTTGTCTTCATCACACTTTCAGTTTCATAAATGTGTTTCTTCAGTTCTTCTTCCTGAGGAAAGTAAATTAATTTGAGGAGTCACTTTATCGCTGGGAATGCAGAATGCCCTACTGCCTTATGATGAAGCCTTGATCTCCATAGCTGCCTCTCACCTGGAATGTACCACCAAGTTTTAATTTCATTAGAAGGTCTTAATCTGTCTAAAACCTCGGAACTGCCTGAATGTGACAGAAGTCCACTTCAATCATCTTTAAATATTTATTCTATAAGTGATGAAAAGCTAGATTTGAGGCAGAGTAGCTCTAAACTTCAGACATATACGATGCAGATGTCTATATCTGAGACTAGCTTGGAAGGGACATTAAAGTCCAACCAGTTCCATTCCCCTGCCATGGGCTCGTTGCCACCCACCAGACCAGGCTGCTTTGAACACTTCCAGGGATGGGGCACCTATGAGTCTCTGGGCAGCCTGTGCCAGTGCCTCACTGCACTCTGAGCAAAGGCCTTTTCCATTTGCAAGTGGGCAGGTGGTGCTGCAGGGGTGTCTAACAGAGAGTAACAGCTCACAGAGATGTTAGCTCCATCCCTCTCACTGGCATCTGTCCATCCAAGTTAAATCAGTATAGAAGCAGCGGATTCTTGCAAAATACCCACAGGGAAAGGAGGAGGCTGGATACCTGAAATCAGACATGTACACCAAGAGAGGGTTTTTTCCTGTCCCATTCCCAGGAGCTCTAGTACCCACAAGCACTATTTAGCCAGAACAGACTGTGTGGTTGTGTGCCTGAATTCATGCATGTATTGTGTAAGGCACTTACCCCTCTGCTGCAGCAGTTCTCTGGAGAGCCAGTTTTGCAGCACTCATTCAGTAGGTCCTCATATCCTTTACCTATTCTCAAAAGCATTTGAGCAGAAAATTCAGGGTGTCTTCTGGAATATTCATAGAGAAACCTGCAATATGTGCGCATTGGGAATTAGCAGTAAGACAAAACCATGACTTTTAGGACACTGGGGATGGTAAGGACCGTAGGGATGCCTTTGGGATGTTTTCATCTGACCTTCCATGTAATGGGGATAATTTCACAAAATCACAGCCTGGAATTCAGCTCGGACAGAACATGGCTTGTTAAGCTCTGCCCAGCTAAATGAAGTAATTTCCATTAACAGAGCCATTTCTCAGAAGATCTTGGGAAGATTAGCTGTCCTCAAAGCAGTCACCCTACATGGCATTGTGCTCAATCTATTAGCTGCACTGCTCATAAATGGAAGTGATAGGTGTTATTTGAAGTAAATTAATTGACTTTATTATTTTTGACTTGATACTGTTTCTGTTGCAGCTTGTGGCATGTTTTTTATTATTATTATTATTATTATTATTATTATTATTATTATTATTATTGCCTAGATTTACTACAGGTAGGGTCAGGGCTTCACCACGCAAAGGAACATGTCTAGAAAAGAAATGTATCAAACCTGTTAAATCAAGACATGAGCATCACTTAGGTATGTGTTTTTATTCCCATTAAAGAGTGAATCAAAGCTGGATTTTAAGCCTGAGATCAGAACTGATAGTACCCAAATTTCACATGCATTTCTTCAGTTTTCCTTGGAATAATTGTGACTTGTTCAGCATTTGTTCTCATTCCATACCCTCTAAGGTTAGTGTTTTATGAAGATATCCTTGTGCAGTTCCTACATGCCCACGTGCTCACAGTGCAGACAAATCTGAGGCTAATTGAGTTGATCTTTATCTTTCAAACTGACATCTTATAACCCAAGTAGTAGAACAGCAAAACTGAAGACGGAAGGAAGATGCATGTTACCTGGCCAAGTGGGTATCTTTTTCCTGAGCAAAGCGTTCACATATTCCTTTGTCTTCTATAAACTCCCTGACTTGGGGAGACAAGTTTGCAGGCTTGTCATCATTTTCCGTATTAATAATGCATTCACTTCTTTGGAGCAGCGGCTTTTCACAGCACTTTTTAATTTTACTTGATATGACATCATGGTTGGTGCAGACATAGTGTAGAATTTCTTCCTGAAAAGCAAAGAAAGGCAGGAGGTTTAATCAGATCTTGGTGGTTTGTTGTTTGGTTTTTTGCTCAGTGTTGTTATCCCCATTTTACAGGCAGAGAAGGGGACTCTCAAAGGGAAGAAGGCCAAAGCTTCTTCTGACCACAGCTGTACAGCAATCATCCGTCAGAACAGAACAGAAGTCTTGTTGCTCTAGTTGCTGTATGGGAGATTGGTAATCACAGCCTGAACCTCTGATTAATCAGCTGAGGCAAGTGTGGGGTCAGCTGTGGGAGCACAGGTGAGAGTGATGTAGCTGTGCTCCCGGAAGGGGTGGAGCTCGACTCCATCCCCTCTGAGACCTCATTTAAGGGCTGACTCCCACTGAAGCAGCATCTCTTGGAGATCACTCACCAGTGAGGACTGCCCCAGCTTCTTCAGCCAAGGCACCACCACTGGTGAGTTTTCCTTTACTTATACTTTCTGTACATTTGCTACCATCTGCATACTAATAACCAATACAGTTGCTGAAGCCTTTTGTTTCCCATTTGACAGGTGCCAGATAACCACCTAAACAGAGAAGTTAGTTATTGAGCTAGGCATCTCAGACAAGTAGTGAGATAGATGGATTTGGGATGATAGAAAAACAAAGAGAACAGAGGAAAGGCAAATACACGTTTTGCTGAAAGCTCCACAGAAAATATATGGCGCAGTTAGGAGCTGCAACAGGATTCACTAAAACAGAATGATGCCATTTTAGTCACGAAGTTCATTTGCTGACTTTTTGTCAAATGGGACAATTCAACCATGTTTTTAGACTGAAGAATTCAGCTCCAGAGAAAAAAGTACAACACGGGAGGAAAAAAGATCTGAGAAAAGAAGAAAAGGCATATAATTTCTCTAAATGTACTTAAATATTAAATGTTTTACCCTGTCACGCATACACTCCAGCATATCTCCACGACAGCAGTCTTTGTGCATGTTAGCAATATCCGACACAAGTTTGGTAACAGTAAAGAAATCAGCTTTAGGGAATTTCTGGCTTATCTGCACGAGTTTCCTAAAATGGAGAAAAATAGTTATTGCTAATATTTACAGTGTGAGGCCGCGATAGCTTTCATTACTTGTATGTAAAGGGCTGTATGCAAACTGGTTGGAAATGGCCTGTTACTGCTGTCACTGATGGAGATTTTAAAAAGATGCCACTTGAAGCCAAAGCTGAGATATTCAGAGTTATCTATGGATCTCAGGTGAAATTTAGTGTGAGAAAACAAAGAAATGTGGTAGGTGAACATGAAATTACAATAACAACCTTGTGTCTTATGAGAGCTAAGCTCTACTTGCCTCGTAAACATTGAATCACAAAGAGCTGGGTTCATTTCAAACTTTGGTTTTGGAGTTTTGAAAGCTAATGGCAGCTTGTAAGAAAACAGTGACTACTGTCATGTATCAGTTTGTACTAGTCTGTTTGCCTTGTTGGGTGCTACTGGTGGCCTGCACACAGGCCATGTTTCAATATTCACATCCATTGTATCGTGTGCAGGTGGAAACCTGCTTTCAGCTGACATATGACAGGGACTTTAGTGAAGCAGTCAGGAAGCACTGACACAAGCAATGTGTTACATCTTAACAGACAAAGTGAACAAGACAAAGTCTTGTTTAGTAAGCATCGGGAAGACTCACAGAGCCTTTATGGTCCTTTCTCCAAACTTCTTCAGGATTCCACATGTGTGTTCCTGCCTTAGGCCATCTTCTCTGATGGGCTTCACCACCTTTGGTGCCTGGTAGAAAGGAAATACAGACCATGAAAATGGAAGAAAGCCAAGACAACGCTTTGTGCTAAAACTGCTGATTTAAGTAATTAAGTAGCATTCAAGCCATATTTCACCCTGTCCTTAGCAGAATGAATTATAACATCAGATGCAGATGCTGAAAAAGAAACAATCAATAGCTCTACTTCAACATTTGTTTCGTTATGGGAATGCCACTGATCACATGCTATGAAACCAGACTCTTGCTTTGCAATACCTGTCTCCGAAAGCATTCATCCAGGTTATGAGTGGAGTCTTCAGTACTTCTGCAGCAGTCCTTCATCATCTCATCATATTGGATAGCGACAGAAAGGATTGTTGGGGCATAGAGGAAAGGATGCCTTCTGGAAACCTCATAGATAAAACTAAAAAGAGATAAATGTCTTTACTATCAGAGTAAGCCCTGAAATGTAGGGAGCTGCAGTAGTATTGCAGTATCTGCTGATTTATAGCTACTAAAAGCAACTGTTTTCTTGTCAAAACAACAAGCTGTGTGATGCAGTGTATCTTGGAAGAATTCTGATGAGGCTGGCATTTTTCTGGAAATAAAATGCCAAGCTCCTGCCAGTTTTGGTCTAGAGGCAGCAAAAGGTCTTCTTGGCTTTTAAGGACCGAAGACAGATCATGGGTGTTTCAGATGAGTGCTTTATTTAAACTACAATGAGATGGGTCAGATTGTTTTACATTTTGACCTATAATCAAAGTAGGTTGTGGTAGAACAGGTTTCACATGATGACAAATAGACCTGGATGGATTATTCAAATATTTCTCATTAGGCTTTGCAGGATGTCTCATTGGACATCTTGGTTGATACTGCATTTGTGGTCTCGAGGCTCATAACCATCACATGCAGGCAACAAATCTACAAGTTATTTACTTACTATCCCGGTAATGAATGGCGATGCTCTGAATAATTTTTGCAGGCAGCTTCAGCATTTGGCCTTTCAAAAGGAGAAATGAATCCTCTTGATGAATTTTTAAGGGAGAGGAAGCAATCATTTCGTTCAGGGTCCTTTTTAGCACAGCAGTCAGTAAACCTAGGAAGATTGTCCTCCTGGCATATTGTATTGAGGAAGATCCTGTCCTGTGGAAAAAAAAAAGAAAAAGAAAAAAAAGCAGATGTGTGTGAGGATTCCATTTCACCCCTGTGAGCTTTAGGAGGAGACTTTTTAACCCAACAAGGCCTAACTTGCCTAAATGTATAGTTTCTCTCATTACTACCCCTGCTTTGCCTGCAGTGTCAGAGTGAATTCTAAAACGTATATGTCAGTCTCTGATACCTACTGTTATGCCAAGATAGACTTTATAATGAGTTAGCTTTCAAATATACTGTTCAGCTTCCACTGAACTTAAAACATTCAGTTCCTCATTTCTTGATTACAGTTAAGATGATTGTTTGATTTGCATATCTCAACAGGATCCATATTCTTTTCTAATTAAAATCAGGTTTGTATAGTGACAAGTCTCAGGTTTGTATAACAGTTCTCAGGTTCCTTGTTCATCAAGTAGCAGTGCTCAGGTTTGCTGTCAGTCAGTTGCTGTCAGTTCAGCTGGGAACTGTTTTAATTCAGGATTTGTTTTAGCCCCATGTTTAACAAATAGAAGAGACATAACAGACTAATATCTATTTTCTATCATTCAATCTGCTGCTCTCTGACAGTGCATTGAAGTAGACTCCACTGAATACTAGCAATGTGAGCTAATGGAGTGGAGAAAGCTCCTATGAGCATCATAATCGCTGGAAATATCTGTCTTCTACTGAGTTTTGTTATGCTAGCCAAAAAAGCTCAGGTTTACAAATGTTTTAAGAGGTCAAGGATTTCAAAAGCTACTGTGGTATTTTCTGTGAAGGACTTTGTTATCCTTTGCTCATCTTGAGATGTCTTTTATGTGTGAGCATGGAGAAGGAAAGAGTCAATAAGAGCAAATATTCACACACAAGTAAACCATGTCTCCTAATATCTAACTCTTGCCTGCAAAAATGCATGTCAGCACTCTGAAATTATGTCACTTCTGAAAATCTGTGCCACATTACAAGAACAAGCTTTGCTTACCAAAGGCTGCTGGCAGTTTGGGTTGTCTCTGTCTACATCAGTGCACCTTTTGGCAAAGTCTGTTACAGCTTCAGCCATTTTAACCACTTGACCAAATGTGTTTCCTTGCACATACTGTGCAAACATGATCATGGCACTATAGGAAGAATGGAGATCATTAAGAACGTTTCTGTCTATCTAAAAAATAAAAATAACTGTATTACTTTTTGCATGAGACAGCAGGAGGGCTTCTGTCACCAGTTGGCTCAGGCTGGTGGAACAGGGAGTGTACAACTTGCAATGCATGCTCATCTCCAAATGGTACAAAATGCCATAGGGATGTTCACAGACAGCAAATTTGCAAGTAGAGTCTTTACCCGGATAACTTACATGGCTTTGAAATTGTTCTCTTGCAGCTGAGAAAACCGCTGGCTGATGCTGTTTTTTTCCTCTGAAAAACAAGATAGTTGGTATTTGAATAAATTGCTGGAGTTTCAGAAGAGCAGATTTCAGTGCCAGGAGTACTATTACTAAGGTGAAGGGCATGAGGCCATGCTATCTATTTGACTTGAGGGTGGGAAACAATTTGTTTTTGAGCTACAATGTAATTTCCCTTCCTATTTCATGTTTTGTGGGAGGGAGATAGAATCAAATGTAGACAGTGCTCAGCTATGATGATGCACATCACATGGTTAAATAAACACCTTAGAAACCTCTTCTTAGCCTTGTCTTAGCTATTTAAAAGTGTACTTGATGATCATTTGGCTGCAGGTGAAGGCTTCCCTGTGTAGAAAATACGCAGTAAATGTAGGACTATGTTGTTAAATAAAACTCTATAAAAAGTCACAGAACTTCATCCTTCTCTATGTGCCATTAACTGGCCCTGTGGAAAACAAATGTGTCCAATTTATCTGAAAATTATATGCAGATATTTTCCTTTGCCACTGGATCTTTTATTAATGGCGAAGCCTAAGTCCTATCATTTCTTGAGTTTCTTGTTTATCAGAGAGTACTTTCAGAGACTAATTCTGAAATAAGGAGCATCTTCCCTAGTCAGGATGGGTCTATCTCACACCCATGTCAGTAGGGCTGAGAGCAGTATAAAAGGATCAGCCAAAATTAAGAGTTAGCCCAGTTACTCTAAGTAGTAAGGAAATGTCAGTTGGGATGATGGTTAAAGATAAATAAAAGCAGTTGTTAGTGCATTTGAAGGTTCTAGAGAGGAGGAAATGTGACCAATGATAGAAATATATAATGTGAAAGACTCGTCAGACCCACACACTGTGGAAGGTTTTCAGTTTTCTCCTTTTTGGGACTTAAAACTCAGTGCCAAATGCAGCCATCGTGGGCTCCTTGGTGGTTAGGGGAAAGACTCCTCCAAAGAATAATAAAGGGTGATTTCCTGACACAGCTACACTAAACAACTAGCTAGATGTAGCATCCCTCTCTTTACTTCACTGTCCTTCTCCCATGGACTATGTACGGATGCTAGAACAACTGTAGTCTTTGCTTCAACAGGTTTTGGAGTACCTGAAATTTAGTGGAATAACCACACTCCTATAGATTAAATTACCCTTCAGTACACATCCTCTCTGCGTGGACTAGGCTGTATCATGCAGCACATGGACTCAAGAAATTAAGAGGTGATATGTCTAAGGGTGGTCACAAGACTAGAATTATACAGCTACAGTTCTGTTGTGTATCTTTCACATACAATAGATCTCTAATGTAGAACTAGCAGTGGTAAAACAATACTAAATAATCATGCATGCTAAGTTGCAGTCATCACTGTTATATGAAAGAACGGAATAAAAACATGAGATACGTTCTTACCTGTGTCCCGATAACTTCTAGGCAGGGCTCTGACTATAGTAAAGCTTACTAATAAAATAATATAAATTACTGTTCTCCAGTTCATAATGTCAGCCTTTGGCAGGGATGGAGATAGGTTTAGTTAATCTCTGAGAATCAGAAAGACTTCAGGTGAATGACATATATACTCTACCAAACAATTTCTGGTTAATCAAAACCCTTTTAGTGTCACATATAACATTAGCCCTTCTAGAATATTCCCACAATAATTAAACATGCCATTATTTGCTCAGTGTGATGAACTACTCAACTTGTTGCAAAGAAAGGACTTTGTAGATTCTTTTTTCCCTGAAATTTAGGTAGACATTTTTAACTTATCACACTTCAAACAAGAAGTTTAAACATTCTCTGTGCTTTTTATCATAAATGTAGATCTCTTCTACTTACACATTTGTCCAAAGGTGATTGCTGTGCAGAAGGCTCCTTCCTAACACACTGTTGACCAAAGGATCCCAAGTTCATTGGTTACGCTGAGATTTTTGCACTCTTCCTTGCTGAAAAAGCCATCTTTTCTCCCTTAGTCCAAGGTGACATGGTAAAAAGGCTGAGTATATAGTCAAGTATATATCGCATACCTGAAACATTAACAATTGGCATAAAAATGCATCTAAAAATCCTCAAACAAAATCAACTTGAAAACTAGAATGAAGGGGAAAACAGATGTTTGAGTTATTTAATGTATTTTATTTATTTTAAAGTATGCTATAAGCATAATCTCTAAGCATAATTGTGACCAAAATGGTCAATTTTGGAGACAGAATGGCTTAAGAGGACCATGGGTATTTGTAACTAAGAGATGAGTAGACAAGGATATATATATTCAGTCTGAGGGAGGAAAAAAAAGAGAGATAGAACTTTTTATTACTTTAGTGAGAAACTGGCAATATTCTTTGTTTTATTCTGAAGAAAGATTATGAGGCTTTTTTGATCTCACATGAGACTGTATCAAAAGGAGAAAGGATTCTGAGTGGAGGTGGAAGCATGGGGGCGATGTGGAGACTGCCTGATGCAGTTCCAGATCAGTTTCCTCAGAAGCAGAGAAACATACAGATTAATCCCTTTATTTTTATAATACTCAAATACAAACACCTGACAGTAAGCTATAAAAATAAGAGCAGGGGAGGTGTATTTGCTTGTAGAAAAGATTCAGAAGTAGCTGCGACACTGATGCTAGAGGCTTTTTATAGCAAGTTTATAGAGTGTGAGAGCTTATTGATGCGTAATGTGCAAGCCTAATTATTTCTGGAAGCCATACTTGGCTGCTGAAGTGCTTGAATTCAGTGTTTCCTCTGTCCTTTGCCATGTCTAGTAGGACAGTCAAATGCTTTTCATTTTTGTTTGAAAATATTTGCCATTGTGAGGATGGCAATCTACCTATTTGCAGTGAAGTCTCTTATCTGCAGAAGGGAAAGGTACGTGTAGTATTTATCCAGAACAAATGAAAGAATGATGAGATCTTGTTTTTCAAACCTTGCTGACCAAATCGGTTTTAAACCTGTGGAGACCACAGCTGTTTCCAGGCCTTCTTACAAACGGTACTGCAACTTCAAGGCAGCTAAAAGCAGCTGATGGCTGTTAGGATGTATGGAGCTGTGAATTTCCATTAGCTGGCTGCAGCTGTGTGGAGGAGGAGAAGCATTCTCAATAGACTGTTGAAATTTGTAAGTACTTCTTATAAAGTTTTTGGTCTTTATGTTGTCACAAACAAAAAGGGGACCTGGTTCTCCCTCACTGTTCCCCTTTGCGTTTTCTTAGCTCGAGGGGAAGGTTTCTGTGTTTTAGGTTGGTTCCTGTTCATGATACAACTGAGTGATTGATTAGCAGTCCCTAATTAAGCCACTGAAAGGCAAGTGTGTCTCCCCAGAGTTCAGATGCTTAGTTTTTACATTTACTAATGAGACCAGAATTTGTGAATTTAACTTACTTTCACTTGTGTTAACTACTTCGTGATTGTATCAGTTCTCTTTCTTGGAAGTCAGCCTTGGTGCTTTCTGGTGTTGTAAGTAATGCCTGTGAAGGGTTCAATTATATTCTTGCATTATGCGCTTGGAGAGTAGTATTCTTTACAAAATCTTGAAGATTCATTCTGAAATGAATGATATCTTTTGAAAGCTCGTATACCTGAAAGAACTGAGCTTCTTCTCAAGTACTGAGATAGTTTGTCTTTACAAAATCCTGAATTCCTATTTTGAATCCTTTTCCTTGTAAATAACTTCCAGTACTTTCTAAATTCTTTTGTAAAGAGAAGATCAGTCATAGTTTATAATGTAATGTCAGAAAAAGGAAGCTGACTAGGTTTTATCTGATGGAGTTTTCTGGAATGGGTCTTGTTTGGGTACTGAGTTTTACTGCCTGCAGAAAAGAAGCTAAAGCAAAGTTATGAAATGGGATATTTTTTTTTTATTCTCCCTCACCACTTCATTTTCAGTGCTAGTGTCTGCTGTACATCCAAATCTGCACAGGCCTGATCTATTCTGTAGGTAATTAGTTTCTTCGCCCAGGGATCCTAAGTCTGTGTTTCAATCAAGAGGTCTCCGCTACTCAGACTTATTGCTCCACTGAGTGTTAAGACTGCCACGTACTGTGTTCACTGAGGTTTTATATATTCTTTATCCTACGTGCTATTTTATTCATTTTAAGAAAAGGGAAGAAAACATTAGAAGCAGTAATTAGAGAATGGAACTTGGCCACTCAAGCAATCAACACCTTGCTGTTATAATTCTTCGCTCCCTTCCTGTCAATGGCTATGTCAAATGACATGAACAAATAAATACACATGAGTTCGTGTGTGTGTGTGTGTGTGTGTACACATACATTCACATCTTTAGTCACACTTAGGTGTTTTGTGTGGTCCCTTGTTTTGATATTATTGGCAGTTTCCCCTTGAGAAGCATTCACCCTGTGGGTGTATCAGCATGTCAGCACAGGCGATAGGATAACCTTGCAGAGTGGGTGTAAGCATGCCCAAGCCATGCGTACCTACTTCCTGCCGTAAATTGGCAAAGAACTTTTCTGTCCTTCGGTTCTTTTGAGTCACTTGGCTGGGAATGAAACAACTTTCCTCACTGCTTTTCTTGGCAGTGCTTCTCTCCATGCCCTTTGTCTCTGAGCTTGTGTGGGCACATTTGCTGCGTGCTGTCAGAGTAGTTTGTTGGTGGAAACTGCACTGGGTGCTTTACATGGTCCCAGTGTTTAGAGTCAATTGCCATGTTATAAGAGCACTTGTTTATGTGTGTGTCTGTAGTGGAGATCTCTTAGCATGTCTACACATGAGAAAGCTTACCTTTTCTTCAGTTTCTTTGATCCCAGTAAAATTTTGTGGTGTACTTAAAAGCAAAACAAGAATGAACAAAGCTTGTAAACAAGACAAATTAATACATTCACAAATAGTATATATATTCATCAGCTTCAGCTTTTCCCATTTTTGCTGTGATACTGTCAGGATGTTGAAGGAAGACTTGTTGCCCTCCAGGATAACTGGAAGCCATCTATTGCCATGACAGTGATAGAGCCATCTAGTTTTCTCAAAGGGGTTTAGTCAGAAGCTGTCATCATCACCTCATTGTCCTAACAGTTCTGATGTTATTTTTACATGGGCAAATATTAATCAGCGATCTGTTCTTGAGGGAATTATTTCATGAGCTTCCGAGGAGGAATCTGGCTTCCATCCATATTGAGGGCTGTTCCCTCAGCTCCATTTCTGTGAAGCTGTGCCGTTCTCCCAGGGATGCTGCAAACAGCAAGAGTTAAAAACAACCATACAGCCATTGCTGTCTGCTGAACTGGAGCTCTGCAGCACTGTTCCTACGTTCTCCACACAACAGATTATCAGCCTTTTACATGAATCTTTCAAGGTATAGAATTTCAAGTTTCTGTCTAACATGCCCTTTGATCAGCCCTGTGATATAAGGAATGGGCAGTGCCCTACAAATTTTACTGTTCCCTTAATTCTTCCCTTCCATGTCATTCTACGACCATGTCAACAATAAAATGCACATTCTCTGGAGAATACAAAAGAAATAATCGAGTAAATACATGATTTAACAGTCACTCTTTAAACGCAATGTTTTTTGATAGGTAAAAGGAGGATAGGGAATTGATGCATATATTGAACCAGATTGATGTGTTTATTCAGGAGTTCAAGTTCTGGTTCTGCTTCAAGGGGGTATTGTTGGTGTCAGTTTAGATTTGTCAGTTTAACCAAATGCCTGATTTTCACTGCAGGACACTTCCACACTATGACAAGATGACCTTACTGGATCTAACCTTGTTTTGTTTTAGGTGAGGATCAGGTTGAGGAGAAGCTCTTCCACTTTTTCCTACTGCAGCAAATGTCCACTAGAGTTTTGGGGCTCAATTTGTTGTCACGCTAAGGAGGAGAAGAGAAGCAATCATTGCTAATGGGTGGATTGTGGTTGTCAGGATAGGGAACTGCAGCTCAGTGTTTAGTGTGAAAGGTCGATGTGTGCTGTTTCTGTTGAGATTTCTGGCTATCTGTTTGTTAGCAGCACAAATGCTTTTTACTGGAAAGCAAATCCTCTATGCCAGCTAAGTATGAGAGCATAAGACAAACCTCTGACACTTGGAATGGAAGAGGTGATGGTTTGATGACTGGGCTTAGATGATCCTGGTGGTCTTTTCCAACCTCCATGATTCCATGATTCTAAGTAAGATGTTCTTGAAGTTAATGTCCTGTTCTACCCCCTCCCCTCTCCCCCACTCCCCCCCCTTTCCCTGATTTCCTAAGCTCCTACTTTTAACTGTTTTCCAAATTCCACAGAAACTGGCTACAGCTGAACTGCACACATGTCAGAGTACAAAGGGTGACATTTACAACTTGTCCTTGTCTTTATCTGGCACCTGTAGGCGTGATGGTCTAGCCAAGTGAAACACCGATGCTGAATGAAAAAACACGCTATCTTAACAACACACAGTCTCTGTTATCTTAATACAACACAAACTTTGGTTGCAGTGACCTGCTTACACAGCATTTTTGTCCACAGTTGGGAACTTGCTTTCAGGTGACAAATCAGAATGCAGTTTGGAGAAGGCAACAACTAATTCTTGTAGGCCCTTCTGCGAAAGACACTGCTCCCAAGATATTGAGCTGTGTGCCGCTCATTCTCAACCTACTAAAGTTTTAAGTTTTGGAGTGTAAAGTCTCTGTAATCTCCTTCTCATTGTCTGACTTTGCCTATCTATCTGAGGTTTTTCTTCTGCTTGAGTCATCTTACTGCTTTGTTTTTGTTTTTAATATGGCATGGCAGTTAGCTAGCATAGTGCTTTGCCAGAGAAGACCCATTAGTATCTGGCATAGTAGATAAAGGCCAGGCAGGATATTTAAGGTATCTCAAATAGCATTAGATGCCACCTTCTAGGCAGCTAAATCTTAGCTGAAGGTGCTGCAGAATGAAGGTCTGAAATGTGCTGGTAGCTTTTCCTAAGCAAATACCAATTTTTCTTCAAAATATTCTATTCTGACTCACTAAATAGTACTTGTTCAGTGCAACACAAACAATGTTCTTACTATTCTGGACATAAGATTTTGTTGTCCTGGTCTTCCTTTACCGATACATTGAGCTCTGGATTCTGGTATTGTCAAATGAAATTTTCCCTGGGATTTTGAATATCAGGAGAATCTGATTTGTTTCGGGGTCAGCCTTAGCACTGCAGTCAGCCACTGCACCATGTGGTACAATTCATGACGTTTTCTTACTGATACCTCTTGTGCAAAAAAATGATGGGACACAAGAACAGATGTAATGAGAAGGATGAATGCTGGAATGATGGGACCATATAGGAAGGCTATGCACAATTTTGTGAATTCAGTTTCATGTCAAGTGTGTCTGTATATACAAATGCACAGCTTGTTTAATGTGAGGGAGGGACAGATTTTCAGTGACTTATTTATCAGTCTGGGTTGACTGAAAATAAGAACTTAATTTCATATTCAGTTCATAACAGTGGCTTAGAATGCTCTCATGTCTTCTCACTGTTCTTTTGGGGTTATATAACCTGTGCTGGGTTGCAGCTCCACATCCTACAGGCATTCCCTGGGTCTACTGAGCTCTCTGGCGACCCACTGTGTGTGTATTTGTCTGGGGATATTAAAGCCCACCCTTAAAAATTTTCTGATTCAGCTGTAGAAAGCATCTGGTTAAGGCCAGAAAGCACTATCTGTAGACACTGACATTCCCATATACACATCAACCACATGCCTTTTTCGACACTAGCACCAAATAAACTGACACATCCACTGCCTATTAGGAAAACTGGGGCTTTTCATTTTGTAGGTATTGAAAGTGAAGCAACTGGATTAGATTCTGGTTCCATTTAATAGGAATTAACAACATAAGACTTTAGAAAGAGAAAGGATTAGTTGGAAGCTTTCAATTCATCTCTATTGAAATCAGCGTGTTCTAAAAGACAGACCTTTGAACACAGGGATGTTATGTCTAGATGTGAATTTGAACTCCTTTACCTAGCAGTCGTATAAAAACATATGAGACATAAAATGGCATTATTAGAAATTCTTAGCTGAGGAATTTCAGAGAAAAAATGACTAGCAGAATGAGATTTGGTGATTTTGTTGATTTCTATAACCTGTGATTTATTCTATTACTTCAGGAGGCATTTTGGCTTAGGAACAGTGAGTGTTACACTCAGAATAAGCATTCTGACATTTCACTGTGATCTGTTTCGTTCTATTTCATTTTTGATGAGATATCAGACTCTTTAAAGCAGTACTGTTTCTTCCTCTTAAGGAATAAATGGTTAAAAAGCTAAAATAGATAAAGAGTTTTGTTCATATAGTATATTGTATATGCTTATGTTGAAAATTCAGATATTTCACTTCATATTCATTATAAAATTATCCAAAAAAATGATAGACAAAAATATATCACTTGCGGAAAACCACTGTCCAAAAGAGCTATTATATAATTCCTTGTATTCCAGGAATAAAGAAAAATTACTCATCATGGGAGCAAAAGCTGTTAAATAATTTTTAAAGCCACATCAATGCGCCTGTGTTACTGTCTTCCTGAAAACCAAAAGATACTTCAACATAGAATACAGAAATAGATGAATTCCCATGACTTGTGGAAAATACAGGCAGAGGTCAATCCATCCTTTCAGATATATGTATACATATATATTTAACTTTGTTATCTTGACACATTGCTCTTTTCAGCATTGATAAACACACCCTGGAAATTACATATACTAATCTTGTACCTCTCTGGAGCCAGAAAACTACCAAAGCATTAACAAAAAAATGTTCTTTGTTACTAAGTCTTATAGATTTATTAATTTGCCTTGTTTTGGAAATGACTGTAGTAGCTGGAAAGACCTACTAGATATAACCGTGAGCTAACCAGCACGTGTAAGAACAGGATGTGATGTGCTCAGAGTTTTGGCAAAGACTGAAATCTATTGAGAAATCTTTTGATAGTCTCGTGCAGCTAGAGCTGATTTCTCTGCTTCAGAATCCTAGTTGAATTCTTTTTTGTACAAGCTTAACTTGTTCTAACTAACTACAGCTATGTTGTCCTAGAGCAGGTTGCTCTCAATTGCAGGGAGAGACTCAGATTTTTGGATG
This sequence comes from Excalfactoria chinensis, assembly GCF_039878825.1. NCBI lineage: Eukaryota > Metazoa > Chordata > Aves > Galliformes > Phasianidae > Excalfactoria > Excalfactoria chinensis. The sequence goes on from NC_092828.1 coordinate 38,776,372, forward strand.
GTGAATTAGATACCAAGAATGGCCTTTCTAATGACTGTACTCCCTTACACAAACATTGAATGATGAAGGGAAAAAGCTTGTAACTGCAGCTGGTGAATGATTCTTGCTCAGGTTTGCCATACTTTCCATCTCTTGAGATGTTTGTGAATACCCTGAGGTCATAAAAATTATTCTAAAGCAATGCGTAACTAAGACTGACTAATTGAAATCCAAACCTTTCAGTTATATCTAGATTCATGAATTCTTCCTCATACATTTTCAGCTCCATATCTCTGTTTCATTCTGAGTGTACGTCTGGGGTACTAAAGAGGACTGCTGGTTCATGAACTAGAGTCACAAAGAGTTGCAAGGCCAATACAACTGTCCATACTACGTGCTTTATTATGGGAGGGATCAAAGCAAAAACAATCCTGCCATCCCACATTCAAGTGTAGATATGGGTTTTTTTGGGTGTTTGTGGACCGAAACTAAGCATGTGATAGAAAATCACGATCCTCTAGTGACATGGAACCCCAACATTTCTGTATCAGGAACTTCCTGCAGTGAAGGACATTATTTTGATTGTTGGCTTCTCAAAAGGCATCTCTAAAGTCAAAAGCTATTTCAAAAATAATTGAAGGCATAAACAGAAGTGTCTAAAAGTAGCTCACTGTGCAGCTCTTTGCAAGCAAAGGGATGCTTGGTATATATATACACTATTTTATTTTTTTAAGTAAACACTGCTAACCATCTTACTTAGAGCGAACTGTTCTTCTGAACATTCTCTCTTTCTGTGTAATAACCACTGAAGTGAAAAGTAAAACATTCCTGTAACTGAGTCAGAGAACTAAAGTCTAGAAAATATCACGCCACCTCTCATATCATTGGATCTGTGGGATGTGAATACTATGCAAGAGAAAACAATAGAATGCCTGTCCACATACACAGCTGTAGCAACTATCTTGTGCGAGGAGTGCCATCACTCTTTGCCTTTGAGCAGTCACCAGCAGACCAAGACAAATGCAGATTTAAAAAGATTTTATTTATTATTCTTTTTTTCTCTTTTTTTTTCTTTGCAAGTAATAGAATTGAAAAGTTTCTGGAAAAGCATATTGTTTGACAAAACACTGAAGATTCACAAAACCACGATTCAGTAACAAGGGAAAAAAGGTAGTGGGCAGGAGAAGCATTTTATCTTTGTATTTTTCTCACTGGCAACCTGGAGAGGGTTTTGGGGAGAGGAGGGAAGAAAAGGAAGAAAGAAAAAAGATTATTTTGTAACCCAACGGCATTTGAGTAATATTTCAACTCTATTCATATACTAAATAACGATAGATGTTAGGCCACCCACTGAAAAAGCAAAGACTTGATGGCGAAAGGGGAGCTATATTCTTTTCTTTCTTTATTTTTAATAAAAAGTACTATTACCTACCATGTCTTAAACACCAATTCCTAACGTGGCTCTGCTCTGGACTATCAGGTTGGCACCCTAGAAAAAGGAAGACGAACAAGTTGTGAAAGAGAAACAAAGGCAGCATCGTTGGTAGCATTTGAGTGGAAACCTCTATGAACTTCAACCTGAGCCTGTGTTGTGGCTCAAAGGATAATTTTAATGATATTTTCTAACCTTGGAAGCTGTGTGCTCCTGTATGATGGATATTTTTTAATCTTGTAAAGGTAGAAAATACTCTTTTAGAGTGAATTACAAAGTAATTTCTTTCAAAGTCTAATATATTTGCCTATGCAATACTTGGGTTATAGATAAAAGATATTTGGATCAATAAGTAGTTTAAGATACCAGTAGTACAGATGCTTCCAATGACAAAGATTGCTCTTTGGAAACTGAAATTTATACTTCTTGAAAATGCTTTGAGCTTACTCAGCAACTTATACTTACAGACAGGCTTCTCCTGTGATTACTACAGGGAAGAGCAAACAATGAACGAATGCCTGTGTTTGTGGTTCATGTACCAGAAAAAAATGGAATGATTGCTCACAGAACAAAATCAGCTGGATTCCCCACACCACTATATCTGTTTTTTCTGGATACCTCTTATAACTGACCCAGATGCACACTTCACTGGCAATTGTTAGTGTCTATTGCACAAAAGGCAGTTTATGTATGCTGGAGATATGGTTTAAATTCTACACAAACATAATTTTCAACTGTGGCTTGCAGGTAACGTGCTCTTTCAAACAAATCTCTCAACAACCTTATCTACTCCAGAAGTTTGTTCTGTTTTAAGTGGAGGATTGGACTAAATTACCTCCAAACAACATTTCCAATTGAAATTGTTCAAGGACTACAACCTGCGACCTTTACCTGTACAATTAAGATGAATTCTACGTTCTGCAGGCAAATTTATTGTAAGAGTGTACAGACAACCAACCACTGTAGGTTGCAGAACCCCTTAGTGGATGGTTTCCTAGTGAGTATTCCATTCCCTGCATAGTGGTTTTTTATTTATATATTTTAAAAGGAAGTACCTCTTCTCCAAAGCATGTGTTGATGTCTGACTGCTTGCAGCACTTGTCAACCATGGCAGTGAAACCATCAGCAATTGTCTTTATTTGTTCTTCTGTCATCTGGGGCTTGCGCTTAATGAGGTTGATAAGCAACCTGAAAACAAAACCACAATATGCAGTTAATGCTACCCGTTGTCATTTGCTTTTTTCTCCAGTTTAGAAAATGTCTTTCCATGTAGGCATATATTATTTCAGGGGCTTTTTTGTCATGCTTAGGATAGCCTGTGCCTCTTTTTTGTCTCCAAACTCTCAGTCTACCCCCACCATCTGCCACTGATGTTTTTTTTTCTTATCACAAATACAGATGGGAAAGAACTTACCAGAATGATCTGTATGCTGCCTCAACTAAGTGCATCCTACAACTTGCACTGGTAATGGACTTGCACAAAACTGGTTATCTAAGACCCTAATTTCATTTGAAGAAAATACCTTATTTTGCCTCTTCTCGACTACATGACGTTATACACTGACAGGGTCAGTACAAACACACAGTTTCATCTGGTTTTCTTTACCACCAGTGAAGTCCCAGTTAGGCAAAAGGTCAGTGCTTTTGCAGCACACTTCTGCCCCTGCTAACATGTTACTCCTCTGAATATTTTCTACCAGGGGTTTCCTTTAGCTTACTTCATCTGGCCTAGTTCTCGTTCTTCAGCAGGAGCGCTGCACAATTTTTCATCAAAGCTGAACATATCAGGATTAAATGGTGGAGGAACATATTTGGAATCTACTCCCATGGCAGTGAAGCATGGTCTCCTGTAAGCGTAGGAGTCGCGGCAGCAGTGTGAAACATTGTCATTTATAGGTGTGGTCTCCTGTCTCCTGCACATATCTTGAATCACAATGTTCAGCTGAAAAGGGAAAGAAGTTCAGATGCGTTAAGTCTTTTTGTAATAACAGATGAAATACATTAAAAAATGAGTGAGTTTCCAATTCTGTTATGCAGATAATTAGCTCTGGGGCTATGAAAATTCAGTGTCAGCTTACTACCTCAGCAGAATTCAGTGGTTTTGAGAATAGAAGAAATCACAGAGAGGAATAAGGAAAATAAACAAATGTACTCACATAACCCTCAGAACAAGCCATACGTCTGTCTTCAGGAAGCTGGCAGCACTTAGTACCAACAGCTGTCATTTTCTTTCCAATTTCAAGCAAGGTTTCAGTTGATACTTGAGGCATTTTCTTAGTGTAGCGGATCAGGAGGCTGAAAAAGCACAACAAAATGACAATTCACACACATTTGAAGAATGCTTTACTGAACTAAACCAGCAAAGTCTGAATATCTACTCCCAAGGCGGCCAGAATAATAATTGTTTACATGGAAGAATGCTTATCAGAAAGTACTTACGACTTGAGGAATTCTGGCTCGCCATGGGCACTGAGAAGATCACAGTTTGTCTTCACAACATCCTGAGTTTCTTTGATGTGTTGGTTCAGTTGATCTAGCTGCAAACAAGTTTAAGTTTATCAGTAACAGTAGAGAAGGACATTTTGGTAACAATTGTACAGATAGAGTTTTTGGTCTCTTCTAAAGCTTACTAGCTCTAAAATACCCATTATACAAGGCCAACCATTTGTTTTGAGTCTCTCTGGAGTAAGGGGGCTTGATTCACTTAGGAGAATTCAGTTCTGACAGAAATGGAATTAAAGTGACAGGAAGATTTTTGAAATTTAATTGTCCATTGGACTTGCTTCTTAGAGAATATTGGTCTGATCTCTGTTAGGGATTTGTCTCCTTTATTCTTAAAATCAAGTGACTATTTCTGCAGTACAGGGTAATCAGCTGTGAGAGGGAACATCCTCCATCAGTAGCTGCGCCAAAGCTGCCAGTGAATCAACTTCTGCACTGACTTGTGTATGATAAATTCAAGGTCAGGAGACCAGAATTTAGGATTTTGTATGTGAGCTGGCCATACCAGTTTCTGTTATAATCAGTGACTAGCTTCTCAAATAAGCAGGAGAACAGATTAATTTGGCTAACTAGCCGTTAACCATCTTATTTAGGACAAACAGTATCAGTTTTGAGAGTCAGAGGCATCAGGAAATTGTGTGAGACTAGTTTGAAGTTTTGAGGATGACGGAGTTCCTCTTTGAGCTGAGCTAACTTTGTAACGTTGTCATTGGATCTGGACTACGTTGTGTCCCATCAGAATACTAACTTCTTCTGGGGATTAGTCTCTTAAAATGCTTTCTGACTGCTCTTTTATGCAATTGTTTCATGGTAGGTACCATGCAAGCATTTTAGTTACATGCAGACAAAACATTGCACCTACAGCATTTGCGTAGCACTCAGGAGGGTTATCAGTTTTGCAGCACTTTTCCAGGAGTGATTCATATCCTTTGGCAACTCTCAGGAGCAGCTGCGTGGAGAACTCAGGGTGTCTTCGTGAGTATTCATAAAGAAATCTGAAAGACACATGAGCAGACAGCATTAGAGCTCCTGAATATCATGCTGCTTTTCGCAAGTACAACACAGTAATCAACACAGTCCCTCAGCTGAGATCATGTAAAGTGAACGCTTTGTTTTCACAGATTATTATTTTTTTTTGGACCAATCTGCTGACTGCCAACAGGGCAAATGCAAGAAGAACAGAATAGCTTCCCCAGGACAGAATGCTTCTCAAGCTGATAATGTATGTGGACCTGAACAGAAACCCTGAATAAAGGAAAAGCAATGATCAGTTCAGCTTTGGTAAGTAGTGCAGTGCTTTGCAGTCACAAAGCATGAATGAGAAACTAGGATTGAGTTACATCTGTCACACTGGATTTCCATATGGTAATCATAATCTCTTTTCTCCACGAACACTTGAAACACCCAAGGGGGTGGTTTTTTGTTGTGGTTTGTTTTTTTTTTCCCCTTGTGGTGCAAAAGGTCCAGAAATGAGAACGGATAATTTAGAAGAGTGTTCAAATACAAGCACATGCACTGCTGGGACTACTTACTCTGACATGAATGCATCATGGCCTGCTTCAAAACTCTTACACACTTCCTTATTTTCTATGTATCTTTCAACTAATGAAGGAAGATCTGCAGGTTTCTCATCAAATTCTGCCTCCATAATACACTGGCTTCGTTCCATAATAGGCTTCTCACAGCAGCCTTTGATTTTGCTTGAGAAAGCATCTTGTTTAGAGCACATTTCGTTTACGATCTCTACCTGTAAAATTAAAACATAGCCTCAGACAAGCTATGAAATAATAATTTAAAGACAGATTAATTCAACTCTTCTCTCTCTCAGACTCCTCCATTTTCATTCAAGTTACTTATTTACTGAGTGGTTTCCGAAACAAATGCTGTCTCCATAGGAAAAGAAATAATTAGAGGGACTGGCATTTCCAGCGTATGTAAAATGCAATGTTCTCAGGCACAAGGGAGAATAAGGTTCCCCCTCTGATCTTACAGTCTTTAAGACAAGCTCTGGAAAGGCAGTGAAAGCCTCTGAGACTGTCACAAAGGTGACTGATTGATCTCTTCAATCCTGTTGCGTGATCAGCATTGACAGAAGACCAAACATTAAAAGCTCTAGATTTTCATGAAGCCAGCCTAGGACACAAGCTGGTTATAGGTTTAAGAAGTATGTCTAATTTCCAGCTGGGCGGGCAATATTTAGTTAATGTTACTACTGCAGTTTTGCAAATCCTTCTGTTTGAGCTGTCCTGCAGAATTTGTTGGCAATAAAGGAAAGCTGGATTAATGGCAGTATATGCATCAGAGCTGCAAAGGATTCCTCTTTTGCCTCTTAATTCTTTTGCCCTGTTTGCAACAGAATGAGACTAAATGTCATCAAACAAGTCCCATAGTAAATGTTTTGGTTTTTAACCAAATAACCATTCTACGCTGTCTGCAACCCTTGTGATGATAAAGAGAGCTAGACTTAGAAGTGGTACAAAATCTATTTCCATTAACAGCCATCTGAGCTGTTTTCTAGTGGCTGAGGAACCTTTTGTCAGTGTTGAATACAAGTTCCTTGAACTCTGAATAGCTGCTGAGATATTCTTCCTACTGGTTTTCCTGTATGTAAACATTTTTTTGAAGAATATTAAACTTACCATGTCATCCATGCACTCCACCATGTCCCCTTCACAGCACTCTTTGTGGATCTCCTTAGTTTCAATTACAAGTTTAGTAAGGTCTTGCAATGCAGCCTTGGGGTATTTTTGGCTCATGCGAGCAAGTTTTCTAGTTAGAAAAGAAGAAAAATACACTTGACTCAAAGCTCCATGTTGAACAGGAAGTTGCAAGTCACTACTGATACGATACAGTAGATCAGCAGTGTTCTCACCTCACTTCTATTGCCTAGAAAACTAGATTTTGTAATTTGTACTTCTGATCTGAGCCACCTGTGTAAGAATCACCCTCTACTGTTTCCTGTCTATTTTGAATGGCTGTAAAACGTTTCTAATAAGTAGTCCTGGAAAGTTTTATTACAGAGCTGCAGAAGTTGGAAGGGACCTCAAGAGGTGATTGAGTCCAACCTCCCTGCTAAAGCAGGTACTCTATAATAGGTCAAACAGGTAGGCATCCAGCTGGGTCTTGAATATCTCCAAAGAAGGAGACTCGACAACCTGGGCAACCTGTTCCAGTGCTCTGTCACCTTTACTGTATACAGTTTCTTCTGCATGTTATTTATATGCAATTTCTTATGTTCAGGTTTTAGGCTGTTACTCCTTGTCCTATTGCTACACATCACTGAGAAGAGCCTGGCCTCATCTGTTTGCTTCCCACCTCCCTCTAGATATTTATATACATTCTCCATATCAGACTTCAGTGTGTCATCCACAGAATTAAAGCAGTTCTCTGTGGTAAGGCAGGTGATTCATTTTTGAACTGCAAAAGTCTTTCTAATCTTAAAAATGTGCTCTAGCCAAGAACTGTGATTCTGCCAAATTTGACTGCTCTCAGGTTCAAACTGGCAGCTTAGTTTGTTGTTTACTTATGTGCCTACTGCTAAAAGCTACAGACATCAGAACGGATTGTAACTTTGGCAAAAAAAAGGTAGATTAAACACACTGGAATCTCTGAGCGATGCTCTCTCAGATAATTCCACATCTCTTGTACTGATAATTGGGACGATTTCATTTCTTTGTAATTTGCCTGTCTGACTTTTTTTACTGTTACTCACCATCCACCTGGAATACACAGTTTCTACTCTGCATCCACTCTATGCAGAAACCTTATCTGAACTAGATTTTACATCTAAAAATCGTCTGAGAAATCACTGTTGGTGTACTGGAAAGACTGACTTGCTAATCTCAACAGTTCTCAGACGAAGTACACTAGGAAATACCGTGACTACAATTTTCAAAGTCAGTTTATAGAAGCAAAATGCATATGCTGATATTTTCCTTGTGAGTCGTTGCAGATTTAAGTCAACAAGCTCACTTTTTGTAAAACACCGATTGGAAACTTACTGTGCTTGGAAAACTCTTTCTCCGAACGTCTTGAGGATTCCACAAGAATACTGCTGCTTCACACTGATTTTCTTGGCTTTTTCTCTCATGACAGCTTCCTGCAGTAATGGGAGGCACATTGTCACAATAGGCTGACATTTAATGGTATGAGAAAAAGGCAATTCTAGAAATTCCACTTCAGAAACACAAAAGATTCTTGTCTGGTTAGCTCTGATAGAAAGCCAAGCAAATTGGGGATTCTTCAGGCGACAGTTCTAGGTGCAGTCCAGCACCTAGCTTCAGACTATATACTGTACCTTAAGATATAATGCAATCCACATAATCATAGAATCATAGAATGGTTTGAGTTGGAAGGGACCTTTAGATCATATAGTTCCACCCCCCCACCCCCATATAGAGCAGATAGCTCAAAGCACCATCCAGCCTGGCTTTGAATGCTTCCAGGGAGGGGCATTCACTGGCAACCTCACTGGGCAACCTGTTCCAGTGCCTCACCACCCTCACAGTATAGAAGTTCTTCCTAATACTTCATCTAAATCTACCCTCTTCCAGTTTAAAGCCATTTTTCCTTGTCCTGTTGCTACACACCCTTATAAAAAGTCCCTGCCCAGCTTTCTTGTAGCAGCTTTCCAGTACCTGAAGGGGGGCTATAATGACATGCGGCTGTTCACCAAGCATTCATTTTCAATGAAATTCAGTTGTCTCAAAGGAACAGAAGTTCTCTTTTAAAGCACAGCAATGATCATGTAGAAGTCATGGGGGCACAGTTTTGAGACTAAGGGAAAATTTGACTCATGCTAAATATGAAATCTTGTCTACAATTCTCTAAAAAGGAAAGCTATACGAAAGTAATCTGATCATAATTATAGGGTTAACGTATGATTAATTCTTCTCTACAAGTACTTCATGCAAGAATTTGCATAAGCAGGAACATTCCACCCATTTCTCACTCCTTCTCTTCTATTTGCTTGTGCAAGGAATAGGGGAGGAATCCCTCATACAACTTTCTGTTGAGAGTAGAAATTGCATGTTGAAAGAGATCTGTCTTTCTTTAGGGCCTCTCTGGTTAGCACACATTGTGTCTACAGTTCACCTTTATGTAGCAGACCAGCTATTTTGCTTTCACACTGTATGGGAAATTGGTAATCACAGCCTGAACCTCTGATTAATCAGCTGAGGCAAGTGTTGGGTCAGCTGTGAGAGCACAAGTGAGAGTAATTTAGCTTGACTCCACCTCCTCTGGACCTCATTTAAGGGCTGACCACTACTAAGGCAGCATCTCTTGGAGATTACTCCTTGATGGAGATTGCCTCAGCATTTCCTAGCAAAGGCATCCATATTGGTGAGTTTTCCATATGAGTAACCTTTTGAATATTTGTTACCATCTTTGTATCATTCCACCTTACGCATGCATAGTGAAATACATGACCTACCTTGGCATCTAGGCAAGCACCAATATCACTCTCTTGGCAACAGCTTTGAAGTGCATGTTCATAATCGGCAGCCAAACTAATGATCGTAGGAGCATACATGAAGGGGTTTCTTCTTGCAACAGAATAGATGAAGCTATGAAAGAGGAAAACGGAAGTTATGTATTTCATTGGCAACAGCAAATGGATTTCAATCTCTTATGGCTTCTATAACTTTTGTTTCTAGTTTTGGAATCTAATATACCTTTCTAACATTATGCCTACTAATGGTATATGCTGAGCTAAATCTCAGTATTTCCAAAGCAGGACTTCATAGCAATGACAGAATTATGAACTCCTCATATCTTCAGCCACTTTATCTGATATAAGTATGCTTGTTTTAAATGCATTGTCAAATATTGGAGAATTCTAATTTTGAGCATGAAAAATTAATCTGTGGCCATCTTCCCAGGATTTTATTGCTAATTTTGATTCTCTTTACTCTTATCTTTCTTCATACCCTTTCCAGTTAGAATAGAGGTAGTGGGAAACTGGTGCAAGTAAATTGTTGGAATATTGGAAAAACTGTGGTTTTTTGTGTTGTTTTTTTAACTTATTTTTGCAAAATATCCTCAAGGATGTAAAAAGTGATCCCTTAAAGCCCATTTTTGAATGGAGAAACCTGCTCCATCATAGACTGAAAAACATGTGCTCTGAACTTTATAGATATTTAATGACTGAGCAGCTGTTTTATGCATGTAGATATTCAATTGCAGGCTTATAGCTTCTTCATGCCCACCCGCTCAGTAGGCCTTGGGGATCCCTTGGCTGAATGCTTAAACAATGCAACATCAACATTTTTCTTACTGTCCGAGAAATGGCACTCTGTTGTCCTGGTATTCCTTGCATATCACATCAGAAGCTGGTCTTTGGTATGGCTGAACGAAGTCTGGTTGGGGAACTTTAAATGACAGGAAACATTCGTTTCTTTCAGGATCAGCTTTGCTACAGCAGTCGGCCATTGCGCCATATGAATCACGGAGCTTTTCCACTTGGCAGATTTCATCCAGGACAATGGAAGGCTATAAGGGAGATGATGAGAGTCAGAATTACTTCTAGAAACAAGTTATGTAGAAGGTGTAAGGAACTTTCTATCAATCTGTAAGAGAAAGCCCAGATTAAAAGGTAAGTAAGTTTTTACCAGACAGTATTTAGACCCTAAACCAGAATAATCCGTTGTTTTCAATACAATTTCATAAAGTTATATTTTATGTGGTCCAATATAAAAACAGTTAGAATGGTTTACTGAAAATATACTTATTTTAGTTATAATTAAATAGCACATGCAAGACAGTGGTCTACTTTTACTTGAAATCTGACTGCTGAATTCAGATGAAGCAGGGTCTGATGTTTTACTAGACAACCACCTTGGGAAGCCTTTAGGGAGAATTAATGTAGTCATTATGTTTGGTTTGAGTATAGGAGCTGGCAAGAGTGCTAGCACCTAACTTTCTTAGGGGCCTGGCTGAACCTGCTATGTATCTAGGGATCTTCTGTACCTGCAGACATCTTTTGATACCTCATCTTAGCAGTTTTTTTCAAAACATTTTACCAAAGTATGCAAGTTAGCATAGAGACCTTTTCAAGATACCTCATGTGAAAACCCACATGCTTTGGTTGCTGTAATTCTTACAATCACATGTTTTGCAGTCAGCGCATAAATAGCATTTATTTGTTGACAGTGCTAAACTTAATGAAGTCTGCTTTCGGGGCTCCAAAGTATTACTCCACTGATTATTGTAGCACTTCTGAAGGACAGAACTTCACAACGCAGGAAAAACAAGTTATTGGCTTCAGCACAAAAATCTGATTGGCACTGCCTAATGACAACAGGAACACCCAATAGGGTCAAGTATATATACCAGAGTGAGGGTTACTCTGGTAGCTGCATAGAATGAGAAATGCAGAACCAAAGGATTCACTGCCTACCAGTGGTTTTGAGCATTCAGGAGCATCTTCATTGGCCACACATTTTTGTGCCAGATCAACAACATCCGTCACAAGCTTAGACAGTCCATCGTAAGAACACCTCTGGAGATACTGGGCAAATGTGATCATGGCACTGAAACAGAAAGCACATTTTGCAGTGTGGAGAGGAGTAACATAGGTAACAGAATTATTTCTTCAAATAATTTGCATATACTTAAACAGAGCAGCTTGAAAATCAAGTCATAGATCTTGTACTATTGGTCTTCTCACACCCTTTCTGAAGAATGTTTCTGACCTTTACTCCCCAGTAATGACTGTTTTGAATAATAGATTAGTATCAACAAGGAAGATAATTTTCTGCTGATTTCATGCCAGTATATTTGTAATGCTCTTTTTGCCACTGTTACAAGTGATGGTCTGCAGGCTGTCTTCTTTTAAAAATAGTTATGTTCCTGCGAGAACTATTTTGCCATTCATAAGTTTTTGCCAGAGCATAATTATTCTGCCATTCCCAAAATCTGTTCCGGAAGAAAATGACTGAATTGTTTCAGAATACCTGCCAGAATTTGTAGGTTTGGGTTTTGTTTATTTATTTGATAATATAATAGTTCAGAGCATTTTCTCTCCATCCAAAGGTTACCAAGACTGTCTTATTCACATCCATTTTCTTTACACGAAAGGAACACAAGTTTCCTAATAAGGTTTGCATGGGATGGTGTTCCCAGAGAACAAGAAAGTCATCATGACTTTTGCAGGTCATAAAACATTTGTAGGCTTTGTATGAGAAGACATTCACTGTGTTTTAGTTTCCCTTTTTTATCCACGTCCAGTATTAATAGAGATGGAAAACAATCAGAAAATGTAAGCTGAGCATTCACTTACACTGCCTTAAATGTCTCTTCTTTCAAATCATTGTAGCGATGGGCAATTTCACTCTTGTGCTCTAGGGGAAAAAACAAAACAAAAAACAGTGATGCTTACTGTCACATTCAAAACCCCCTTTAAAGAATACATTCTGTCCACTTCAGGCTGGTGGAAAATTTTCTAGGTCTGCCTACAGAAATTATTGTTTGACTAAGCCGTAAGATTTAATAACATGGAGAAAAACAACACAGTAGGTTTTTAGCTCGGCTTTCTTTCAGCCAAGAGAGGGATTTAGATTTTTAAAGTTTTTGACATATTTGCATGGAAACCACTGACTGCCATTGGTGAGGAGCTCAGTTACATACTGCTATTCAAAAAGATCTGCACGTCTACTTTCTCCATGCTGGAAAGTAACAGGATGCGAATGATCAACATCTGATCCTATAACCCACTTTGTGGTACAAAGAGACACATCACAACACCTATGTAATGTAATTGTCTGGAGTGTTCTATCTACCCCTCAAGATTTCCTCATTCAGTTTCTTTTCAAGCCAGTCTTTTCATCAAATTGCATCGAAGTCATTAAGTCAGCATAACAAAGAAAATAAGGGTGATTAATTAGTATTTTCTTACCTGCATCGCGAGCAAATCTTTGCAGATTCCTGGATGTTGCTGAACTGAAGAGGAAAATGAATGAAATTAATGTTACCCACTTCATGGCTGCGGATTATGATGTGGGCTAAATTATTCAAAAATCTAGGACGATTGGAGGGAAATCATTTTCTTATATACCTTTTTCTGACTGCTTCTGTAAAATATTAACTGTAGAGCTGGCAACTGTAGATTTCCATTTGGTCTGAGGATTACAAAACTTGGAGTGTCCTTGCCAAAAATGAATTTGATATTATTTGTTTATTATGTTTTCCTCTGGACCTTTTTGTCCTGAAAAGGTTGAACCTTCCAGCATCCAAACAGATAAAGTTTTGCGTAAATTTCCTTATCAAATTACAAACAAGGAGTTCAAGGCATGGCACTAAAATGTCATCGTCTAATCCTATAGCTGTGCTTCTTTTTTTGCTGCTGTTTGTTCAAAAGCAGAGCATGTTTGTATTGTACAGTAATAATTCACCCAGTTAGGGCTGACTTTGCATACTTGCTCCTATTTGAGATTTCTAGTTTTAAATCTCCTTGCAAAGATGAGATATCAGTTTACTTAGGATAGTCCACATGCTGTCAATCCTTCAGGGACAAAGATAAATATCTAAGAAGGGCATACTGGTGCTTCTCACCTTGAAATGGCACAAGGAACACAAGTGAATTTAGTCTTGAATATTATATAAAAAGTTATATATTGGTAAAATATAGCGATCAGCATGAAGATACAGATAAACAGCATCTCCATTTTTAATTGACCTCTGAATTCTTAAAGAAGGAGAAAGTAAGAGTGTGAAAGCAACGTATCTGAATCTCACAATAAATGTAGGACCAGGATGGAACAATTTCATTCAGACAAAAAGATGCTTTTATATTAAATAAGACCTCACCTCATCCCAAATTTCTCAACATAGACTTAAAGTAACATCCAAAAGGAAGGCTGCTCAAGCACCAAAAGGGATTATTTGAGCACTTGATTTGATACCTTTCATTCTGGTTCCCTGGGGGGGTACTGCTATTCATCAGGACCCCAGAAGAAATGCCCAGTAGATGTGTAAACATTTGTATGTTGTTGCTGATACTTAATATTTTTTGCAATGAAGTCTCATTTGCGCTGACGTAATCCCAAGAGTATTCTCTTTGTTATGCCCTGGTCTCCTTGTTGTGAGGTTTCTGTTGATTAGTCAGTAATTTAGAAGGTCAGACACAGGTAGAATTGTAAAGTTTGCACTGAGTCCCTGGGCATGGTATAAAATGGAAATGATTTTTGCAGAATGTGTAATGAGAGGCTTCAAAGAAATATTAAGCATAAGACTGGATCCTTACTGAGTGCAAAGTGATACATTTCCTTGGGAGAAAATAATATCATCTAAAACAGACAGTTTCAATACTTTCCCTTTTTTAACAGGGAACTGGGGAAGAGCATAGTACGGAGCTGAACTCTGTTCTAATTTACAGTGAATAGTTTGAGCAGGCAGAAACAAATAGCTACCTGCTCATATTTCAGTCGCTCTGTTTCTTGGTTAGACCATCTCTAATACAGAACGTAGAGAAATACTCTTAGCTGTTGCAGGCAATTATTTAAGAGCTGGATACGTTTCCTCTGGAAGATCAACTCCATGATCTTCCCAGGCACAGAGGTGAGGCTCACCAGCTGGTAGTTCCTGGAATCTTCCTTTCTCCCTTTCTTAAAAGTGGGAGTGATGCTTCCCTTTTTCCAGTCAATGGGGACTTATGTGACAGCCATGATTTTTCAAATATGGTGGAAACTGATTTGGCAACTACTTCAGCCACTTCCTTCAGGACTCTGGGATGCATGATGTCCAGCTCCATAGATTTTTCACATACAGCCTCATGAGGCGGTCATGAACTTGCTCTTCTCTTCCAGTGGGAGGGATTTTGCTTTCCTGACCTCTGCCTAGAGGTCCAGGGACACAAGAGGCGTGGGAAGCCCAGATGCCAGTGAAGACTGAGGCAAAGAACTCACTGATCACCGAGGCCTTCTCCATGTCTGTTGAAGCCAGTTCTCCCTTCTCTTTTATCAGAGGAGGCACACTCTCCTTTGCCTGTCTCTTCTGCTCAGTATACTGATACAATCCATTCTTGTTATTGTTTTCCACACCCCTCATCAAGTTTAGTTCCATCTGTGCCTTGGCTTTCCTGATCCCTTCTCTACATGCCCAGGTGGCATCCCTATTTTCTTCCCAGGCCACCCAACCACACTTTCACTGCTCATACTTTTCCTTTTTTTCCCCTCAGTCTGACTTGCTCAGCCATGCTAGTTTCCTGCATCCTCTGCTTGATTTCTTCTGCTGGGAGATGGAGAGCTCTTGTGCTCCCAGAAGGGTATCCTGGAAAAGTTACCAGCTCTGTCGTATTCCTGTGCCCCTAAGAACAGCTTCCCAGGAGATCTCATCCAATAACTCCTATAACAGCAGCAAGTTCACTCTCCCGAAGTTCAGGGTAAACCGTGTTCTTCTATTTCATTCATTTTAATCATATTTAGAGAAATTTCACTGAGACTAGATAATATCATGCCTTCTCTGAAGGATCTTATTTTTATCACTATTAAATGCAGCAAAGATATGATTTACCACAATAGTTGCCCTGTCTATATGTACGCTAAAAATGCTCTGGTTAAGTAGTATTCCCTTTGTGAACTTAAATTTTAAACACTGAGTAACTTCAGATCAAGTACAGTGTTGAAATGAATTGGCTTTCTTAGTTTCTGAAAACAACTACTTGTCCTTCCTTCTTTCCAAATTTTCTTTCTTTCTCCTCTCATTTTTCTGATCATTCTTCTCCTGTCCCATATGATTCCAATGCTGATTGTATTTGTTCAGTAAAATGCTTTTCAAAATATATATGAATATGAATATATACCGCCAATGCAGACAATGTTTGGTCAGGTGAATTAAGATGGGGAAGAGACTGCAGAGCCTTAAAACTGTGTTAATGCAAGAGTGTTGCAAAAGCAGAAACAAAACCCTACAAGAAAGAGGTTCTAGTAATTATAAAGCTTAATTTTCAGTATTCCCCAAATGGGGGCTATTGGGAGGTGAGGGGAAGAAGGATTTACAGATCTTGAGTAGCTAACAGCTTCTCTCAAAGAGACTGCAAAGGGAGCGAATTTCCAGACTGGCTATTCCAGGAGTTCTCCTACTGCTGCCCTCTGCTCTAGAGTGCAAAGTGTTAGTGAAAAGGAGGGTGCTGCTTTTGGGATAAGTTTCTTCCTCTGGTGGCTAGGTTTCAATGCACATGCTTATTCTCAGTATCTAGTCAGAGCTCATCATCTGCCTCACAACTTGCTGCTTCAGGTAGCAAGTAATCTGCTATAGCTCAGGGTGAGGTCTTCTTGTACTTCCTTAGTCTTTTACTCTATTTTATTTTCTTTACCACAATTATTCCAGCTGGGAGCTGTGTGAATAATTCTATTGTTGGTTTTCTGGAAGTTTTACAAAAGCAAAAAAAAAATTAAAATTACTTTGTTTCTGATCTTGAATTTTTAAATTGAATAATGTACCTCGGCATTAAATATTTTCCAGTAATTTTAGTAAGAAAAATGTCAATGCAATGCATTTTACCTTTAAAAAGACCGGTCTGTTCTCCATGAATAACCACATAAAAATTGGATGATTCTACTTTTCTCTTTCCCAACTCTGCAGCTAGGAATTAAAGGTGATCCTGAAAAGGATAGTAGGGGAAAACCAAGTTAGCAGAAAAGCATCCCAGGCTTGTCAACATGTCAGAAATAGGGGTTATTTTCAGGTGGTTATAGCAAAGATCCCAGCTCCCTGGAGGATAATGGGAATTTTGTTAGTCTGGACCTTTTGCAACTGTGGGGCTTTACTCTATTAAAATCCCAGGAAAGATCCAATTAAACACTTTGTTCTGTAATTGGTTTTACTTACTGTATCCTCTTGTAAATGAACAAGACCTTGCTAAAATATGCATCTTCTTTGTTAACCTGTAACCTTTGGAATGGCTGAAAACTACTAGTGAAAAATAATAGTGAGAGGTTGAATGATGGATTAACAAGGTTAGCCATACTTATTCAAGAGCTCAAGTAACATGAATGGAAGGAGCTGCCTCAGCAATCCAGCAAATATTTTCTGATCCAACAAAAGCCAGTGTAGAAATGGAAAATAACTGCTACATTACAAGCATGAGCCTGATCTACTTGAGGCTTGAACCTGTCTTCCCTTTCTAATCCTAAGAGAAGCTTCAGTGAGATATAAACAAGTGATTAGTGTTTTGTTAATAACCAAAAAGTAAATACAAAATGCATCCAGACTGGAACACTGCTCAGGTCAGAGTGATGAAAAAATGTTGTAGAGCCAAATCATGCTCTTGAAATGTTCTAAGGCCGTATCAAAGCAGTCTGAAGAAAATGACAGCTAAGGACTGGGGGACTACAGTTTTTTTCGGTTACAATGAAATTTAGCACAAAAAGGTCTATCACATCTTGAAAGCTACCTGGAATTTTCCCTTGCAGCATTGTGCAGCGTTAGCAAGAACGCTACTGTTCCCCTGGAGTTAATATGTAAGTTTGTAATACAGGGTCCATGTTTATTTCTAGATATCTTCTGTTGTCTGTCCTGTACTTCATGCCAACATTTCATATTACTGCTGAAAAAGAGATTTGAACACCCATGCTGATGTTTGCTTAGCAGTATTAAGTATAATACTGAGCTTTCTGTTGCTCAATTCTTCCAGTACTGCTCCAAGTAAACTTTCAGCGAAGCTGTCTTAGTATTACAGAAAGGAACATATCAATTGCATTTTAAGATAGATGCATTTGCACACACATTAAGAGAACATGCTCATTTTATTGTAAAAGCAGCAGGTGTTACTAGGTGAGGGACTATGTGTTGGTGGTGCTCAGTGCGTGGGAAATAAGGATGTGGACAGGATTCATTTTGTGCTATCAGCTATTCTACGCTGAACACAACAAGATTAGTAAGGATGAAGAGATGCCATGAAAAAGCAGTAGTTCTTTCAGACATTCAGAATCATGAAATTTAATATAAAACCTCCTTTTCAAGAGAGTGGGAGTTGTCTTGAAATGTAAGGGAAAGCTATTCATAGCTCATTGGGACTAATATTCCTAGTAAAAACTACATGTATCTAGAACATAAAGTGCTAAAATTATGTGAGCTTTTTTGAGTAGCAAATTTGATATTTCATCATAAAAACAACTGCTGGAGCACTTCTAGGACATAGTCCTTGTCAAAGTGACTTTTCAGACTTCTCAGTTCTCTCAGCTTTACTTACTTTTTCATTTGTTGGTTTTCATTTGTGTTCAAGACCAGAAGTTTTCTTTGTGTGAATGAATTTTCAGCTATAAGACAAATCTTGATGTCCATGTGCCAGAACTACATCTACTGTCAGTAACCACAGCTCTGTTTTCTTCCTTGTTTTTGTCTTTTAAATTCCCTATAAAAGCAAGCAGCCAACTAGCATTTATTTTTCTTCTTTCTCAAAATGTAGAATAGCTTTTTTGCCCAAGCGGATAGAATCACTTCAACCTATCAGCAGGTTGTGGTGTGATAATTGCAGAGGAAAAGGATCTGTGGATGTTAGTTGACAGCCTTCTGAGCATGAGCCAGCAGTGTGCCCAGGGCTGGCTCAGGGGAGACCCTATGGCTCTTGACAACTCCCAGAAAGGCGGTGGTAGCAAGGTGGGGGTCAACCCCTTTTCCCAGGTAACAGTGATGGAATGAGAATGAATGGCCTCAAATTGTACCAGGGGAGATTCACGTTGGATGTCAGGAAAAACTTCTTCTAAAAGCAGTGTTGCATTAGAATGGGCTGCTCAAGGAGGTGGTGCAGTCACTGTCCCTGGAGGTGTCAAGAAACATGGAGATGTGGCACTGAGGAGCCTGGTCAGTGGGCATAGAGGGGATGGGTTGACAGCTGGGGTGGACGATCATGGAAGTCTTCTCTTCTAATGATTCCGTGGTATTGCTGAAAAAGGTGTTGCTGTCTCCTTCTACTAGTGCTGTGCTGACGGACATGTGGCTTAGCAAGTATTTTTTTCCCATTAGGCAGTAACTCATTTTTAAAATAACTTTAATTATCAGTAAATTTCTCAATAAGTGTCTGTAGTCTGGGACATGGGATCAGCCACCAGTCTTTTCCTGCTCTGGTGCATTATGTTTGCTATTCTTATCACTGATGTTTGGCTCCCATGTAAAACAAGTCAAACAGCTGAAACAGATATATGCCTTTTATTTGAACAGAGATGGACACATAGATATAAAGTAAGCAAGAATGCCTGTCCAATGAGCAAACATAAACACTAAAAGGAATTGATTACTGTAGCAAAATAGGTAGAGACCTGCTAATAGTTTTCCACAACAGTGCCCATATTTTGGGCACAAGCTTAGTTTTCACATTGGGCCATTCATTCTGGGTGATCAGCCACTCACCTTCAGCTTTCCAGAGTTTTCTCTCATTAAAATAAGCATGTTTAAATCAACAATAATTACTCTCCATAGACTAACTACACCTTAGTAAGTCAAACACCTAATTCCAGTAAGTTCAGTTTGCAATTGTGGCTTATTAGTGGCTTATATTCGTAATCCTCTGCTGAAACAGATTCAAGAGAACAAATCTGCCTCCTCAACAGCAGAACAGTTTTTACAAAACTGAACTTCATGCCAAAATTCAGGACACAGAGAAGAGCAGCCAGAATAAGCTCTCTTCAAAGTAAAAGAGACAAGAGACAAGATAAGACACAGACCTCATTGTTCTCACCTACATTCTCTAATGTCAAGCACATCTCTAAAGCAGAGACTTCTTTCTTAGTTATGCTGAAAAGCATATAAAAAACTTTTGCAAGTGTGTGTTTGAAAATATTTTGTGTGAGCGCTGTTAGTGAAGGTGTATGCTTTCCATATTACAATGTTATGCTTCAACTGAATAACCTGATGGCATAATATGATATTATGGCATCCAAAGTCCATCTCAAGACAGGCACACACACATGCATATTAATGCATCCTCTTTCAAAGTTATCCCTTACTTTTTGTTTAAGTGTTTTCCTAATTTCCTGTTAACACATTCACTGTTGTAAAGCTGGAAAAATGTTCTTTCACACCATGCTAGTGTCACCTAAAGGTCCATGAGAAGCCTTGCATGCCGATGTGGGAGAAGTCAGTGCAAGACTATTTTGTCTTGTTGATCAGGTCTTAGTAGGCTCTATTTGTTCAAACATATATATTCTTGAAAATATATTCCTAGTACTATATTTTTAATAGTATATTATCTATATATTTTCTATATGACACTAATAGCAATCATTGCCCAGTGATCAGAGAAGATTCTTATCCTTTCAAGTTCCTGGTATATAGTTGCTTTCCCATAGAAAGAAAAAACATTTTTCTCAGCTTTCTGTTTATGATCTAGAAGTACTGCCTGAGAACTTAGCTATGCGCAATTCTTAATATCTCATTGTTAGCACTGTTATTTCACGTACATAGAATCATAGAATTACTCAGGTTGGAAAAGACCTTGAAGATCATCAAGTCCAACCGCAGCCTAACCGGTAGCCTATCTCTTAAAAAACAACTACGAAACAACACCACAACAACAAACCTCTGCTAAATCATATCCCTGAGTACCACATACAAACGGCTCTTAAACACATCCAGGGATGGCAATTCAACCACCTCCTTGGGGAGCCCATTCCAGTACCTAACCACCCTTTCTGTAAAGAAGTTCTTTCTAATATCCAACCTAAACTTGCCCTGGTGCAACTTGAGGCCATTTCCCCTCATCCAGTCACATGTCACTAGTGAGAAGAGACCTACCCCACTCTCACTGTAAGAACCTTTCAGGTACTGGAAGACGGCAATAAGGTCTCCCCTCAGCCTCCTCTTCCTCAGACTAAACAGCCCCAGCTTCCTTAGTCTCTCCTTGTAGGGCTGATTCTCCAAGCCCTTAACGAGCCTCGTTGCCCTTCTCTGGACCTGCTCCAGTACCTCCATGTCCTTCTTGTGCTGAGGAAATCATGAAATTATGTGTGTGAGGTGCTTCAAAAAAACATTTTCTGATCATTTATATTAGTTTCTGAAAAGCTTCTTTCCTGATTATACCAGTGGAGCTTATTATGCATATATAATTGCAAGATACTTTGGTTCTGTGTTTCATTGCTCTATGGATGTTAGTAAGATGAATGTGCAAGCTCCTGGCTGCTTTATACCTACAAGCAGTGGCCTAATCTCCACCTCTATGACGTGCCTCATAGTTGTTTATTCATTCACACTGCTGAATATCATGGCATTTCAGAATAGAGAAGTTAGTTCTTTTCTCTTTGCTTATTTTTGAGATGACCTGTGTCTCTTCTAGTTTTGTCCTCAACTTCTGCAGGAAGAAGCTGTGTGATTTATTTTTTTAGCTGAGGTTTTATTACTTCAATGTCTTTTAGATGGGATATGTTCTTTTTACATGTTGAGAGAAAACTGCAGACAAGTTAGAAAGTATAGCAAATGTGGTGCAGCAGTCAGTCATAAGTCACTGTTTTCTTCTATCTTGCGTAGTCCTATTGAGCAGAAGAAGAGACTGACTCCATAAACCTCTGTATTTCTTGCTATGCTGTTTTTACATCCAAAATATTCTCAGTTTTAATAATCTCTAAAGTGTTTGAGTCCTGTTAGTGAATCTCATTGACTGTCCTACTTTTAAACCACTCTACATTTGATCCCTAGGGCATTCTACCATCTCTATCAATTTGTCCCATGAAATTCAGAGAGAAGTGACACAGCTGTTTTCCTTATCAAGTAACAGATGCCACAATCAGCCTTTGCATCAAATATGGGGATGGTTGTGTTTTGCCTTTTGAGGCAGGACCTTATTGATGGTTGGCATTTTTAATTGGTTTCTTATTAATTTTATTATTATTATTATTAATTACTAATTAATAATGCATTAATTTGCATGAATTTGCTCAAATGAGTCAGCAGTGTGCCCTAGCAGACATGAGGGCAGACTGGATTTTGAGATGCTTTGATAGACAGTAAAAAAAAAAAGTGATTCTCCTATTATATACTGCCTCGCCTTGAGTATTGTGTGAAGTTCTGGGCTCTATAACATAAAAAGGATGTTAAGCTACTTCAGTGCATCCAGAGGAGGGCATCAACATTAGTAGAAGAACAGGATATGAGGGAATGGCCACAAGTTGTGCCAGGGGAGGTTCAGATTAGATATTAAAAAGGATTTCTTCTCAGAAAGAGTGCTGAGGCATTGGAACAGGTTGCCCAGTTTGGTTGCGTAGTCACCATCCCCGTGAGTGTTTAAAGAGAGGTTAGATGTAGTATTTAGAGACATGGTTTAGTGGGCAATGTTGGTGATGGGTGGATGGTTGGACTGGGTGATACTAGAAGTCTTTTACAACCTTAATAATTTTGTGACTCTATAGAAGGGTTGGATGGTATATCCTACAAGAAGAGGCTGAGGACACTCTAGTTAACTAGTCTGGACAAGGGAAGGCTCACAGGTGATGTTATTCTCTACAATTCCCTAATGAGAGGAAGAAGAGACAGAGGTCCTGGTCTCTTCGCCTTGGTATCCACTAACAGGATACACAAGAACGGCACAAAGCTGTGCTGGGAGAAGTTCAGACTGCATTTTAGGAAAAATTTCTGAACTGTGAGAGCGGCCAAACTGTGGAACAGGCTCCCTAGAAAGGTGACTGATGTTCTATGCCTGTCAGTGTACAATGAAGCATTTTGATAATGCCCTTAATATTCTGCTTTAATTAAGCAGTCATGACATTGGACTTGATCTTGGTAAGGTTCCTTCCAAATGAACTGTTCTATTTATAAATATGCAGCCTTCAGTGTTTTGTGAGAGCCATCAGTTGGCAAGTTCCATGAATTTTAACAATTAAGTTTTTCTCCCCTGTCCTCCTGACTCTTTTTTCAGTGACAATTAGTAGGTAGTCTACAGAATAGATGAAGTACTGGCTTGATCAATTTATCCGCTTCTATATACGAGGTCCCTCAAAAATACCATAGTGCTATTTTTATATGAGTAAAAGTGCATATCTATTTACAAAACTTATATATATATATATATATATTTTTTTTTTTTCTAGGTACAGTGGTTTATGGTACTGAGAAACTGAAACTTTTTGCTTCAGGATTATGTATAAATTTCTTAGATGCACTACCTGTAATTGTTGCAGTGGCATGATTGTTGTTTGTTCCAAGATACAACTCTCAGTGGCGATCTTTTTTTTTTCCTCTTACATAATTCTCCAGAGGCCTTTGGAATCCAGCACATTCACTTGTGCCCTAGAAACTATTTGGCACTCAGTTTCCAATTTCCATGCTGCTGCCTGACAGCCTCTGTCATTCCAAATTTTATGATCCATCTATTTCTGCTCTTTTGTATCCCACTGATGTAATATACCAGCAGAATCTCATATTCTCATTGTCTGCTTGCATTCTTGAAGGTGCCATTTGAAAACAGTTGGCATAGCTGATGTATGTGGAACTGCTGATAGCTCACAGAACATCGATATTCCTTTTTTCCAGCCATGTTTTCATTTATGTGCTTAATTTCCTAATGATTTTAATATACTTTTAGTGTGCTTTCATTGTTTATAAACTGTGATTCTGTTTCATTTAGGCTTACTTTTAGTTGTGAGCTACTACATATATTTCTAATGATCTTAACAGATGTGCTCTACTTACTCTGAAAACTCTTACTTGAGCTTCTGTGGTTCATCCTTTTCACCAGTCTGTCCCTGTTGTGGCTATTCTTGTTTCCAATAGCAAAAAAATGCCATTCAGTCTCAAGTTGTTGATGGCACTGTGCCTGGAAAAGTCCAAATGCAGTTAACTGCAGTGAGTGATGGTCTTTCGTGGTATAGAACCATTCAGTGAATGTACTTCAGTAGAGAGCCAAAGCTGAAAGCTTTTATTTGGCAAGACATTGTTAGTATTTCTTCTCTATACTTGGCGTATTTCAGGTTTAGCAATGAAAGTGATACTGAAAACCTCTGAGGAATGGCAGGAAATATTTGGTGTGTTTTTGTTTAGAATTCCTTTAACATGTTTATCCAATTTATAAAATTTGTGGCTACACAGATTTTTTTTTTTTTTTGTCAGTTTAAACAGACATATTTTATAAAATCAAAAGAAAAGCATTTTGCAAATGAACTAATGCTTCTGGGAGCCACTGTGCTTCTATATGGACTCCCCAAGTCTGCTGCTGATATACCCAAATGTTACTGCACCGAGTGCCTTTATCCTTCAGCAGTGCAGACACTGACTTTTTCCTTCTTTTTTTCAATTTAATTTCACAGTAAACTCACAGCTTTCCCCTTTTTGGCCCTAAAAGCTGCAGAGCTGATAAACATTTTCTCTTTTGTGTCTGTTTCCATAGAAACAGATTTTGTTTTGGTGCTACAATTGTTCTCTGAACTTGTGCTGGCTTTTTTTTTTTTTTCTGTTAGGGTCTCTGGAATTTAAACGTTTACTTGTTCCTTGCAAAGTCATAATTTTATCTATTTGAGATGAATTGTAAACATTTTTATTTTCTCCTCTATTTCTTAGTAAGCGATTCCTAAACATAACAACATTGAAAACTGAAATATATATATATTAAAAGGAGCCTTTTATGGCAATTTCCTCCTCAGGTGCCCACTATTGCCTTAGCAATGTCTTCAGCTAAGAGTCAGGGCCTGAAGAAGTACTTTAACAGGATAATAGAAGTTTACAGAACCCTCTGTAGGTCCTCTCAGTTGGAGAAATGATTACTGCCCACAGGAGACAAATGGATGTGCAGAGAAGGATCCTTTCTGTCCCACATGTACTAAATGAAGCTCTATGACAGTTGTAACTGAAGACATCGCTTCTTTCATGCAAGTTTTCAATTTCCTCAAAGCCAATATCTGCACAGAGGCAGGGCTCGCTCCCTGACATATCAGCAGGGAAATCTGAAGTTCTGAGTACAAAAGGTAGAGATGAACAGGAAGAAATGGAGTCCAGAGCTCTGCAGCCTGCCAAGCAAGCCTGCTGCAGCTAGGACTTGGGTTGCTCTATTTTTTCAAGTACTGTGGCTAAGACATTTTGAAAGCTGATGTTTTCACTCACTCACTGACATAAGAAGATAATCTGTTCCTGCATATTAATTACTCTGTTGTAATAAATTCTCCATTATCACCAGCTTGACATGAAGCTTTGTGTCCCTGCAGGTTAATTGAAAAACAGCAAAATATTTCAACATTTTTGTCTTAGCCTTAGAAGCAAAGTCCAATTAGCCAAACCTGAGCATGTATATTTCTGTATTTTGAAAAATCAATCATTTTTACAGCCAATAGCTTTTCAAGTGGCATTCAAACAGACCACCCTTATTAGGTGATGTCCAGCTTGCAGTTCCAGGTCCAGTACTCTGTTAAATGTGAGTTAAACCCTCAAGGATGTTACCAGCACATACTGGTCTCTTAGAAGAGAATGCTTCTTTTTTGTTTGTTTTCTTCACAGTAATGCTTGCAAACTCTGGCTAAAAGTTTTCAAAACAGACAGGTGATGTGGAATACTTAATTTGAGAGACTTTAGGAAGGCATGATTTTAAAAGAGAGGAGCTTCACTATATTCCAATAGTCAAAGAATGTCATCTGAAATTAAAAGAAACCAAAAAACGTGATTAAGCTGAACATAGGTCTGTATGGTTCACATGGTCTTCTTAAAGAGGTAACAACTGGATCGGTCCAGATACTAACGTGAAGGTATTAAAAAGAGGTACCAGGTGTATCTGCTTTGCAAAGTTTGAATAGCTGGTTAGTTTTGTTTGTCAAATTTGAATGCTAACCTTGAGAATTCTTCTCAAGTTCTGATAAGAAATATTAACAAACTCTTTGCACATGAAGCTTTTAGTGTTGTCTTTTGGATCAATTAGCCAGCGGCTATACTCGCTAGGCCATTCCTCTAACACTGCCCTCCAACCCCTTGCTGAGTCCTTGACATTTGCTTTCTGTTCAAATGGCTTTTATCAACAGCGGCTCAATATTGCTGATCAAGCATATTTATAATCTATCTACAGGTCTCAAAAATATTTCATGAGATTAAATTATAAGAATTAATTTATAATTAAATGATCTGGCTTCTAAGCCAGATAAAGTGAACTTATGCTTCTGACTTCTCTCCATGAGTATGAGAGCTGCAAACAAACTAAGATTCATCTCGACAAGCTTTGGGTGTCTTAAGGCACCTTACCTCATCTGACTACAAAGAAACTTGTGACTTTCTTTAACCAAAAGAATCCTGCCTTGTGTCCCTGGTGGTAATGAGGTGTTCCCCCCAGCCCTTGCTTATAAACAGTCAAATTACCTAGTTTATGTGTTATATATCTGCCTCCTATGTCTTAATAAGTATTTTCCATGCCAGCCTTAGCTGCCAGGTTCCTGGGTAAGGAACCTGGAAGCTTTGCAAATTCTGTGTTGAAACAAATTTCTTGCAGATCCTATTGGCAGAGTGGAGAGCCAAAGTGATGAGACAAGGCCTAGGACTCAGCTCCTGGAGTAAGAACAGGAAGTCTGAGAATGTTGAGAGCCTAACAGAAACTTGAGTCTTAAAACCTCCAATGTCCTGCTGCAGGCTCAGGCGCTGTATGCTCATTGTTGTCAGCACTGTAACAGCTTCGGTATTCCCAGCTTCCTTCCAGGAGGCCTGTGTACTTTGATATGGCTGTTCATTCCAGAACATGGATGTTCATAGTTCACTTGGCTGGGTGCTCCATAGCTAGAAGTCCTACAAGCCCAGGGCCTGCCTTCCTGCATGCTCCCCTTGGTTTGTTCAGCCCAGAGAAGAGGACACTGGGTGAGACCTCATGGATGCCTACAGCACCTCACAAAACAAAGTGGAGGGGCAGGCACTTAATTTAACCTGTCAAATATATGAAACAAACTTAAATCTAGAAACTTGAAAAGACTGAAAACATCACCCAAAAAGATGGCTAATCAGTCCTTACATTACTGGAAAATGCACGGAGTTCAGTATGTGTTAAAAAGACCAACCCTCATGTTCCTTGCACTGGCTGTCAGAAAATGTGTGATAAAAGGAAAACAATATGAATAGAAGGTGGATACACACAAGGAAGCAGAGCTTCAGTTAAAATCCTGCATGTGGACAATACAGGATCCATTGTTATCAGTGGTGCTTTTGCTTCTAGTCAGCATGAATATTTAGAATGTTCGATGCTATTCTCATTAACGCAAAATTAAGTCAAGTTTCTGATTCTGCAGGCCCCATTTTGCCTAACACCAACAAATGGACTCAGCCTAGACTAACGTAAGGTGAATCAGGCCTGCAAGACCAAACTACTTTGGTGGGCACCTGATTTCGTGCAGTAGTTAGATGTGAACTAGAAGATATTCTGAAAAAGAGCCTCCATTAAAAATGTAACTACTTGATCTCAGTATAAAATCAAGAGACCAAAAAGATACCAGCTTGTCAACATGTTTGCCTCAAAAAGTAAGGTATTGTTTTCAAGGAAATTGAAGAATGACCTTTTTGTCTTTAGAATCCACAGACACAAACTCTAAAAAAGATTTGTAGTTGCCATGGCTTTAGAATAACAACTTTGGAAGCTGCTGGCTAGTAACCTTCTCTGTTTTACTGATAAGATGCGTTTTTATCAGCTTTCATGGCATTTATTCATGAAACTTTGAACTGAATTTTCTGTTCTTTGGAAAAAGCACGAAGTTATTGTACTATGTGGTAACAAACCAAAATTCCAATGACACGGACTTAAGTCATTTTATCTTACCACCCACAAAGAGAAAACTTCATATTCAAGCTGGTCATAAAATTCAACAAAAAAGCAATCTAACAGTAGAACTAAAAATGTGTGGAGTAGCTGAAATTTAGAATAAACTTCCAATGGAATTTCTATTACATGTATTGCTTTTAGTTATTATTCCCCCCCCCCACCCCCCGTCCCCCCCCAAAGGAAAGGAAACGCATTTTATTTCATTTCTAGTTATCAACGATACAATCTGTCTGCTTTGTCTTCTAGAAGGAAAATCAGTTGGGCAAGGACAGACTTAAATGAGAGAAGTCAGAGAATACTGTCTGTTGGACGCTGCTGTTGCCTAAGTAGCTACCTGAGAACTCAGTAATGTTACCAGGTCCTCAGCAGGATTTTGGAATATACTCAGCATTAGCTTAATTCTGGTTACACTGAAAGTGCTAGAATTCACCTGCCATCACTGGAAATGAAGATAAAATAGTATGTTTCTAAAAAGCACTCTGCTTATTTGTTCCAGACCAAAGAAACAGATTGCTGAAAAGACAAGATGAGGAACTGCTGAATAATGAAACAATATGCAGTCTGGTGAGGTTTGTTTTGTTTTCTTTGAGGAAACTAACAGCTAAAACAACAGTTTTCAGGTCAAAATTGGAATCTTTATCCTGCCAATAGGCCTGTGCAGTTATGACTTTGTATCACTGAATTTTCACAGACTGGAGTTATGGATATGCTTAACTGCGTGCTCTGTGTACGGCTCCATTGAAGACAACAATATATTCAAGGTTAAGTTCCAGCAGAGACCTTGGTTAACATGAGTTTCTTAGAAACTGTTTATTTTATTGCAAGCAGGATGCTGTTCTTCATGCCGAAAGGTTCAGTTTACAAAAGAGCCATGAGATGCACAACCTGGATATTTCCATATGGACTTTAGTTATTCTCTACAGCACTTTGAGGACATTATTCCACGCTGAATTACACTCTTTGTCAAGTTAGCAGAAGAGCAGGAAATGTCCAAGTCACACATCAGAGAACTAATTAATTACCTCCTGCACATAAGGTCAAGCAACCTACCAGAAACTGCAGCAGAAGACTTGTGCAGATGTATCAGCAGTGGTGTATGAAAAGCTCTGGCAAAAATGGGGAAAGCACAAATATGGACAGTAATAATCAAGTCTGTCTCAGATTATATTGAGCTTATTCTAAAACTGGTTTGAGCCTAATCCTATCATAAAAGAGTGCTCTACCAGAGAAAGATACTACTTTTGCAGAACAGCTATCAGCACATGATAAGAGCTAGTTCAGACAAGCAGCAAGCCTTTTCAGTCTCCAGAGTCAGGAGAAGTATGCCACCTACTGGCAACAAAACTTTTGCACAGAGAAGCTGTGGACTTCAACATGAGAAAAACTTTATATTCGTGCACTTAAGCAAAGCATTCTGCACCTCGGCAGTGATGTGGAGGGGAAACCTAGCAGGGACAGAGGGTCTGCAGAGACAGGTGAAGCACTCCTGGTAGGCCGTGGCTACAGAAAACATGTGCCCATCTCTGACCTTATCACAGCCTTTGAAGTTGAAGAGGAGTGAATGCTTTTCCATACGTAGTGGCAGATTGCACTTCATGGGCCACAAGAGTTCTATTGCAAATAAATGTGGCACAGGGCACCCTGCTGAGGTTGCCTGTTTTCACCTAATTCTCTTCTTAATTATCTAATTAGGCAACACCTGTGAGAACGAGCCTCCTATGAAGATGTTACTGGGGAAAGTGCTGTGAGTTGGATGGTGTAGGGCTCAGTTGCTGAGGATGATGGTCCCAGTGCTAGTGGTAAATGGGGCATCAGAGAGATCCTTGGATCTCCCCATGGCCACCAGCAGAATTCCTGCTTTTCTGGTTAGGATTCATTGCAAACTAAACCCTGCTATGACTGTTGTGGAGGGAACAGGCAACGTTTTACTAAATCACACCTGCTTTGAGGCCATCTGGCTCTTTATCACAAACAGGTCATTTTGAGAAAATTCAGCCCCCTGCTCCATGACAGCAGTGCCTAGGAAATGCAGAGGTATCCAATGGCAGTCTGAAGTCTTTCTGCTGTAAGCAAGGCCTACTTTTCCATTTACATTACTATAGGGTGTGCTAACCTGAGCCTTCTCACAAAAGTGCCCTTCACATCATTCTAATGCTAGTTTTGCACTTTTTTTTCTTTTTAAGAATGCTGATACTTTTACTCTAATTCCTTGTGCTGGGAGTAGAGGTTTCAGGCAGCTGGGGTTGTATTACACTTATACTCATCTCCCATGAAAAAGCTGGGAGATGGTTTGTTCTGTAAAAACAACAAAACAGTTC
This sequence comes from Excalfactoria chinensis, assembly GCF_039878825.1. NCBI lineage: Eukaryota > Metazoa > Chordata > Aves > Galliformes > Phasianidae > Excalfactoria > Excalfactoria chinensis. Next base: position 38,806,301 of record NC_092828.1, read on the forward strand.
AGAGAAAGAAAGATAGCAAATATTCAATTAATTTGCTTAAACTGCAGTGTTTTTATAACATCATAGTTCCTCTTCTGTTGGCTTCCAGGGTGGTAAGGCAATGCTGTCTGGAAACCAGATCATCACATAACATGCCAGGAGCTTCACCAGCAAAGCCAGGGTGTACCAGATCAAACTGTAAGTGCTGTTACTGCTGTGATTGAAAGCTATCCTAGAAAGGAATTTGTTACAGAGTTGTCTTTTTCCACCCCAAAACTAATTCTGAAATAGAGATGTGGTGCAGGGCTTGGACATTGAGGAGACTGTGCAGCTGGAGAGTCATCAGAGCAACTGAGCTGCACGAATACCTCTCAAAAAACAGTCTGACAAGTGCTTGTCGGTATAAAGCTAAGCAAATAGCATCCTTGGTTTGTTCAGCAAATAAGGAGTTCTTTGAATTGGTGATTTAGATCTCCTCAGTGATGTGTTTGTTTATAATTTCTGAGATTGTATGCATTTCACTGAGGCAATTTAATACCGTATTAACCATCTGAGAGGGACACTTGGGAAGGTTGATGGAAGCCTTTGCCAATGCAAAATCTTCTGAGAAGTAGCTGCAATTTAAAGAAACTTAAATTAATTCCTTCTGTGAATTGACATGAAAAGCATGTAAAGCTCCTGAAAGCATTCCTACTTCTTATTTATCTTCCCTCTCTTTGGAGATAACTATTTTGAGATATTTAAGTTCAGCATATATGAAGTACTTATCCAAACCTCCTTGCCTCTCCTCACATTTGTAAATGAAAACCTATAATTTTCGTAACAGTCCAAGGCTTTTCATTTTTCCAAACCCAAACACTTAAAGTAAGCTTTTATAGACCCAAATATGTGCAGCTCAGAGAAAGATCCTTCTTGAGATGAAGCAGAAAGAAAAGAGCTACCACTCCCAAATGATGAAATAAGAGAATTCAATTCAAGTCTGTACTGTTAAGGCAAGCTTTATGAAAAAACAAACAAAATGAAAAACACAGAAGCTGGTATTTTAGGACAGTTATTCTGTATGCTGACTTTTACCCTCATAGCTGCAAGCACCTTTCTTCTTATGCAAATTTGAGATGACCTTATCTTTACTATCGTAGTAAGAGTAATGTTTCTGAAGATTAAATCATAATGGTCATAGATTCAGATACTAATCTGGGGTATAAAATCTGCAGTATAAGGTGTTATGTCAGGACAGGGAAAAGGCCAAGGATTCAGCTATGAAGTTATGGTTTACCTTTGAATTTGATTTCTCAGAGCGTCTTTCTTCCAGTCATGAGGTGAAATTTTCTACCTCAAGAGTTGCAAATTGGGGCTCAGACTTCTTTCTTATGCTCAGAGTTCTCTGAATGTAAACATATCAAAGCAGCTTATAAAAAAAATACCCCACACATCTGATATCTGAGCTGACAATTTTAGAGAATTGCTATACAAGTAGTTTAACAAAGAGACCAGCTCTTGCTGCTTTAACAACAGTAAAAGACATGCTGATTAATAAGAATGTGCCATTTGTTTGGTGTTCCTGTTAGAAAGAATTTGGGTAACACTTTTGAAAATACTTTTATTGGAATTTTTTTTCATTGATCTTACACGGATCTTTTTAAGTTAATGAAAGGCACTTTAAATAAAGAATGTGAAAAGCTCTTTAAGATAATAGCTAGCATTGATAAGGTACAGCTCCTTAAAAATTATGAATAGATTTTTCCTTCTAGTAACAGTCACCTGCCTACAAAGCGGTGTGCGGAACTTGCAATTAGGATATGTAGAACTTGCACAAAAGTGATTCGCTGAATGTAAATAGGCTGAAGCACATGTTTTAAATCTTACTGATCTTAAATGGAATTTAGGAGCTTTGTTGAACATGAGGAGACTGTAGCAGTGAAGTTAAGTTTATGGATTTGTGTACAAAGATACTTCTGGAATGCAATGTTATGTACTAGAAAATTGTATCGTGTGCATAGTTGAAAATTACACAACTGAGAAAATATACCAGATACTTAAGGCTGAGTTTGTGTATCTAGATTAATGACTGAGAATTAACAATCCAGGTTTACCTTTCAGCACACGTCTGTCCATGACATCAATGTGTACCATAATTTGCTGCAGCCCTTATTTCAAGTATGTTCAAGTCCTTCATTTCTAGTGATACTTCCTCAGTTAGCAATGTAACTGAATTAATGTGGCTGAGTGAGAAACAATAGAATTACAGGTGACAAAATGAAAATTTACCTTATTAACATTTTTCCTCCTATGTACATGAAATCCTCATTGAAATGAATGCTAATTCAGGAACACAAAGCTTTCAAAGCAGCACTTACTCCTGTAACTAGTTTGCATTAAAGGCAATGGCACTGTAAATGTGTTTTATACAAACACACACACACAGTCTGTGTTTATTACCTGCTGGGAATAAATGAAAAAAACAAACAAACTGCTTTATATTTCCTGACAAATAGAGAAATATATAGAGAGAGAGAGGGGGAGAGAGAGAAATATATATATATATATATATGCATAAAAATGAAATATTTTAATAAATTTTTCTTTTCCCAGCTGGTGGGAAGAGTAAAAATATATCAGTAGTGGCCCTCAAGTCTGACCGGTTTTAGGTGTAGACGAATAGCCATCTTCTAGCTCCACCTATTGTGGCAAACTAAAATGACAGGATGCTTCACCTTTCCTCTATTTTAAAAAACTATCTTTTTAAAACCTGTATTCAAATCTCTCCCTACGATAGGAGGTCAGAAATCAGCAATAGCTTGTTGAAAGGAAATGAACTGATATAAATACAAAATGGCAGATTGCAGGAGACAATAGTGAAAAATAAACAAGGTAGGGAAAAATTTGTTTTGGAAACAGAGAAAAGAGGCTCCACGGTATCCTAAGTAGCTGGACTAACTGGGACAACCAAGAGCTTTTAGACTATTTTTCTGGTTATCATTAGAACTTTGGGGGTAAAAAAAAAAAAAAAAAAAAAAAAAAAAAAAAAAAAGTTTTTATTCCATTTAAAATAGCTTTCTGAGGTAGCAAAGAGGTTTCTTACACTGCCTTCATTGAAACCAAGATCTACTAAAGTTTTCACAGAAACTCGGGCACAGAGATTGTTACCCCCTTTCTTGTCCAGAGATAAGCTAGCCTAGTAGTACAAATATTTTATATAAAGATAGAAAAGTAACAGCTTGAACCCTGTTGTTCTACATTCCAGCTGAAGGCTGTTTCCATTAAGATTTCCTGAGCTGCACAAAGAGAAGCCATTTCAAGGACTAATTTCAGAACTAATCAGTTGTTTACTTAAAAAGCGGTTACTGTAGAAATTATCATTAAGGGCTGGCAAGACTCAAAGTAAAACACAAATTATAAGAAGAAATATTTAACCTCCTCGCTGATTCTTGTGTAGTCCATATGCTGCATGACCTAAAATGGTTGTAATAATAAAAAAACAAAACACATTATTTGTTCACTGCAGCTTGCTGGCTTGAAAGCTCTCACTCATACCTTGAGGTTACAAATCCATAATACATACAATAATACTGCAGAGTATGCTGGGTAAATACAGCTGTGGCACTGAATGGCAATGATCTACTCGTGCACTCCTAGTAAATATCCTGTTTGTTCAGTTACTGCTTGTGAAAAAAACAGCATATTATTATTTGGGAGTTTTTGGTGACTGTACAAAAAGCTCCCAAATTCATTTGAACATTTATCTATACACAGCTCTCTCTCTTACCCCAGCAACTAAAGCACACATTAGCCTAAGGTGAATTCCTGATAGATTTCAATCACTAGAAAAAAAACAAACAAACACGGACTGGTTCAGAACCAAAGGAAAGAAGCTATAAATGATACAGAAAAGGTGTTCTAGTGGCTAAGAGGAACATGGACAGCAGCATTATATTTATACTGTGGGTAGATCTCATGTTCTATTGCTTCAGTTCAGAACCTCTTTTAATTCAAATACTTGGGGAAATTTATACTACTCTATATCATATATTTAATACAGAAAAGCATATTAGAGGTTGATCTACCTAAACATTCCCCCTCAAAAAAGCCTTTCTCTGCACTGACCATATGGAGGCTAGGCTTCTAGGTTAAGTACTAGTAACCTAACCTGTTGGTTTTTATCTTTTATAGCACTTGGAGGGAATCCAAAAGAGATACAGAAACTCATCAGATAAAATTTGCCTCTACCTACCATGGGATTTTTCCATTTTATACTCACAAAGTGTATATTCACATTTGAAAGCATGTGAAGCAAATTAGAAACTAAAAATCTACTTTCAAAAATTATTTATCTTAAAAAAAAAAATTAAGTTTCACAAACTACTACTAAATGTTGGGGTCCCAATGGGTTAAGCCATTTCTTAAATAAAATAAAGAGTCAGAAATTACTAAATATATTACAGAACAAATGTCCTTCTTGCTTAATGCTTCAGATCAGTTACTACCTAATCAACCCTTCAGAATTTAAAGGTTAGCATATTATTATATACTAGTAGTACTGGGGGAGTACATAGTAGGATAAATTGGTGATGAGTCTGTAAAGCTCAGTGTGAAAAACAATGAAGTTTAAGCTTTAAGTAAAAGATTGATTCACTGGAGGTTTTGCTCTCTGGGCTTGTTTTAAATCTCTCAATTAAAAACAAGTGGAAAGTGAGACAAAACCAGCACAGTGTTGTACTAAGTGTTAATGGCAATAATCAGAATGTGTAGTATCAGGATCTGAAGCTGAATAACTTTCAAGATACCAGAGCAGGATATATATATACACACACACATATATAAGTACACTTAAAATGGTAAACACTGATGTGGACAAGCATGGAAAACAGCAAAATCATCTGGCTTACCATGACAAGTGTAGGCAGAAGTCACTATTGAATGGGCATTTGTATTGGGTGCATTTGATGTCAGTGCTTTACCTTCTGCATGTCGAGAGGTGCACTCCCTTGATGAACAGTGCTGCTGTGACTCTAAGCTGTTCTTCCAGGCTAATGCTGAAGCTGTGCAAGTCAGAATCTGTCCAGACTTTCTCTACCCATGAAGTCACACCAGCTGAGATGCTCACAGGATGTGTTCTGGAATGGAGAAACACAGGTATTAAAAAAGCTTAAAGTAATTGCCATGGTTGCATAAAAATAGTTTATAAACTTTCTTTTCCATGAATAACATGCTACTATTAAAACTGAGTTTTAAACAATCTGAAAATTTCTATCACAGATGAAGTATCTCAGTGTAAATACGTGTCATCTTCTTCTCCTTCTTTCTTCTTTTTCCCTTTGACTTCAACAGCAGTAATTGCATCATTGCTGAACAACCTTGATTTTGTAGTTTAAACTAAAGTATGGTCTAATTTGTTTGGGTGTTTTTTTTCCTTTTTTTGTGAGACAATGCTATGCCCCAAGGAGGTGCAGCAACACAATCTTTTTGGGATACAGCAATTTGGGGTTTGCAATTCCCAGAAAGACGTGAAAAAAATATGCTGCAACACACAAAGAAGTTGCAGCAACTGCATCCCATTAAAGCTGTGAAGACATCCAGTGACATGAATTCACCAATGCTATAACCAGTGAGAATGGCATGACTTGAGATTCTTAATATCACATTTGGATCGTTATCTCATCTAGAGATACATAACTTCTGTGCTCCTCCCATGTTCCTCCTACTCTAACAAATATTAAAACTAGAGGTAGTCATTTTTGAGATGAAGTGATAAAAATGAGGGGGAGGGCTGCTGTTAGGCTGACGGCATTCAGCTTCTTTAAAAGGTTGCTGTCCTTTAGCACTTACAAAAAATCAACCAAAGCAGCTGTATTCCCAAAACCAGAAAAGCTGCTACTGAAGCTGGCTGGAGAGAGACGAGGAAAATGTAGCTTTGTGGCAGCTGCAGTAGTTCTGAGTGGGGGTTAACATGAAGTATGAGTTTGTACAGAGCGTGTTTAGGAGTGCACAGAGCATAGGTGGGCTTACGTACATAGGAGACTTATGTATGAACCAAGAAGGAAAGGGTGCATAATTAAAATCAAGGCAAAAGGGGAGGTAGAGGCAAAACCCAGATGTACAGTCTGAAGCTATGCGTATTATGTACTTGCACCTATTGTCTGGGTTACCAAGACTCAAACCAGTACTAACTTTGTCCAGTTCTTGCATCAGTTATAATTGCAAAGCAATATCCCTGCATCCTGAATTTAATAGTAATACATCTTCCTGTAGTTATAAAAAAAAGCAGAAAGCAGATCCATGCTGATGCTTGCAGCACACTGTAGGTCTAAACACATGAGCTGTCCCACGTAACTTTTTAAAGGATCTCCCCCACATAAGACAGCCGTTGAAAGCATTCACTGAATGCAACCCTTGGGTTTTCCTACTATTGACATTTGGTATAGAGGCCAAAAACTGAAAGAGATTTGAATAAATACTGAAGCAGAGGTCACGGATGAAAGGGATAACAAAGGATGATTATTTTTCTAAAGATTTCTTGCAGCTTTATGCCAGCAAAAAGACTTAAATGTCTGAACTAACTCAAACTAGCAATCTCACAAAAGGAAATGTGTTTGTTGGGCATTACTTTCGTGCTTAGATCCTGCTAGATCTAATGTGACATTAGCCAGTGCCTCCAAGCGCTAGGAATTGGAAACACACATTTGGGTTCTGCACTCACATAGAAACTGGGATACAAGAAAAAATACCTTAATTATTTAGTCCTTCCTCATTAACAAGTCTTGATGATTATTGTGGTATCTATGTTTTATTTAGGGGTTCTAAAATATGAAATGCAATCATGCAAACGATTGAAATTTCATGCTTTCCCCAAAATGATCTCTTGTTTAATCCATTATGATTCATGCCTGACTTTTGTGAGCAGCTTTTCCCTGTGACAAAAAAACCCAACAGGTTACCAGCATGATTAATCTAACACTAGGCTTCTCCAAAGGCTACAAGTGCTTTTACCACTGCTGCACTCATACAAGACTCAAACTAGCAGGGAGAGGAGGTAGAAACCCTGTGTTATGAAAATGGAGGAAAACAATTTGTTCTACGCTGCAAGATTAGAAGGAGCAACTCTTTGATCAGAGCAGAGGTCACTATCATAAAAGAAACTGAACAAATAGCCTCAGATAGGCCATGCTGTTTGTGCCAGGAAGAGCAGTGCTTTGTAATTATTCAACCTTATCCTTAGCTTGATAATACAACATTGACCGATAAAATTACATGGTTGCTTTCATTAGCAAGAAACTAGGCTTAAGCCATCAAGCTTACCACATTAAATGATTACTTTGTAGTAATAAATGAATGAAAATGCAGGTTTGTAACAGAACCAAACTGAGGGCTGCTGCAGCCCTGCTTGGCTGAGACCAGCTCAGCAGAGCCGGACTGATCCCTCAGTGCCACATCCTGACCTCACACTGCAGAGCCAAGGGACAGGGAGGGCAGCTCCCTGTTAACAGCTTGGAACTTGGTGCACTTGGACCACCTGTGCTCTGCCAGGTGCTTAGGCAGCCAAAGAGATTTAAGATGTGCTTTCCTTGTATCAAATCTTCTGATAAAGAAATCAATTGATCAAACTATAAAGACCAGGTCTTGTCTCTTAAAAATGGGCACTGTGTTTTTCACACACACAACAATTACCTCGGGAGATCGGACTGAGTTTACTTGTATTAGACTACAGTTCTGTTTGTTGTGACTATGACAAAACAGAATCCTTAACTTGTGCTTGTATTCCACAGTACAACAGAAAACAATCCACGGGTTCCACACGAGAGGACAGAACTTGTTATTCCCACAGACCTGCCAATGTGTATCATGTGCTGTTTTGTTTTTGTGGTTTATTGCATAGTCACAGCAGGAGGTAGGAGAGGTGGCTACAACATCCCGCTTATTCCTCCTGGATCGCCCCCAAACTGTCATCTACAGAGCTATTTATAAATCTGCTTTAGCTCTCAGTCTCACACCTGAACATTAGAGGTTAGGAGTGACAACTGGAGCAGGGTGACTTGCAGATACTGCCATAACTTCATAGTGCTGCTGAATGCCTGAATGCAGCCTGGTTATTAAGAGCATAGCTTTTGGTGAGATGTGACCCGGGGGGAAGCTCTGCAGATGTGCTTTTACAAGGAACATCAGCTACTTGAGAATTCTGTAGAACAAACGCTCATTTCAGAGGTGCTGCGGACACAGCTGGCTCTTTCTGACATTATCCAAAGAAGACAAAAGATGGCACTTGAGATGAAGGAAATGAAATACAAGCTCCTGTAAAGTGTCAGCCTCTTCTCCCAGGTCACAGGGAGGGTACAAAAGGGAATGGCCTTAAGCTGTGCCCAGGGAGGTTCAGGCTGGGTGTTAGGAAACTAGAACTAACTCCAAAACGTAAGCGGCTTGTCAGCCCGTACACTCACGTGCTCCTGTGGTTAAAAAACACTTTCCTTGCTGACTTTCAGCAAGCCTTTTAAAAAAACTGAGTAGCAAATCCCTATTCTTTCAAGGCCCATTGGCCTGCATTCGGGGGCCGGAAGACTTTTGCTAATCCTGGGACTAACCTGCACCACGCAATGGAAGCTGTGGTGTTTTCCAGAGGAAAAAGAAAACAAGAGGACTCGAGTTCACGTCCCACGTGCACGTTGGGGACGGCAGGCAGGGCAGGGGCCTGGCAGAAGGGCACGGCGACACGAAAGACGTGCGCCAAGCGTACGGTCAGAGCGGCACCGCGGTGTCGCCTGTTTTGTTAGCGACACTACGGACCCGGCTGCGCAGCAGAACCGGGGAGCTGCCTCGGAACACGCGGCGCGCAGCTCGGGCGGTACTGCGCGCGCTGCGGCTCGCCCGTCGTTTGAAGTACGGGTGGGGAAATCACCGAAGGCAAAAGGCGACGGGAACGCGGGCCGGGCAGCCTCGCGCACCAACGGCGGCCGCCAACGGAAGGACCGGGGCGCGAGACGGCCGCACCGGAGGGAGGGCGGGGCGAACGCGGCCGCGAGCTGAGGCGAAAGGGCGGAAACGGCCGCCCGGCGCCGGTGATGACGTTTGAAGCGCTTCCGGAGCCGGGGCGGTGAGCGCGGCGCGCACGGAAGGGGTCGCGGCCAGGAGGGTTCCGCGACGGGGCGAGCGCGGGGGGGCGGGCGGCGCGGTGCGAGGCCGCGCGAGCCGAGCGGCGGCCGAGGCCGAAGCGGCAGCCGAAGGGGGGGCGGGCGGGAGCGGACGTTGCGGCGCCGGGAGCAGGCGGGCGGCCGGCGGCGACAAGTATCGCGAGAGGTGGCGCGGCGCCGGCTCTAGAGGTGACCGAGGCGGCGGCGGCGGCGGCCCCGGGTGCCTCCTCCTTCCTCACCGGGGCGGATCGGCGTGGGCGGCCATGGAGAAGGCGGCGGAGGGAGGCGGCGGCGGCGGCGACGCCGGTAGCGCCACGGCGGGGCCCGGTCCCCCGGAAGGGCTGAGCGGCGGGGCCGGCTCCTCGCCGCCGTCGTGCTCGGCCGGGGCGGCGGCGGCGGCGCCGCGGGGGCTGGTGCGGGTGTGCGACCTGCTGCTGAAGAAGAAGGCGCCGGGCAAGGCGAAGCGCGGCGGGCGGGCCGGCCGACCGGCCAGCAGCAGCGAGAGCGGCGGCGGCGGCAGCGAGAGCAGCAACAACGGCAGCGAGGAGGAGGAGGAAGAGGAGGATGAGGAGGAGGAGGAAGAAGAGGAGGTCTCCGAGGTACGGCGGGCGGGGAGAGGGGCGCGCGGCCGGCCCCAGCGCTCCGCTTTCATAACGGCTCCCGCGGGGCCCCGCCGCGAGGGCAGGAAGGGGGCAGCACCGCGCCGGCCTCGTGGCGGGCGGGAGCGGCGGCACGGCTCTGCTCGCGCCGGGGAAAGGCACGGGGGTGGCCCCGGGATGTGCGGGGGGGAAGGGGGGGGGGGTCGGAGAGCCCCGCGGCGCTTCGCTTTGTGTCCGCGTGGTCCGAGTGGACAGAGAGAACTGAGGCACGGGGGGGTGGGCGGCGGGGGGACCGTGGAATGGATCGGCCCGAAGGCGTACAGGTGGGTTTGCAGCGAGGGCGAAGGCTGCTGGAGAGCCCTGGGCGTTTTGCTCTTGTCCAGAGAATTCTCCGAAGCCTTCAGTGGCCACCGGGTAAATATAACGCTGAAAGGAGCTCAAGGAAGCGCTGACAACTTGGTGTCTTTCAATGTGGTCGTTTCAGGTAGGTATCGCAGGAAGAGGCAAATGAAGACCCGAGCCCCTCTCCCATTTGTATGGGTAGAGAGCTGCTGTGCTGAGCTGCTTCGATTCTGTAACGTTTCAACTGAATAGTCGCTTTGGTGGTTGTGTGCTTCTGTTAACAGCATCTTCCAAGCAGTCCCACGATCTTTAAGTTTTTTTCTGAACGTTTATTTCTAAGGCTTTTCTATCTTTTTTTTTATTATTATTTTTTATTCTTAATGGTGTTTTCTTCCTTTGACTTAAGAGTTAAAATGAACAAGAAGAAAGGGAAGTAAGTATCTGATAGGACTAAGGAAGGGCACGGCTGTGCTAGTGATGGCTTTGTCTAGGGGGAAAGTAGTACTTTTTTCCCACAGAAGTTGATGAAACTTTTCATCCCCTTGGTAGGAGAAGACTCCCACTGTATGCAGACATCAATTAACAACTAATTATGTTCAGTGTTGGCTTGGTGTGGTGTTCTTTGTTTTTTGCTTGTTTCTGTTTTTAGGAAAGTGAGCACCATGTTGATAGAAGCTTTTGAAATTGGAGATAGGCAGCCATAGTCACCTACGGAAGTAGTATTATACCTAAGATCTAGCAATTCTGCAGATGTTTGGATGCTTGGTTGCTGTTTGACAGGGTCTGTTGGGTTTTGCATGATGTGGTGAATGGGTGGGGGCTATCTGGTGCCACAGGAGATGTGTTGGTTGATAGCTCAGCGTTGAGATCAGCTGTACAGGACAGCAGCATTCAACAGAGTTTGTGTAAAGGGGAACTTATTGGCAAAACTTTAGGTTTGATTTGTATCTGTAGCCATTCATTGAAGTGGCTTCTTGTACAGATGGCTTTCCAGAGGCATTGTGGATGACATGGCAAGAAGGGTAAAGATAACAGAAGTATGTAGTCACAGCTGATGTATTTGCTTGCATGCTGTGCCTTATGTAGCCAGAAGTACCTGTGTATAATATGGTTGAAGGTGGTATAAAATATAGATATATAAATATAAATCAATAAAACATAATGAGGCAGAAGAAGAGTATTTTCTTTTTGACATAACTTCCAGGTTTTCCAAGTATCGATAGCTGGGGAAGTAGATTTGGCATCTGGAAGCTTCCCTGATTGTTTCATCCTACTCATGGTGTGTAAGTAGATGAAGGCTGAGTGACCTGGCGTTAAATACTAAGCAAGGGCTAGTAAGCAACAAGTAGAGCATATTCAATCCAGGTCTCATGAGAAGCTGTATGGCATCTGAGTAATTAATATTAATTCTTGGTCATTCAGGTTGTTTTGTTTTTTCCCCACTGCCTTCAGGATAGAGTGATGTAGCACCGAATACGCACAGCAGAAAATATAGTTTTTAGGTATGTGAACATGAGGATGGCCTGGGTAATGGAACAGAGGATCTGACTTCAAAGTACTTCCCAGCAGCTCACAGGGAGGAAATGTTTTCCCAGCAAGTCGCACCTTGATGTTTTATTTTGACTTTTAAAAGCTTTTTTTCTTTTTTTTTTTTTTTTTCTTTTTTTTCTTTCTTTTTTAGAATTTTTTGGTAGGAGGCTTTTCATTTCATGTATTTATTTCAGTTCAGGTTTAACTTGACACATGTAGCTTGTGTGGCTTTCAGCATTGCTGTCTTTTGACTGCTGGCAGTCTGGAAGGCACATGAAATGAAACCAAACCAGAGTTTATGGTTTTGCTGTAAATGGAAACTATTGTGGAAGCACTGAATTTGTTGGTGTTCCCTCCCAACCATTCTGTTCATTAACTGTGAACTTGGGGCAGTTTCTTGGGCCTTATTTCTTTTTCTTTTCTTTTCTTTTCTTTTTTTTTTTTTTTTTTTTTTTTTTTTTTTTTTTGCTGTTCCCATTCCTAATGCATTAAGGCTTCTCTAATCTCTGAGCTGAAGTACTTGTAGGTTTCACTGTTAACGAGATGGGTTTTAAAAATGGGAAGTACAGTAGCAGTAAGTCAAAGGAGGTATAATTGGAAACCTGGCAGGCTTTAAATCACAAAAACCCCATGAGTGGAAAGACATTGTTTTGGCTCAGTTGTTGCTGAGCTAATGGGTTGGAATGGGAAGTTATAATCAGATGTTTTCATCTCAGTCTGTTTCTAAACTCAGATCTCAGTGTGGAAGCATAGGGGCTGGATGTAGCTCTGGGAGAAGTTAAATTGAGATCTCCTATCAACAGCTTAATGAACTCCTATTACAGTGTTGGTGGCAACCTCTAAGCTTGCTTTTTGAAATTGCAGCAAAGTGCTGTTTGTCAAAAAAAAAAACCAACACCACAACACTTTAGGTAGCACGGTCCAGTATTGTCCGCAAGTGGCAAGTTGCCTTTTCTCTGTCCACTGGTTTATAAAGAATGTCAGCTCTCTTCAGCATGCAGGAAGAGAAGTCTTGAGATGAGAGAAAAGTAACAGGAGAAGTGACGCAACAGAGGAGGTCAACTTGCATGCTTCCTGGCAGAAGTCTGCCCTCACTCGAAGAGTGATCACATGTACAGCAAGCAGAATGATTCTGTCTTCAGGGAGGTAGCCTCAAAGGCTTGTTTAAGGAGCTGTAGTGTTAAATAGGACTGTAGTGACTCCTTGATCGGGTGGAAACTTGCAAAAGGTCTGTGCAGTCAGGCAAAATATGCACAGATGTAGTTACATGTGGAAAATGTCATTGGTGAACACTTTTAAGTTTTTAAGAGTGAGGTGAAGGAACGTCTCTAAAGTCAGAATTATGTGAGGAGTGTCACAGAAGACCATACTCTTACGCCAAACATTACATCCTGACTTGGCTCTGTACAGTTTCCCCTGCCCCGTTAAATGTGATCTATTGCTGATATGTAAATACATGAAGCACATATAGAAAAATGCCCATCGTGTTTCACGTGCTTTGGATCAAGTCCAAAGTCTGTTTTCTGAGCTGCTGTAAGATTTTAAGGATATGAGTCCAAAAATAACGGGAGATGAGACAGATCAGGTGAGTGAAGGCTGATGAATGTTGTAAGGAGTTTGAATATTAAGATCGGTTGACGACTTCTGTGTTTGTTATCTTTATCTTTTTAAAGAAAAACACAATTTAACAGTTCCTCTGAACAGGTTCAGGTAAATATGCAGGCAACATCAAAGTGTTCTCTTATTTACTAGTTTTGCCTAACATTTGCCCTCAGTAAATATTAAAATGCATTAGGATGTCATTTACTAAACAAAAGCTCAATTGTGTAGTACAAAGTTTGTATACAGGTTGACTTTTGCCTCTGGACTTACACAGGGTGTTTTGCTGCTGCTGACACTCAAGTTCATAGAATCATAAAATGGCCTGGCTTGAAAAGGACCTCAAAGATCATCTAATTTCAGCCTGCCTGCTGTGCAGGATCACCAACCACTAGACCAGGCTACCCAGAGCCACATCCAGCCTGGCCTTGGTCATTTCTTTCTTTAATATCATACCCATTTTATAATGGGTGTCAGTTCAGCCTTCCCCTTGGTCAGAGAATCTCATGATAAGCAGATGTATATTAATTCTGGAGTTGTGTGTAGTTATCTCCTTCTCTCTTCCACCCCCTCCCCCCCCCCCCTTTCCCCAGCAGTAGGTCTAGTTTGATGCTGCATTCTTGGATGACTTCTATAAACTTATTTTATTAAACACCATCTTCATAATGTTGGGTATACCTGAAAGCACTGCCCTACACAAAGGATATTTTTGAGAATTCTCAGCTGTTTATGGAGCATTCTTGTTTTTACTTTGGCCTTGTAGTTTCTGTAAATATAAGTTCACTTTTGTTTTTTCAGCTGCAATTGAATTAATAGTTGAACTAGTAAGAAGTAAATAAAACAGCAAAACACCCCCAGTTTGCTCCAGTCCTTTCACACAGAGGAAGCTTTTCCAAACTGCTTATTTTAGTTCCAGATACAAGGTGCTAATCTGATAATTTTAGCTCATTGATGTGCCTTCAAGATTTTTACAGGCACGCAATTATAGTACATCGAAGTGTCAGAGTAAGCTGTTTATTTCAAATATAATGTTTATTTCCTTAATCTTTTTATCCTGTCTGTGTTAATATGACTCCTGGAATGAGAGGCTTTTGGCTTCTGCAGGGATGCAGAAGAGCCAGTATGTCTTGCTTGACTGCTGTTGGTTGTGTTCTCTGTACTGCTGTTACTCTGAAGATGAGTAGAATGAGAGATTCCTGGGAGTAGAAGAATTTCCTCAAAAATCCCAGAAGCGTCAGGGCTGGTAGAGCTGTTGGTGGCTGAATCCCACAGTAGAGTCTCAGAGTAGTGCAATTTGCTGTAACTAACCCCAGGAAGAAGTAGTTAACCATCCATTATTATTTAGCAGATTGGTTCCAATAAAATCTGTCTGAAAAGTGGGAATTGTGTTTTGGCCGGTGTTGCCATTTCTTTCTGAGCAACCTTCAGCCGTTACTCACCTCACTGTGCAGAGGGTGTTTGGAATACGCCCTCTTATCAAAGGAGAAGAGCTGGTAGATGTGCATGTGAAGGGAATGAAAGTACTGTTAAGGGCTAAGGTCACAAGCAAGATATAGTGGTGCTTTCATATGCCTGGGAAAGGTTCTAGGTGTGCTGAGCTGATAAATGATGTCTGGTTAGGGCTAGTGTGTATTTAAATAAACCTCTATCTAATGCCCCATGCATTAAATGACCACTGCAGGAGGTGGAATTAGATGTTGGTGGCACCAGGTGAGTTTGTTTCTTCTCTCAGATACTTCTGTGGGAAACATCTCCTGTCTGCAGGCTGGAGCCAAATGCCCATGTTTTATGTTAACAGTTTAGTCCTTCGTAGAGAAGGGTTTGTCTGGAAGAGATGCAGATGAGACGTGATCCGATCTCCTCCTTAACTGTCAACTCTGAAGTCAAACTGAATTAGATATGTTCATTTTCTTCATCTCTGTTTTGGAAACAAAACTGTCAGTACCTATTTAGAATGAAGTTTACTTGGAAGCTTTATTTTGGTATTGAAAAATCAGTGCTGTAGATCCTAGATAGGTAAGGAGGTTCTTTTCTCCAGTGTTCAGGAAATAAGCCCTCACAACTTTAAGCAAAGTAGAAAAAAATCCACAAGTTGCATATTTTTTGTTTGAATGCATTTGAGGTGGGACCCATGGCTGCATTGGTAGGCAACTTGTTTGTTCTAAAGTGGTGATGTGCTTCTGGTTCTGGAATGCTATGGCTCTTCAGGTGACTGAGCTGACGCATCTTCTTGAAGGTGGGCTGCATCCATAGAGCTTCTGCAGCTCTGTATTTCTGTTCAGTTTTCACAGAGTGGTCAGTTGAGGAGTTTGTACTCTGAATGTTCATCAGCCACACCTTTCCACCCTGTATATAATCATATAGTTGTCTGTAGAGCTAAAGCCATGTGTGGGTGTTTAACTGTTCTGTCACCTTATTTTCATATTAAGTAATCGCTCTATACCAGACTGAAAATCAGGTGTGAGACCAAGCATGTCCTAAATATATCTTAGTTGGTGCTTGCACTGTTTTCTTCTAAGCTGAGTGTTGTAAGCGCGATGATTATGTATGCATTACCCAAAGGTACTTTTGACAAATATAGATTACTGTTTTATGCACAGGTTCTTCTACTCTACCATGCTTTAACTAGATCCTCAAGTCCTCCAAGTAGATTGGCAAATTCTGGAAAATAAGCTGAAATTAACCTTGGCTTTTTTTTCCTGCTCCCGTATCCTAGCTTGAGTTGGTTGTAGTGTTAATCATCATGGGTAGTGTGTCCAAGTATGCAGCTGTTAATATGCTAAAACATAGAGCTTGGAAGACATTTGGAGTGTTTAGTATGATGAAATGTTTGTAGCTTTGGCCTCTGTTCTCCTTGAGTTCAACTTGGAAGAGTCAAAAAGTTAAGTGCCCACGTGTTAAGTTCACGTCCTGATTATTATTATTTTGCTTTGGTTCGAATTAAAGGAGTTTTACACAGTAATAAAACTTTACATTGCCAGAGAGGCAGCCTTGGATTTGGGCTCGTGTTTCTCCCTTTCCCCAAATCCCAAAGCTCCTAAGCCTTTGCAAGGACTGCTTTGTGGAATACAGCTTCAGCAGGCGGAGAACATCTGAATCCTCTCTGTGGCAGGGAGTGACTCAGAGATAAGAGGAGGAAGGTCATTTCTATCCTCCTAGTTTTTCCCACACACAAGAATAGAATGGAACAACTCATTTAGTGAGAAGCTGGAGGATCCCCAGTACCTCTGGTGTCTGTAAGGTATTCAGTGACTCACATGTTTTCCTGTACCTGAGCTTTACCATATATAAACTTCAGGCAGTTTTTCCCTTTTGTTCATCTCATCCTGAAGTGTTTTGCCAGTGTTTGTTCTTACCTGGTTCTGCAGCTGTGAATTGTTCTCTTCTACAGAATGGTGAACAATGCTTTAATGAAGTTGAAAATGTGAACTCACGGCATGACTTAGCTTCTTACTGAAGCGCTGGGTGTCAGCGTGGGCATTGATCCCACTGAAGTCAGGGGAGTCAGGTTTGTGGGAAGGTTGCAGTGAGCCTGCTGTTGGGGAGGAAGAAACAAAAGCAGCCATTGCTTCTCCCAGCAGCTTTGGAAATGATCTCATTTAAAAACCTGAACCGCAGAAAAAGCACGCTTGCAGCTGATGGGTCCTCGATCCAGTTTGTCAGGCAGGGGCACGGAAGCTTGTGCTGACACAGCGAGAAGCCCGAAAGGAAGAGCCAGGAACTTGGATGGGGAGGAGGGCTGAGGACTGCCTCTTCTGGTGAAACTATTCATTTAAATGCCTGTCAAAGAAGCACTTGCATTGTCTTTGAGGAGTGGAGTTGCTGAGAATGCTACAGATCTGTGAGAATTCTGATACTAAAGGGCAAAGCAATCCTCTTCATTTAGTGTTTGAAAGCAGCTGGCGGAGTCCTGGAAAGATAATTGGCATTGAATTTTTCTTTTCTTCCAGCTTTGAAACTTAAAAGCTTGAGATAAAATCTGCACTGACATATTTTTATTCTCTGGTGTTCCTTACAGTTCTTTAAAGCAGCATGTTGAGGGTAGATCAAAAGAGAGGATTGAAGTAGTGTTGCCTTAAAACATTGCTGCGTGTTTTAAGTGTAACCATTGCTGCTTTTGTATCACTTAGAGGAATGCAGATAGGAGGCACTTTGTACACCAACCAGTATAAGATGGACACAAAAAAGACTGGGAAGAGTATGGTAACTGTACTACAAACAACCAACCTAAATTTAAGAGAGGAAGCACTTACTTTCAACTTAGCAGTCTGCTAGATAGTGAACATATGCCTTCCGTCCATCTCAGTCACTAACAGAAGCAAAGTTAGCATGGCAGCACGCTGGTATTTTTGTGAAGCATCAACTTGATAAAAGATGTCAGTATTAAATATAGTAGCAGAGTTTAGCATATAAACATTCAAAAGGGCTTTTCTGAACCCTGCACGTGTGGGAAGTGGTTGTGCTTCTTAACTTGTGTTTAAAATCACTCTAAATCCACTTAATGTCTTTGAGATGGTTTTCTTCAGTATGTGTATCTGTGTAAAGTTGGGTTCTCCAAACATCTTTATGACATGATATGGTATAATGGGAGGAGTTGCTTTAACATCTTGCCTCTGCCATGAGTGGGGAGTCTTTCTCTCATCTGCTACTAACCTTTTAAATGGCTTCAGTTCTGCCAGCTTTCATTGCAGCAGATCACTGGCCTGCAGTCTGTCTGAATGGTGCTACTGTGGGTATGAAGGGAAAAGGGGAAATAGCTGTGAGGAGTTCTGGTTGTTTTTGCTTTGGAGTCTGGATCCAAGCTGTTGTGTCAGCTCAGGACCTGTCTTACTTGTATATGTGGGGTTGAATGTATCCTCTCCAGCAGCGTGTTGGTGCAACAGCTCTGCTGAATGACAAATTTGTTCTGCATCTTAATAGAGATGTTAATTCCTTCTGTGTTTTGGGAAGTTGCTTGCTACTCTGTCCCAGCATTGCTTAGTTAAGGGAGCTTATGACCTAAACCTGAGTTTACTGGCAGATATATTTGCCTTCACTAACTTGATCGATGTCACTGGCTTTGAAGATGCATTTGGAGCAGTACCACCTAGTAGGCACTTCCTTGAGTGAGTTAGATATGAAATACGAGCAGTAGTGCTTTCAAAGAATTGTTTCTAAACTATTCCTACATGTGAAACAAAAATGTTTTGCAGGTGTTCTTAGTGGTGGTTTTCATTGTAATCCAGATGGTCTTTCTGAACCATAGGAATATGTTGTTAATAGGAATAACTTGAGCAGTATATGGCACAGCAATAGTTTGGGAAGTATTTAAATATAAAGCATTTACTTTAACATTTGTGATAGCAGGCAGTGGATGTTCTGTTTAACCTCCAATAACTTTTAAAGTGCTTGTTTCAGTGAGGTCTTACTAAGACGTTTCTTCTGGGCTCTGTGAATGATTTGATCTGGATTTGGTGGAAAAGTGAGATCTCTATACAAGAGAGCATGCTTCTGATGGGTGGAGAGGGGACTTCATTGTCAGTGCAGTCAATATTTCGAGCTGAGTCAAAACCTGAAGATTTTTCATTTTTTGTATTCTTAAAAATCTTCAAGTTTTTAGTCTTCAGCTAAAATCAGGTCCTTAATTGTTATGTCACCTTGGTTTGAGGGAGGCAGATGTTTGTGACTTCACCATTGTGCTTTTCTTTCAGTAATCTGAGATAAACTGAATGTTGGTTGTTGTTTTTTCTTCTGAAGATTCGAGAAATGGTTGTCAGGAGGTCCTGAAGTGCAGTGAGCAGGCAGCATACAGCCAGAAGGATTTTAACCTGGCAGCCAGTTTGGACGTGGTGATGGTAAATGCCCTGAGTTCTACTGTGAGGTTCTCAGTATTTCTTGACCTTTCAAGCAGCTTCAGATAAAAACAAGTGAGCAGCTGCATTATAGTCAACATAGCAGTTTCTCATTGTTTTTATCCAGTTTTTGTACTCCTTTAGCCTTTTTTTTTTTTTTTTTAACAGTGTGCTGTCTGTTAAATTTCAGGCTTGATATTGCTCTTGATAACTGGAGTAGTTCTAATAATCAGTTCAGTATCTGAACTTGAAGATGCCAGCCAAGCAACTACCCTTTGGGAGCTTTCGAAAAGAAAGAAACTAAGTGCAAAATTATGGGTTCTGCTCATTTTCCTAATGGTTCGGTAGAGTGTGGAAATACAATAAAGGAAGTTAACGCTGGTTTCCTAACACCACAGATCTTGAATTTGAGTTTTTGAGGGAAACAATCGTATCAGCATTGAGTTACCAAGATGATTATACTCCAGAGAAAATCATGGGCATGTCTGCTTAGAAAGGAGGGGGAAACAGACATTGAAAATTGGTTCTTTTGTGTGAAGTTTTGCTAACTGTCTGTGGGGAATGTATTTGCACTTGAACTCTTAAGTAAATTCCAGTGGCTGACCGCTGTTATCTGTAATAACTGCTTTATATTTTTATGTCATTTTTTTGGTGGTAGTGTTGGGGGGAATGAGACAGGACTAATTGAAAACATTAACCAAGTACTAATGTGTTTTCATCAAGTTTAATGATTAAAGAAAGAACTGGAAATAAGGAACTAGTCTCCTACATGTTGTGTTCAGTCCTGTTTATGGTTACTGAGTTCTACATTATAATTCATCAAGGTCAAAATGTGTCGTGTCGCAGCAATTATAAGAGAGCCTCTGTGTTTGGGGGCTTGTACTCGTATGAACCAAGTGGGATGAAGGACCGGCTTCTAAAGCAGACATTCTCCTACCTGTGCATTGAATATATTGCACAGACATGGGATATGTTAAAAGAGGACCATTTCAACCTTGTGCTCTGATTTCTCACATGCTGATGTTAAGGTATCTGGAGTTAATTCTCATCTTGGTGTTCAAGAGGCAGTAGTATGAATGTTGTTAGATTGTACTTCATTCTGTTATGTGAGAAATGTTCTTTGCTATTCAAATTGTGCGTAGCTTCCCTGTTGCCTGTATATCATGACAAATGGGAAAGGAAATATAATTTGAAGAATTCGTCCTGTCACAAATTGGTGTGTTCTTTAAACACATTTGCTGTCTTAGTTGTGTTTAGCCCAAAAGCAGGCTTCTTAGGTGAGCTGAAAGCTTTTGGACTAGAAACTTGTGTTGTAGTATTATTACCTAGTAAAAACTTGAACTGCTTCAAGGGGAGAACTTGGGAGGAAGTTCTCCTATAGAAGACTCCCATTAGGCAAACATTTCTATCAATGATGTTGCACTACTGATGGAAAACACAAAATGCACTTTTAAATATGTAGTTTTCTCTTGTTTTCATAGCATTGTGTCAGTGCAATTTTAACTTGTATTTGGCATTTCCTCTGTAGCAAAATTGCAGGCACAGCTCTTAGGAGAGGAAAAACTCAACCGGACAAATAAGAAGGAAGATAGAGCTGCAGGAATATGTTTTGACACAATGACTTTTTAAGTTCTGACTTGCTTTGTCAAGGCAATACTGTGTATTAATAGAGGTTATTTTTCCTCCTTCTTCCATGCTTAGATTTGCATTGCAGAATTGAAATCCAAAGTAATAGGGCTGATGTAAGCACTTACTGGGGAAGAAGGTTCTCAGCTGATCAGAAGGATTTGCATCACCGTGTGCAGTGCAGTGTGCTGCTTGCTTACTAGAGTGTAAAACTCCATCTCGATATTAATTTGATTTAAGCAGTTACAAAGGTCGCTTTCAGAAATATTTTTTTATATTGTGTGACTACTTTCTGCTTACATATTTCTGGTGTAAGAATCTCTTGATAGAAGTCGCTGATAGAATTTGAAAGTATTAACTTCGACACCTTGACTTGAGCGCTGCAGTTTTACTTCAGTCAAAGCTATCTGCTGGAGTCCCTTGTCTTGAAGTTCCTGGAAAAAAGTGTTCAGAGCTTTTGCTTTGAGCTTGTATGTGCTGTTGGTCAAACCTGATAGCAAAGACAATACCAGGAGTGCAAGGACAACTAAGTTGTTTTCGATAGTGGCAGTGATTGCCGCTGATGCTGGAATGAAATGTCTTGTATGTAATTGTAATGCAATATGAATACTGAAATCCCTCAATAATTCCTTACAGGAGACAGTAATACCTATTTCAAAAAGGTTCTCTGGCTTGTGGGGTCATCATGGTCCCTGATCACACCAGACCTTATAGTTCGTGCCAGCTGCCAAGTATGTTTTGCTAGCTTTCTGCTGCTTCTAAAGAAGATGAGATCTATGGAGGAGAAGCATCTGAAGGAAGTGGAGCAGCTTTGCTCCATCAGGCATGTCATATACATCTGAATCTGTTGTCAACAGGCAAACTTTTATACATTTTTTTCTTGTATTCAGTCAAATTGACATAAGAAGGGGTTGTTTATCTGTACTCTGAAAGGTAGTGTACAGGCACCTTTCAAAGATACTGGTTTCTTTGGAGATGTGGGAAAATTAGGTTTCAGAAATACTACATTGACACCCTGTAACGGATAGGACTTGATCTTTTCTAGCTCTATATGCTTACCAAAGTGAGTAAAGCTAAATGAGGAGAAAACGTGAGGTCTGGAATTAAGGCCTTGGGTGCCTTGTTGTCCTAGATAAAGTAAAGAATATGCTGCACAGAAAATGAAGGTCTGTCTGGGGAGAAAGCTTAGTGTTTAAGCCCTAAAGAGTTGGATAGTCAAAAAAGGCAGTTGTATGATTTTTCCAGAAGCAAAACTAAGTGGTTCTACTGTGAGAGTTAGCAGGGCTGAGTTTTCGCTGATGAGGATGAGCAATAAGGATCATCTTGTGACGGTAAAACTAAATAAATGTTTTGCCACTTTCTGGCAGACGGGCCTGAAATTCCTAGAGAGAAACACTGAATTATAGTAATATATATATATATATAGAAAATAAAAATGTAGATTATATCAAGTGAAGTTCTCCTTCCTCCTAATAAAACTTAAAGGAAGGTTGATCCAGCATTGAAATTGCTGAAGTTCTCACCTGAAGGATGTTGATTGCTGCAGGAGGTGAAGGGGAGAAAGGCAACAATATACTATGGAAAAAAAGTAAAAGCAGATGCGAGTCCTGAGTCCAGAAGGTTCCTGAAGAATTGAGATAACTTTGATCCTCAGAGCTTAGTGATGACACAAGAGTAGGAGTTTGGTGAATCCATCTAGAGAGACAAATGTATAAAGTGGGTTTAATTTTTTTTGATGCAGGAATGAGAGGCCTTAAAAATGCACAAGGGATAACCAATGCAAACTACTGTTAAGTGTAAGTTGTGTTCTGTGGCACACAGAAATAGCAGAGGGTGAAGAACGTGGATAACTACAAAGACACTAACTTAATGATGTGATGGAGTAATGAAAGGTATGTGCACGAGTGGGGATTGAATCGCTGAAGGTGGATAAATATTAGTGCACCTTCATCAGGTAGTGAGTTTGTGTGGTGTATATGCTTATGAGTGTCCATTTGGGAAAGGTTCCATTCTGACTAATTTGTAGAGGGTTTTGAAAAAGTATTTCTCTGATTAGAGCAAACTAGAAAATCTTGGCACAATCCAGCAGAGTGAACCTGGATAGAAATAGCCTCACTCAACCAAAGGAAAGAAACGGATAAAGCACAAAGCTGGAAGGAGCTGTTTGCAAGAGGAGATTGTACCTTAGGTGGTGGATAATTGCAGTGTCTCAAAGTTGTGTATTCATTGGGAAGTTTCCCAATTAAGGTAGGCTACTTGTCTCTCCCTGTGCTCAAAATTGTGATTGTTTTTTTGTTTGTTTTCAAATAATGAATGCAACTTGTGTTTCTACTGAATTAGATGTAAGCATCTGTGTGAGATGCAGTTTACACAACGAACTTTGAGCTCTGACTCTGAAAATGCACAAAAATGGTGTTTATATGCTTTGGGGCAGTTGGTGACCAGTACTGCTTGATCAGCTGTAAAGGGATAACAATGTGCTTTTGTGATATAAGAGTGGGAATTGTCCGATCGATTGTTTAAATGCTTACATTTCTGTGTGCCAGAATCTGTCTCGGATCAATTGTTGAAATGCCTGTGTTTCAGGGTGACATAATGTGACTGGTGCCAGTTCAGAATTAGTGGTGGTGTGCGTGATAGGAGGGAGACAAATTATTCTTCTTGGAAGTTGTACATCCGTTCTTTAGTATTTGTAGCTTCGCTCTGTACTTCACTGCACGTGAACTATGGCGTTTCTTCAAATGCTTGTACTCTCCTGCAGGTCAGGTCATGTGCTTTACCCTTAGTTTTAGTTAGCAGTGCTGTAGGAGAAACATAGCAAAGAGTAAACCAACATTGTTTTGTACGTGTCCCAGCCTTTGGCTTTCACTGTGTACTGCTGTTTCAAGATGCGTTTTGGTCTTCTGCACTTGAGCACAGCTTGAAATAGGATTTCTTTCCCAATATTTTTAAGCAGTGCTATGATAAACTTGTCTGCTCAAGCTGTGCTTCCAATGTTTACTCTTCCACCGTCTGTGTAGGGGAACATAAGGACTTTTTTTTTGGTTTAGACTTACAGAATGTGAGGAACTGTAATAAGACAACGTGATGGATGTGTGCGACTTGGACAGCTGCTTTAAGGTACCACTTTCGGGGAAGAAAGATTTCTTTTTTAGCAGTAGATGGCAATAGGCAAGGATACTGACTAGATCTTTCCCTTCTTCATAGCAGACATTAGTTTTTAACAGAAGCTGAGGTGTTTTACACTCTCCTTTCCTAAAAACACTGGGCTGGATTGATAGAGCTGAATTTGGAAGTGAAGAAGAAATGGAACTGTGTTCACCTTTGCATGACTTAAAGATATGTTTCCTGACCTGTGAATTCTTTGACTTCTGGGTTTTCAACAGAGGAAGAAGATAATTCAGACACATAAATAACTTCCCCACCCCCACCTCTTGTATCTTCCCTTCCTGCAAGAACAGAATGGAAGGTTGTATCAAGGCCTTGGTTTTACTGAGGATGTCTTAGTGCTGCAGTGTTTCGGATATTGAGAATATGCAGTTCTGTGTGTGTGTATGCATACAGTACAAAGTACTACATAGTATTGGGAATATATAGCTTTCTGGAATTTGGCATTCCACACTGTAAATGAGTTTGATGTACTATGTGATGTGAAGGTTGTTATTTAATAAAAGCAGGCTTCTTGCAGGTGGTGGGTACAGTGCTTGGCCTGGAGAGAGCAGAGGGTGTGGGTGTGGGAGCAGGAGTACTTTCCAGTATTGGCATTCAGAGTGTGAAAGCAAACAAACGAACAGAATTTGCTTCTAGTGGAATGTCTGCTGGTGAGTTTGCTGTCTTTGTTGTTCCCAGTAGTGCTGGTGCTGTTTGTTTCTTACAGTGTAACAGCTTGGGAAGCTTTGAGCTATTCTTCTGCTTATGGTTTCATAAATGAAATTCTGTTGTTGCAGATAACTGTTGTCTCCCAAGTGGGCTGGAAGTGGCTCATCTCTTGAGGTGAACTTGTTCCTCCTGGAAAATCTTGTCCTCATTCTATAAAAAAGTACTGCTTTTCCATCTCTTGTGTAGAACGGGCACCTTCTCTGCTGGTCTGTCTTTCCATTTGAAAATGTTTTTAGTGTTGTGATGTGCATAATATCTTAATTTTAGCACTAAGCTGTTCTGTATTTTGTGTGTGTGTGTGATATAAGGTGTCTGTTCATTCTTTCTGATGCTTGGAAAATGACTAACTGTTCTTTTGAGACATGACTGTTGTTATGTGGGAGGTTTGTGGGGTTCTTGTTTTATTTTTGTAAAGGAATACTTGGAGTTGGAAGGGCTAGCTTTGCGACCCATCTAATGTTATGTGTAACTGATGGGATGCCCATACTCAGGGCTGGTTGCAGGTGCTGCCGAGGCTCTCAGAAATGCCGACTGAAAGGCACTACTTGAGAGGAGCCATGGAATTTTGTCCCATGATTCTTGGTGTGGACAAGAGTTTCCTTTGGAAAGGAGACTGGGATAGATGTACGTCTGTATGATTCATATCCCTGGAGGCAGCTCGCTTGGATTAATCTTGGCTATCTGAGCTGAGCTTTTGCTGTTACACATGCTTGTGCCCAGCCATGTTTAGTAGGATGGCAAGAAGGACTGCAAAATCACTGTGCTATTGGTAAGAGAAGTTAACTGTGCTGGAGTTTACAGAAGATGTTGGTAAATTTGTTGTCCTCAGAGTGAGCTTCCTAAGGGTGGTTGTCATTTAATGTGACTACATCTTTTGTGTTGGCAGCTGGCTGAACAGGAGGCTGAAGGCTAATGAACTGTATTTGTGGCTTACCTCTTCTAGTGTAGTACTTCTGAATGGAAATTTGACTAGCTGAACAGGCAAAAGCGCGAACAAGTGTTCAGTGAGGTATTGGATAGAATCATGGAGCAGTAGAGTGGGTTGGGTTGGAGGGGACCTCACTGCCCTCTGAGTGAGGAAGTTCCTCCTAACACCTAACCATGGTTGGTGCAGCAGGAGCGGAGCTGCTGCTGCCCATTTCTTGGGTTGGGCCTGTTAGTCGAGGCCTTTGGAGCGCTGGGAAGGTCAGATAAGTTATTTTTATGACTTTTATAGGCCCATTGTACTTGTCCTGAGGGTTGCAGAGCCGATGGGAGGAACACGATTCGCCCAGCTGGGGAGGGACGTTGAAATTCGTTAGAAAAGCCGCGGAAAGCAGTTGGTTCTGCGCGGATTTTTCCTCCGAGCCCTCCTGGCGCATTCGTTTGCCCGCTGAGGTGCCGGGGATGAGCGGGGGAACCCCGGGCCGCCCCCTCCCCCCCCGCGTTCGGGTGGTAGGCGCCCGCCCCGCGCAGGGTGGAACGGTCCATTTCCTGTTCCGCGCTGACAGCGGGGGGGGAGGGGGGGAATCGAGCGTGCTGCTGCCGGGCGGCCGGCGGCCCCTCCGTGTCCGTCAGCGCGAGGGGTGGTGGCGGCGGGCGGCGGGGCATGGCCGGGCTGTGAGGGCAGACGGAGGCGGCGGGGGCTGCGATGGAGGCCTACGTGCTGGAGGACATCCTGGAGGTAGGGCCGGGAGAGGGCCGCAGAACAAAGGGGTGGCGGCGGGCGAGCCCCGGGGAAGCACCCGGGGATGGTTGGGGCAGGCCGGCGGCGGAGGACCGGGCCTGGGCACGGAACCTCGCGGCCTTCCGTGGTACCACCTTAGTCCCTTGGGGCGGCTGCCCGGGCTCTGCGGCTGGGCCTCCTGCACAGCCCTGCTGCCATCTGCGGGGTTCGCTGGGTCCCTGCGGCACTGCGGCTCCAGGACCCCCAGGTGTCACATCCTCGCTTGCAGCCTGCGTGGCTCCTCTTGTGTCACCTGTATGCTAGGCCTGTGTGATTCCCATATTTCCAGTCTTTTGAGGTTGCATGGGCTGCTTTTACATCCCTTGCAGGTGTTGTGCTCTGAAATGAATGACATTTCCGCTTCTTGGGACTGAAACTTAAAAATGCCATTTCAGTCACAGGAGCAGAGCCTGGCCTGGGTGACCTGTAGCAACGTGGCTGTTCTGAGTGACATGGCTCCTTGTTCCGCCTTGTATCAGCAAGGAGCTGACATAGTTCAAGGAAGCTTCTTTTTCATTGTCGTGGTGTTTCTGGTTTTGCCGATGAAAGCATGATTTCATTGCCAGCTGACTTTACAAAATGTATGCCTGTAGTCTTTACTGTCATGAGAAGCTGTTAGCTTGTTTTAGTTGCTGCCAAAATTTCAACAAAGCAGTGCTTTAAGTGATGCTTGTCTAGTTGGTTTATCCTGAATGGCCACATGTATGTTGCTCTTTGGCCTAAAATTTTATGGCAGTAGAAAAGCCTAGTGTGGTGTTAACAGCCTCAGCACTCACACGGAAGTTAAGCATAATTATATTCAGAATGTTAACACAAATACTTGACGCGTGCTTAAGAAATTGTTACCAGTGCTTCGGTGAGGCACTTGTACCAGTATCTGACTGTGTGGCTGGGTTTCTGTGGTGAGACCAAAAGTGAACTGGGCTCTCTGCCATGAGACAAACATGTCAGTATTTCATTTGCTTTAATGGATGTGGAAAGCTTTTTCCTTTTCCTTTTGAACTCTTAATTGCCATGTGCGGCTCCATCGTATGTCAAGTTAATAAAACACCTGGGTTTCTTCATTTTCTTTTTCTGGAAAAGCAGTTAGCAAATTAATTGTGTTAGTATAGTTATAGTTCAGGTTTACGTGTGTGAATTGAATGAATGCTTCTTGGAGTAAGATGGATTTGGTGACTTCTGGTAATTGCTTTGCACGTTCATTTCACACATTAATTTGTTGGTAAACTCAGGCCATTTTATGATATGATTCTATGATTAATTTCCTTGTAATGAAGCAAACTGTATTTAGGGAAAACATCCTTCAGAATCAAGTCACTATTTAGCTTGTGTGACTGCAGATGAGTGTTAACTCTGACTACAAGGCTGTTCATAAGTCTCACTAATGTCATAGAGGCCATTTCTTAGTGCATCAGTGGGTGAAATGCAGTTATTGAGAGTTCTTAGAGGTCTGGAAGTCAAACTTGGTTATCCCTGAACTTATTACTGGTGAAACTTCTAAAAGTGTGTTTATGCTGTTTGCTTTATTTTTCTTTTTAGGGCGTTTTTCCTCCTGTGTAGCAGTTACTGATACTCATTCAAAGACTGCAGTATGAAGGTGGAGAGAACTGCTGTTGCTTAGCAGAATCTTAAATCAGATCTCATTTATTGGACAGAGTTAAATTTGAAGGGACCTTTCCTTACCTTTTTATTAAGTCCTCAAGAGTTTTCTCGTGTCTAGATTGGTTATAGCTTAAAACAAGGAAAAAAAAGGCATTTCTGTAGCACAGAAGCTTGATGAGTTTGTTGGTGACTGAGGCTCTAATGGTATTAGAGATCTTTATTGCATGGAGCAAGTGGGTGCTTCTTGGGCAGAAATCATTTGAAAATTGAAAAGAGTGGATAGTAGTCAGGTAATTGTCAGTTAAAATGTTCAGGCTTGTCCTTGTGTAAAAGCTGCCCTGTGGGGAAAGGGAAAGACAAGATGAGGAGAAAACTCGGTCTCTGTTGACTTGTTTCATGTCTGCGATTGAAAGACTCTTAGAAATGATTTTTGCTTGGACTCCTTTATGTGTGTGAGGGTAAAACTGAAACAGTTCTTCAGCGAGCTTAATGCATCTGTGGGCAGAAATGATCTTTAGCTCAGAGGATGTAATTTAGTGTCCTGGCTGCCTTCAGAGGAGGCTGCATTCACTGCAGGCCTTGGGCAGGCTTTCCTGCTCTGCTGGAGATGAACATTGTCCTAGCTGCACTACTTATATTTGGTATTGAAAGTACTGTGAAGGAATGCAGCTGAATAAAATTTAAATGCCATGGGGTTCATCTGCAGATGGGTTTTGTTCCTTTGGTTCTTCTGATATGTGTATCTTGGCAATACTTCCCTGTTAACGTGTGACTTAGCTGATGACAAAGCTTTTTTTTTTTTTTTTTTCTTTTTTGTCAGTATAGCATTTCAGGTTTTGGCTTGTTTGTGCTAGTGGAGGAATAACTATGTTACAGGAGACCTAAATGTGGCATTCAAATAGAAGCATAAACCAGCAGTTGCGCTTTTGTCACTTTGAGTTATTCAACAGAAACATTTTCTTTGTTGGGCAAAAAGAAGATAAGTTTCCTCCTGACAGACAAGGATACAGACTGCATTGTAGTGAGAAGAAAACTGTGTTGGAAGCTTATGAAAGTGGAGGGGTGAATTTATATTCCCTGTGGTATTTTAATATTTATCAAGGGAAGGTGCCATATATTCTGACCTTCAGGTTGTTTAAGAGTTTCTGTGCTTGGCTTAACAGAAATGGACTGGTGTGCAGTTCTAGCCCACTTGACAGTTCATTATTAATGTCCTTAGTTAAGTGCATTTAGAACAACAAGAAAATCCTTTAACTTACTTGTGTAAGAAACATTTTTCACCTTCATTGGTTTGAAACCAAAAACAATAGTGACCAAAACATAACTTCTTACCGTAATACAGGGAGTCTTTCCTACCTGCAGAAGACTCTTTTTACTAGAGCAATGGTGAAGGGTTTTTTTTGTTTGTTTCTGTTTTTCCAGCTCTGAAGATCCTACAGTGGTTGCTTTACATGTGGCTGATATGGTAGTGATGTTGGTGAGTGGTGGGATAATGTAAGGGGGATGATCCTTTTACATCTAGTGGAGCTATAGTGCAAGTAGTGGAACCGTGGCTTCACTAGTGACCAGAAGCTTTATGTAAGTGGAGGCAAGCCTGCTTGAATACGTATGTGCTTGATGGAGCAGTGACAGGAGGAATAGCAAGTCATTAACCATTATAAACAAAAATAATGTCTCATGGATATCCAGAGATCAGGGGGACTCTGCAATGCAGTTTTTTAACAGGTTAAGGCTTTTAGCATTTATAAACCTTGCAGTCTTCTATCTGAAAATTAAGGTTGGAATTAAACTCCATTGCTGTTGTTTGAGGTGTTAATTGGAATCTTTACAGCTCTTAGGCTTGTATTTTTCTTGTTCTATTTCTTCTAGTTTCTGTCATCCTGCCTGTTTAACTTCATTTATGTCTTCCCTTTCTTTTAAGAAGTTTTCCTACGTGAAGTCAACCTTGGCTCCTAATAACTGTAGCACTTCCTAGATTTTCACTGTGATTTTTTTCATGCGTTTTCTGCCAGAGCAACTATTTTGTCATGTTTTCAAGTAAGTTGTAACACTGCTGTAGTCTTGTTTTGCTTTTAAAGTAATACTGCTAAGTTTGGGCCACGGGCAATTAATGTTGAAAAATTATGTTCCTGCCTGGACCCAAGGTGGGGAGACTTGTAAGGGTTGGTCTTTGAAAATCTTGGAACTCATATAAGCAAGAAGGCCCCTGCTTAAATGCTGTGTTGTCCCAGTCTCTCTCACACACATGTACATACATGTTGGTTTATAAGTTGAGTGGAATATCGTGGCAAGGCACCAAGAATGTAGTTATGCAGCATTAACTATTGGAAGAGCTGGACTTTTGCCTGCTGTAATGCAGTGAAGATGTGCAGTTGTGTCATGCCCTAAGGTAGGGTTGAACCTTGTATTGGGATGCATCTTCTGCTGCAGAATCAGTATGACCTTGTTTTGCTAGTCACCTTTTGTCAATTAGGAATTAGTTGATCATGCTGTAGTTCACCTACAGTTTAAGAAAAGCACATTGGTTGCTGTTTCAGGGTATGAGACTACCTTGTTCTCAGAACTCATGCCAAGTGAGTGAGTTTAGAAGGAAGCTGAAAATGGCACATTTGTGGTATTTTTCATGGAGGAGGATTAGCCTGAAGTCAAGCTGAACCTGGTAGCAGCAGACTGAGTTGATCGGCCATCTTATAATCAAGTGGCAATAATTCCCCCAGATGACATGTAGGGTAAGATGAGTAGGAACGATCTTAAAGAGGTTCATGCAGCAGGATGCTAGAACTTGTACCATGCCCTTGTTTAGCTAGTAGAATCGTGCAAGTTTGGGGAAATACTCGTGGAAAAATACATTTATTGCCCTTCTGTCAGCTGGGAAAGAGTGGCCCTGGAGTCTTTGTGGGCTTTCTGGCTGATTTGCTTATAGATATAGTTACACAGTAGATCAGTAAGTTATGTAGTGAAAAACCCCTTGTGCTGCTGCCTTCTCATGTTTCCACGGAGCTGACAGAATGGTGTCAGTCTGACAGAACAGAAGTGATGGTAACCACCTAGGCCCTGCTAGCCCTTGTGTTTGCAGCTTCATGGAGGTGAGTGCAAACTGCGGTGAAGCTGCCTAGCTGATTCCCTTGGGGCTCTTTCTATAGTGATGTCTTGTGCTTTCAAGCAAAACAGGATCCATTGGATCTACTTTCTCCAAAATACTGCCTCATCTGAGCATTCATCTATTATTTGAGGCTCAGAACAACTGTGTGTTGGAAGTCTTGCCTCATGTTATTTTCCCTCATATCATTAATTTGGTAAGACTGGTTAGCAGGGCAGGGTGCTCATTTTCAGTGGCTTGAGCTGAGTTGTTTTACTTGGTGAGCCAGAAAGGAAAGCTGGTGGATGTGGGCTTTTTTTGAATTTCCAGCTGTGTCTGCTCGGCTTGTAGGAAGAGATTACAAGCCTGATGGTGCAATTGAAAGCAATTGTTTCTCTGTTTTATTGTTTTATCATCTTTCAGTAACGGCTTGTTCTTTGTACAGTAGTATGAAAACACAGTTATTATGTGAGAAGCTTGAAGGCAGTAAATAACTTTGTACCTGGACAGCTGCCGTTGAAAAGGTCAGCGCTGTTAAGTGTCTGTGTCTGCCAGTGAGCAGGTTGCTAATTGAGAGCTTCACTGAAGGCCTTGACTTGACTAGAAGGTGGAATTGGTCTACCAAAGTCTCCTCTAAACCCAGCTGCTTTTTGCTAATCACTTAGTTGAAACTGGACATTTGATCCAATACAAAAAGAATACTGAAGTGTTTTAGGTGAATTTATTTCTGGTGTGTTTTTTTTTTTCTTGTGTCCCATCTTTAAACCTTTGTAGAAACGCACTGATTTTTCTCCTGACTAAGGTAATTCTACCTTTTTTTTTTTCCTGTGCGTGTATAAAATCTCTTCAGTTCTTTGCTGTACTGGAATTTGCTAGCATTGGCTGACAGGAAGTCACATGCACCAGAGCTGTAACTCACACTCAAAACAACCTGTTACACTGCCTCAGCATCAGAATCATTTGGGAAGTATGACTCGTATAAACATTGATTTCTATCAGTTTGTGGCTATTACTTTTCATGCTACACAGCTCGTGCAGAGTTTCTTCTGTTAATTCACTTAATAACAACATTCATGTTACTAGGTGAGAGACTCGAGCATCTGAAATGCTGTTTTAAATAGGAAGATGTAGTTCCTGTCCCTCGCTGTGGACAAGTTTGTAATCTGAAAAGCAACTTTGTACTGGCAGTTTTATTTATGATATGAATATAGCTGAAAGTGATGAAAAGGAGGAGCAGAAACTTGATTCATGTTGCTGCATGTCCTACCGAAGAGCTGTTGTTGGAACTGTATTCATATTAACATAGGAAAATGAGCTAAAATGTCTTCAGGTGCAGTCAGAACAGATGTGGTCGGAAACAAAAAGAGAAGGGTGGAAATCAAAATGGCACTAGTGACTTGTGGGAATTTCACACGTGACTTTTCTGTCTGGGGTGCTGGAGGAAGCAGTGGGAAGAAAGAGCTCCCCTTAAAGTTACTGTCTTTGTTTTACTCTTAAGCCTCAATTTTTAGATGACCTCTTTTTCAGAAGAATTAAAAAAATGATATATTTGGATTTGGTCAAGTAGTTCTCCTTTCTTTGTGCTCCTTTGCAGGTTGATTAATTTACCATATGTAAGACAAATAAACTCTGTTCAAATATGTTCAGTGTGGTGAGGCTTTCAGTTGAGTGTGCTAAATACAGCAAACGAAGCTGTCCTCTATTTGTTAGGTATGATTAATAATGCCTTGTGTTGAGGGAAAAAATCAGTGACTGTCAAGCCTGTGAGAGAGAATTTTAACCAAGTGAGTTGAAGTTACTCGAAGTGGTTTCCTCTGTGCTCGGTTCCCCAGGTGGTAACTATAAGAATTCTGATCAGACACTGGACTCAACCATTTCCTACTGTAACTTTACCCCCTTGCTTCTCACTGGAAGAGCATTACAGGCAGAAAAGTAATGTCTTCAAGGAACTCTGCTTTCTAGTTTGCTATCCCTGATGATGTATTAAATACGATGTAGACCACACTTTTTTTTTGAGGCAGTGCACACCAGCAAGTTTGTTATTGTCATTTTACAGGAAAAAAAATGGTGTAGGTTGGTTGTTATTTAAATTGCTTGGGATGAGACCCTTTCACTAATCTCAGCTGAAAATAAAGCCTGTTTCTTAAAGGGCTATTCTGTAGATGCATTCTCTTTCAGCATTGCTGTGATGATGCAGTGTTTAAGCAATAGCTGTTTGGTTTATCTCTTGACTATTCTCTAGCTTGGAAGTTGGTGGAAGGAAATGGTACCTGAGCCTGCAGATGGAAATGGAATAACATTTGTATTTGAACATTGAGATGCTGGAAACAAAATGTAACTATTGGTTATGGTGTAATATTTTAATGAGTGGAAATATGTTCAAGAGCTTTATCCTTCTAATAAGTATCTTCCTTTCAGTGCACTTTTCCTTATTTCTAAGTATGTGTTGTATTACTAATTCAGTGTAAGGCAGCTTTCATTTAAGGGGCTACCATCTGTCATGAAGAAACATGAATTGTGGGGCATGTATGCAGTTTGTTCTTGTTTCTACTTGAAGGGAAAGCATATTGCTACATCCTGAGACCGCAAGAAGTTTTGTAGGTATCTTGTACTTGTGCAGCGCATCATACAGTAAGTTGGTGCTTTAATCACTTTGATCAAGCTAAAGAAAAGCTGTGGCTAAGCTAGGCTGCACATTACATTGCTTGAAGAAAATTGTTCTTGTACTCTTTTAGATCTGTGATTTCCAGCATTTGAAGGGAGCATGTAAACAGGAGGGGGAGCAGCTGTTGAGATGGGGGGATAGTGATTGGACGAGGGGGAATGGTTTTAAACCTACACAGAGGAGGTTTAGGTTAAATATTAGGAGAAGATTTTTTACGCAGAGGATGATGATGCAATGGAACAGGTCATGGATGCCCCATTCCTGGAGGCATTCAAGGCCAGGCTGAATGTGGCTCTGGGCAGCCTGGTCTGGTGGTTGGCAGCCCTGCACATAGCAGGGGGGTTGGAACTACATGATCATTGTGGTCCTTTTCAACCCAGGACATTCTGTGGATAAGCACATGCACGCATGAGTTTCATTCATGCCAAAGGGAATTCTGAGTTTGACTGAGTCGGAAGAGCTGTTTATGCACTTGTTTTGTCTTTCTTCCACATGTCCTTGTTCTCTGCTGCTGCTTCATCTTTGCAGTGTGCTACTCTAAAGAGCAGCCAATGGAAGATACTTCTGGATGGCAATGATTTCTTGCCAAATTTGTTTAAGAAAACACATCAGAAGTTTAAAACTGTTTCTGAAACAGAAACAACTGGTGTTAGGCAGTTCAGTTCACTTGTTCACTGTGTTTTATGTTCAGTAACCACAGTGAGGGGTAGAATCAACTTCTGTGAGCTTCTTGTGTCTGTGTGCAGTTGTTGGAATATGCACTCTGATCAAATCTGTGCTTTCCCCAAACCATAGCATTGCCGGTTCTTATTCCTGTAAGAGGAACATATAGTATCTGTGCATAGCATTTGTAAGAGGCAGCCCGGGTGTGTGGATGTGTACAGCCTCAGCCACGCATGCTGTTCTGCAGCAGTCAGAGGGTCTTAAAGCACAACATGGAGTCGTCACATGGGATGTTTAATGTTGGGAGGGAGTTTTATAGGGATGTAGTTCTTTGTAGAGCAGTATGTTAGGCATCAGGAATTCTGAGGTTTAGTCCTGAAGGTAACTATGACTTATTGTGACATAATAAGAGCTGTTTAATCTTCTGCTCCTGTAATTTCTCTTGTTCTGTGATCTGATTAATCTGTATGTCTCAGTATCTGTGTGTGGAGAAGAAAATATGTGGACAAGCAAAGGTCACTTGCCTTCTCATTTTGTTGAAGCAAAGTGCAGTTTCCTGATGCGCAGATAAATCATTAAGGCATTTCAGGGCATGGAGGTCTTTTTGCATTATGCATTGTGGCTCACACCATAGAGTTGTCTGTCTTACGTTTGGATATATTGTGGCATAAATGATCATGTGAGCTGCCCTCTGTTTTGCATTACGATTGGCATCGAGAAATAGTCAGGAAGGTCAGTTAGAGAACGGTTAGGGAACAGAATAAGTAGCTCCAGGAGGGAATTGTACAACACCCGTATAGTTGCTCTCACATGCAGGGAGGAGAGAAGCCAAGCTGACGAGAAAGTCGTGCCGACTGAGGAACACTTTCTGGCAGATTTAGCATGGCAAATCTGCAGCATTTCATCGTGGAGGCGGGGGAAGTCAGTGTTCTCCCTCTTGTGAACCCTGTGAGTGTAGTGTGCTGGCAGCGAAAAGTCATCAGATAGATGTGTTAGTGGAGGCTTTCTTTCTGGAAGCTGTTTGGAATGGACGTAAGGTTATATTGTTAAAATTGTGTGTATGAAGAGTGGTCTCACATCTGACTGATACGAATAGATGCCTGACCTCTTTCTCCTCTGAATCTGAATATTTTGCTAAGTTCAGCAGCTTCCTTGGCATAGACTTTACAGAGAAGCTGTTTTGGGTCATCTGAGGCCTTGTTGCAAGGAATAAGTGCACGCTCAAATCTGAGGGAAGTGCTCTTGTATTACAGCTTTAAACAATGCTGTTAGGAGGTCTGGGTGAAGGCGAGGCCCCACAGTACTGTTCCTACATACAGCTTCGTTTCTGCTGGCTTTGTCTACATAAAAGTTATGGTGTTGTGCTTCCATTGTTCGGCTGTGCTGATCTAAAATCCTTAGGAAAACAACTTCAGCTGGAAATGAATGGGTGTGAACAGTTCTGGTCTGAAACCGCAGCAGAGTGTGTTGGGCCAGTAAAAGCACTTGTGAGAAGCTGGGCCACCTTCAGTTGTGGTAAGCTGCTCTAAACTCCCTTCTCAGAGGATTAGGTAAAGGTCTCTGGTCTGTTCTAACAAAGCCTGAGAGAGTGGCAGGGAAATGGCTGCTTACTGAGCTGTGAAAAGAAAGCTCAAGATGCTTCTTGAAGATTCTGCAGGCAACAAACATGCAGGTGAGCCGCCTGAAGTTAACTGGTGATAACAAGAAATGGTGATTGGGATTTCAAGCTTGGCTCTGACAGAGGTAACAGAAATGAAACAATGCATTTGTGCTTGTGGTAGCTCACGGTTTTTGTTTTCACCTCATCCTTGGGTGTTGTTTTAAAAGAAGATGCGTGAAGGTTATAAATGAGTGGTTGTGTGATCTGTGTTGCAGAAGGAGATTTGTTTTGGGGGTTGGAAATGCTTGTGTTGAGAAGGCATCCATTAAATCTAGCCTTGTGGTGTACAATTAAGGCCTTTTGTGAGTCCAGTGGGGAAGAAATGACCAGCCTTTCCCACGGGATTTTCTGTTTCTTGTGAGCTCGCCTTCCTTAAGCAAGGCTTAAGGAAATAATTAGTGCCTTCAAAGTCAGGTGGCAAGGAATGGGATGTAGCAGCACACTACAGAACTGCCCAGGCCTTTGTCAGTAGGCAGCTGTTTGGAGATGTGTCACTGCGAATTGGGGGTGCTCTTCAGGTAGATGTCCAAAATCTCTTCAGAGCAGAGCCGTGCTTAATGTATATGGCAATTTTTCTATAATGAATGGCAAAACTGAAAGGGCTTTCATACACATGAGTTGTTCTGTGCTACTTTCGTTCTTTGTTTGTTTGACTAACTGATAGATCAGAGCTCTCTGTGTCAGGATTGTGGGTCAGTCTGAGTCCGTGGTGGTGAGGGCGTGCTGGAAGCACAGGCTGATCTCTGTGGAGGAGGAGACCTTGAGCTGTCCTCTGTCACAGTGAGAGCTCCAGCAGGCTGATTATTTGCTGCAGAAGGCTTCTTTTACACTGCCTGTAACACAGCCTGCCTGCAGAAATGGCTGGGGGGACAGATGCAGTGTAACACACCTTCTGAGCTTTTTACAGCTGTAATGGGTAGGCTTGGGGTTGTGTGGCCCTGTAAGTAACTTGTTAAGTAGCTTAAGTGATGCTTACATCAGATATTTGAGAGAGAGAATCTTAGGGGGCTGTGGCTGTCGATCCATGGCATTGGGCATTGGAGCAACAGTGGGAGAGGGCTGCTACTGGAGGCCTGTTTGTCTCCTCACTTTGTGGTTATGCATACCCCTTCTTTGTTTCTGATTCATAGCCTATTGCTTGGGATGGTGTGACAGGCTACTTTCTATGGGCCATA
Organism: Excalfactoria chinensis; assembly: GCF_039878825.1. NCBI lineage: Eukaryota > Metazoa > Chordata > Aves > Galliformes > Phasianidae > Excalfactoria > Excalfactoria chinensis. The sequence goes on from NC_092828.1 coordinate 38,843,354, forward strand.
GAAACTGACTCTGGTCAAGCTATCTGTTATAGTATTTCTGTATTGACAGGGCTGTTTTGTGGAAAACTTAGTGGTGGTTTTGCTACAGTATGAAAACAGCCTTTGTGGAAGATATATCTATGTCAGTGCTTCTGTTGCAGGCTGCAATGTTTCTGGTTTGGTCTGCAGATGTGAGCAGTCTGTTAAGAGAATTTTGGTCATATACTGTCAAGGAAGTTTTGCTTGGTGGATTTTTGCCAGCGCAGGCCAAAAGAGGTAGTTTAATTTAATATCATGTTATGTTTTGGGGGCTTGGGGCGAGGGGAGAGACGGTGTGTATACTGATATTCAGATGATTGGAGAAAGAACTCATCAGCTTCGTACTGCACCTAGGTGAGTTTTGTTTGAAGCCAGGCTTCCGGAAGCACAATGGCAGGCAGTTTTAGAGGAAGTTTTTTTGCTGATGTTTTCTTATGCTGTGATGTCACACCAGAGACTTAATTTGCAGTCCTCGTGGCTTTTCCCCTCTCCCCACCCCCAAATAATGTGAAACTGGAGCAGTGTATTTAATAAGATGATGAGTTGAGGTGGTGGTGTTTTTCTGTTGGTGTGAAATCTTTCTTGCTCGCAGAACTGCAGCTGAACAGCGGTTAACACGTAAATTTGCTTAATGTGGAAGTATGCCAAATGTTTGGAAAGAACTGAGATGGAAAATAAAATATTAAACCAAAGGTCTCTTTCTTGGTAGTTCCACAGTAACAGCCTTCTTGTAGCTGTGCATTTCAGTCTGCATCTCTCTCTTTTAGTTGTTGTTTGTCTGAGCATGAGCTACAAAAGAGGGGAGGGAATTCTGCAAATACATCAGCACCTGTCTCGTCATCAGAAACACTGCAGTAATAATGCAGGTGTCCCTGCAGCAGAAACTCTGTTGGTGCCAGTCATGAGGACAATATTATGCCATTTCAGCAGCACGGGCTGTTAATCTTGTCGTTCCCTCCCCTTGCTTCTGTAGCAGCAGTGGTGAGAGGACTGGAGTGTACAGTTGATGGAAATATAAAGGAAAACAATGGAGAGATGTTCCAGCTGCTAGATTTCAGATTTCTGCTGAACAGGGTGTTTTGATTTCAGAAGGGTCGTGGTATGTTAGACAGGAGATCTAATCATCCATCCCAGATAAAGAGAAGCAATCCTTATGTCACAGGAAACAAGCTCTGCTCTAAGGCTTTGTGTATACCAGCAGCGATGCTGTAGTAGTGGGGTAGGCTAAGGAAGGGTCATACGATGACATGCTTCTGGTTCAGAATAGGTAGTAAGAAAAACACAAAAACCTTCAGATGGAAATCAAGTGGTCAGGGTAGTCTGGGTCACTTGGCCTGTTATTTAGTAACAAGCATTTGGATTTTTGTCTAAGAAAAATGGTATCTCTTGTAAATACTCCTTAGATCATCACTTCTACTTCAGAGCTGTGTCATCCATGTTAAGTGATGGTGATTTGTTTTGACCCCACAAAAATGACAGCCTCCGTCAAATGCTTGTTCTCAAGTTTTAATTGGAGCATTTTAAATATGATACAGTATTAATGGCATAAAAATGTTGTTTTCAAATGGCTTCAGATCTAAGCAGTAATTATACCTGCGAACATATAGCCTTAGCTGAAAAGGTAAAACAATGCAATTTTTTTTGCCTTAATGTTAGTTTTATCAAGCCAAAATCCTTGGCCACAAATTCATTCTGGATGGTGCGTTAGGCTGCTTTGCCTTAGGATTTCAGACCAGCGTAGGTTTTTCAGTAAGTTCCCTTTCAGCTGGTTAATGTATGTTGAAAGTGTAAGTCGTGTTCTGAGGGCTGAAAGGCAGCAGGCTGAGGGATAGGAGGTGTGCAGTTTCGCCATGGGCCATATGAGGATCTGAAGAAACTTCTAAGCTTTCACTTGCAACTAAGACACACAAAAAGTGCAGTGTGGACAGTGTATGGGCATTGTGGAGTACATTAGGAATAATGAGATTCTACTGATAAAACTCCAAGATATTTCTTCACGTGCTTAATTGAAAGTTGGATGTAAAGGGTTGGATAGCCTATTGAAGTGAAAAAGAGGATGGAATTCTGAATCATATCTAGCATATCTAGATGTGTGTGGATGTGTTTGTTTGTTTTTTCCTGTGCAGTAACTTTGAATGATTTGACAGTAATCCCCAAGGCTGTGGAAGTGATCAACAGATGCTCAGTGGAACTGTTCAGCAGCTAAAAATACTAAGGAGCTGTTTTTGATAAAAGCACAGGCACGTGAAGATCCTGGCAGGGCTCCTGATCCTGGTCTGCAGAATTTTGGAAGCTTGTCATCTTGAGGAAAGTGTCTTCACACTAGCCGTGCATGGCCCCCTTAATGCTTGGCCAGCCCTGCTCATTGAGCTTGCAACGGAAGGGAAAGGGTTCTAGGTCCAGCTCTTGAAAGAATAAATGTCAATAGCTGTAAAAAAAACTATCTGTGGTCTGAGGAATGTGAAGGACAGGGATAGAAATAATTAGCTTGCCACTGTTGGAGGTGTGAGAGCTGAAACCGTTCTGTAGGGAAAGCTGAGATTAACTTGGATCTGAGTTGCTAGAGTGCAGCAGGAAGCTGGTGCGTCAGGTTCTGCTGTTTTGCTGGGCATTCCTCAAGTGAACCAGGGCCGTTCATTGAAAGAGCGTCACTTTTTAGCTGGAAGCATAAAGAATTTGAGATTTCCTTGCTGGAAACTTCTCAAAGTGGGACAAAATTTTATTGACAGAGCTGGTAATGATTGCAGTTTCAGTCTGAAGGTGTCTTTGCAATACCTAGCGGACATGTAAATCTGTTAAATTTCATGTTATCTCGAAGCACTTCTTACTGTCCTCCAAAAATTTTACAGCTGTGAAAGATCAATTTTTGCAGCTGTTGGAAACTGGCAGTTAGCCCTTCGGTCAAAGTAATTAAGAAATAATAACAGCCTCTCAATTCAGGTCAGTTTCAGGTGCTGAGGTTTGCTACATGGCAGTAGCAGCTAGCTGTTCTTTGTGTTCTGTGCTCTTCAGAGAGCCTTCATGCTCCTTGTTCTCTGAGGAGCAGTTGGCAGCCTCTGCGTGTCAAACACCAAAGGCTCCACTGCCAAGGCAAAAATTGAGCAAATATCAAATCAGGAATCCATGCCTAATAGAAGACAAAGCGTAGGAGTGATCTGTCAGCAGCTGCAAAGTAAGTTGGCTTTTAAATTGTAAGGCTCTAGAAAATAGGGGCCACCTTCCACCCCCAAGGAGAAGTAAAATGCCCACAAAGAGAATATTTTGTCAGGCAGGGTGTTTTGAGGCCTCTTGAAATACTTGTCTGGGCAAGTTGGTTCGTCCAAAACAGGTTTTAGATGATGTTATTTATGAAGCTTGAATCTGAAGCTTAAAAACATTTCATCCTATTATGTTAATGACTGCAGCTTGCTCGTTCACAGCTTTCCAAGTCTGTTGCTAGCACCCTGACTGCTAGACAGTGAAACTGGATTTCACTCTGCTACTTGAGACGTTTTTTTTGTATAAAATGTTTACTACTATTTTGAGCGTGTCTGCATGTGAGATAGAGGAATATTGTATTGTGTTGTCTCATACTGTAAGTGCTGTCTAAAAAAAAATTCATCTAGGAATGTTTGGCCTAAGCACGGCTTCATGCTTCTTAGTGTTTTGACTGGGTTGATGACTGCATGTGCCTAAATGCACACAGACTGTAGCAACTGCTTGCTGCCTTTCATCTCTGCATCAGCTTTTGGATAGCATATGTTACAGTAGTGTGATGTTGGTTTTTGTAATTTATGTGGAGAACAGGGTCTTAAATGCTTGTTCTGTGTTAATTTCTTTCAAAATACTGGAAAGCAGTAAATGTAGAGTATTTGCAGCGTGTCCTTAGAGAGAAGGGCAGTGGCATGGAATCTGCAAAATGCACTTCTTGGGCCCTTAAAATCTCATAGGTCTGTAACATGATAGAGGGCTGAGAAAATAACTGGTTAGAACTTTAATTCCTCTGGATTGTCCTTTAGATGGCTGTGATCGAGGGGAAAGTCTTTAAAACAGTGATAAATGCCAGAGATTCTCCTTAGACTAATGAGCAGAGCTATTCATGGCAGCCATGTAGTGATTAGATGGGTAAATAATAGCCTTTTGATGTTCAGCACTAAGGACTTTAATAGGGTGGTGCTTGTTGAGCTGTTTTCTACCATAGCTCATAAACAAAATTTCAAGTATCTCTTTTGATCTCTACTGTTGTAAGTTCACCATAGAGTGCCCTAGCTTAGAGGTAGTTGCTTATGGGTAGGAAGTTAGAATATTGCAAGTGTTAGAGGTGCATGAAGACAGATACGTGAGAGACACTTTAAATTGTACCAAGGCCACTGATGTAACAAAAAAAGGCTTAGCTCTGATTTGGTGGGTCTTTCATTGCTCTGCATCAAGCAAGATCAAAATTTCTTGGCAGGTGAAGTTGTGTGGTCTGACCAGATTTCAGCAACGCCGTACTTGGATGTGCGATATTGGTTTCCGTGTGTTTATTTACATGAAGAATTTTCATACCAAGGTAGCCAAGTGTGGCAGGCACTTCAGCTGAAAGTAAGTTTGGAGTTGCTGTCACTTTAGGCTTATGTTGTTAGTTTGCATATAATGTATTGACTGTGGTAGTGAAGTAAGACCATGAGCTTTATGTTTTAGTTGATGTAGTTTTTGAGGACTTGGTTTGTTGTTGAGTACTCTATTTCTGTCTCAGCCATGTGGGCAGTGAGTGAAGCAGGTGAAATGTATATTTCATCCTCCTTTCTGCCTGGCTTGGCATGAAAGATGTGTCGTTCTGACTCCTGTTCAGTTTTTGTGTCGAAAACTCTGTTTGGAGGGAAACTATAGGACTTTGACTCTGAAGATACTCATAGGAGAAACAAGGTGGGGTATCGACGTCGTTTATCTACAGTGGTCTCTGTGCTGTTGGCAGTTCTGCATATATATGATTTGCCCAGGAGGAATAGTGAAGAACTGAATGATGTCTACAGGGGATCTGCCGTTGCACAGTGAAATCCATGTTCAATATCTGACAGTTTGCAGTCAAAATATGGAATTGCTGAAATACTTCACAGCTTTTTTGAGCATATGTGCACAGGAGTTCCATGGATCAGCTTTTGTCTAGTTAAGATATCTGTAAGTTCATGTGTCAGACAGTAGAACACTACCTAAAAGTGCTGTTTTTCATGAAAGCAAAGCAGTTGCCCTGCTCATAAAATATGCTTCCTGTAGAAATTTACGCCTCTTGATTTTAGACTGGTAGCAAATCTCGTGCTTTCTTTCCTATTCAGCAAGGAAAACAAGAGGAGCTAACGGTCATTCCGAGATGAGAGCATGAAGGAGTAGATAGGATTTTGAGTCTGTGTTTTGGAAAACAGAAGCTCCCGTCTGTACACAGAGATGAGGGCTTGTGAAGGAGGCTTGGGATTGTGTGGGCAGCACTCTGCTTTCATACTGTAAAGCTTTATCACCTCTAGGAAGAGATGATAAAAGCACAGTGTTGAAAGTTGCAGCAGAGTCTGGTATCTCAGTACGTGGAATACCTAGAAGGACTAAGTTATTTTTCTGCTTAGAAAAATAATAGCTGGGTCGTGTGCTGAAGTGCTTGTAGCATGGAACTTCTTTGAGGTTTGGATTAATACAGCAATTAATTGCAGTTCTCAGGCCCTTTTAAAATTTCTCTTTGTATTTAACACATCAAAATGAATCTGTTTAGTTAAGAAGCAGTCGAAACTTGGTAATTTCCACTGCCTCACCCCCAGCATCTTTTTTGATCAGTATTAGCATCAACTTCCCTAGAAATGATTCTGGGCAAAGCAAAGATAAACAAGTACAGAACATGAGGTTTTATTGCCGGGTGAGAGAGAAGGAGAAATCTTGTAAAAGGCTTTGTGCTGGGTGCTGTCTGAACAATTGGGTTATGTCAGAGTATTGTGTGATCAGAGAAGTGCCGACTGAGAACCCAGACTGATTGTTCTGATATGTGAGGTGGAGCATGTGTGTACTCTTCTACACACTTTCAGTTGAGGGAAATAATATACATCTGGAGACTGTTAAAGGAAGCGTCTGTTTACTTGGGCGAGTAAATGCAAATGCTTTCTTTAGTCTCTTGCATCTGCAGAGAAGATGGTATTTTCTGAAAAAACAAAAACAGAATTTTCACCTACCAAAGTGCAGAGTTGTGCACCTCTATTAGGAAGACTTTTACCATTCTCATTGTGCATTGGATGTGGTGTCATGTTGAACGGGCTGAGGAACAAAACTATAGAGCTAATGAAACCCTCTTAAGAGAAAGGGCAATTAGAGAGAGAGGTATAACTGCCAGCCTGCTGGGAAGTTCTGCACCTTATAAGGTTGAAGATGAATCTCTTAGGAAAGGAAATCTAGCTATGTTTCATGTCATGAAATAGTCTAGAATGAGCAGTTAATACATTTCATTTTTTGAGGCATTTCTCTGAAACAGTGTTTAAGTGAAAGCACGTAATATGAACCTTATCCAAACTGTTTTACAAGATGCATTTTCTCCCAATGACTTGTGATTTTATTGGTACTGTGGTGTTTGTAGGTAGGTTGCTCTTTCTCACCTTTTTGTTGTAGTTGAGGCTATTTGTTTTTATCACACAGTGCTCATGTTGTTAGCGAGAAGGCATATGGGAAGATTTTTCCCTTTGAAACAAACTGCCCAGAAAACCCAATTTCAGGGATAAAGATGTGAGTTTCAGAAGAATGTTTTTGTATTTTGACTTATTGCTTAGCAAGTACTTCTGTCATGTTAGGAAGAACCATGAGCAGCTAAATACTTTGCTCAGGTGAGGTTTATCAGTTAGTTGACACAGGATTGGTTTTTGGTTTCCATTTCTGATGTTGAGAGAGCCAGGAAGCTTTTCAGCTGCTCAGTAATCTTAATTTCCAGCAGTGCAATCTGTCTCTTGCCTCCTGAATGGTGGAGTAGCTCTTTTCTCCTGCTGCAGCAGACTTGGTCTTTAGGAAGAAGACAAATAGCAAGTCCTCAGATGAACTGGTGTAAAAGTGGTCGAGTGAATGTGTGGAGTTGGCAGTGACCAGGTAGGGGCCCTGGCAAGGCTGCCATGGGGCTGGGGAGGGAACTAGAGGTTGCCTTCAGTTTGCAAGTTGGAATGCTAACTAAGCAAACAAAAACCCAACACTGCATTGCAGTTATATTTTTTGATGTACTAATTACAAGTTGGTCAGTTACATTCTTCTCAGATTAGACCTGTTATTTTTCAGGTGGAATCATTTATCCTGGATCAGGATGATCTTGAAAACCCTATGTTGGAAACAGCTTCCAAATTGCTTTTGTCAAGTACTGCTGATGGTGCTGACCTAAGAACCGTAGATCCAGAAACCCAGGCAAGATTAGAAGCTTTACTTGAAGCTGCAGGTAAGTACTCGTGTCCCATACAGATTTAATCCCAGTGCACTAACACACGAGCCTATACTGGAACTGCTTGCATAAGTCTAATCCAAATGAGGATGATACAGAATGCAGAATGCAAAGCAATGTGAATGTGGCAATGCTGTGCGAACCAGGGATGACTGAGGAACTCATTAAAATGTTCTGAATTTTTAAAAATTGATTTCATGTGAAGGTTGTGCTTCTAATAGGATTCTTCTGAATTTGGATTTATAGAAAAAAATTAACACCCAGCCTTAGACTTGCAACCTTGTCTCAAAAACTATGCTGTTGAATGAGGCTTTGTTCTGAAATATGAATGTTTGAAACTAGTTGCATATAATGACTAGTTGAAAAACAATGTTTTAGATGGTTACAGGTTTTAATTCATGTGCATCGTGTCTGAGTGCAGCTTATAAATTAACATTGTAAACAGCTAATCCCTTCTGTTTTGCAGGCTGTAGTTCATTATGTTTGGAATGCTTCTGTCAAGGAATCTTGTAGGTTCAGTTTCAACTTTTTTTTTTTTTGTTTGTTTGTTTCCTCCTTTCCTGGCATGTGTACCAACTTGTTGCAAATTGGCATCATGGAAGGAATAGGGAAACTATCGACTGCTGATGGTAAAGCATTCGCAGATCCTGAGGTGCTTCGCAGACTGACTTCTTCGGTCAGTTGCGCGTTGGATGAAGCTGCTGCTGCACTTACACGGATGAGAGCAGAAAGCACAGCAAATGCAGGGCAGACGGACAAGTAAGCCACTCTTTATACTGTCACATTTGTAGTTGCGTGCTGCTTAGCTTTGGGGCTTTTCCTTGTGTATTTCTGGATGCGAAATGATGAAACTCCAATTGGAACTTGTGCCAAGTTGTTGTGTCATCTGTGTAAAACCTTGAACAGAGATGTGGCCCAGCCTCTCTGCTTTTTGAGAGGCTCTCTGGCATTCCGTGGATTCTGGATTACTGAACGTTGGAGGGAGAAGTAAAAGATGTCTCTCTTCTAGGCACTATTTGTGTTTTAGTAGAAAAGAATCAGGCTGTTAGTAGGAATTACTGAATCCCATTTTTCTAGTTGACAGTTCATTCTTTGTATACCGAGTGACTCAAAATAAATAGTTGTAGTACGCTGGCCAGGATGTTTAAAGAAGAGCAGAATAATTCGCTGTTGTGTCTGATGCTCTTCTTTGCATGCCCCTTCCTGCCTTCAACTAATTTTTGGGTGCCAGCAGCACTGTTACCAAAGTTGCCAAGACAGGGGATACGGGAAGTAGAAGAAAACATGAAAAATATGTTGAGCAGTACATATTTATGAAATATTTTTCCATATATAAAAATTTGGTCTGGTGGCACGGATGGTGTAGGAGTCCTGGTTATGAGAAGCAGTTATAATTTGGTCTATGCTAAATGAGTAACCATTTCAACATCTCGCATATTATAAGAATTGTTAATGTTGAATAGTGAGGCTTGCAAAAATTTTCAGCAAAATACCTAATTTTTCCATTCTCTTTATGGTTTATTTTGTTTTGATAGAACTTGTTAAATGGACAGGAGGTGAAGGGATGATGGGTGAAATGAAGTCACCCAAATTAAAAAGACTTGAGTTTGTTATTACTGATACAGTTCTTTGGAGAAGAGAGAAAATTTCTCAGTCTTGAATTTCTATTGTAAAATTTTCTGCTTTGTAAGAATAAATGCATTGTATACTTTTTTTTCAGAGTACTTCAGAATATGCATTCAGTAAACCCTTTTTTGACTGAAACAGAATTAGTGATAGAAGTGAAGAAATGATGTGAGAACCAGAAGTTCTCATAGGGTTTACCAAACCAGGAGAACATTGCCAGTTCCTGCGGGGTGGAGTTAGGACCTCAACCAAACCATGCAGTTGTTATAAAATTCCATAGCTTCTGTCCTCTGTCATGTGGCAGAAATGAAGCCATTTTTTAAAGGCGATTTGTTTTAGTTTAATAGTTACAATGCTGGAAAAAAAAAAGTGTGATAAGGCTGGTGACTTCTCTGTCCTCGAGCACCTGGGATAAGAGAACATGCAACTTTGAGTGCTTGTAGATTTGGAATGGAATACTGAAAAATAATACTCGGTTGGGTATTATTTTATTGAACTTTTGTTCAAATCATATCTTTCCTTTGAGCCTTACTTTAAGTAGAACAAAACCTTTTCAAACTGGTGCTACAAAACAGGAATATATGGAGACTGTATGCTATGTAGTGATTAGTAATACAAATCAGTGATTTGTTTCTAGTGCTGTAGGATTCTCTTTTTCTAAGAGACAAGATTGCAGAAAAAGCTTCATACTCTGATATGATGTCACGTTGAGTGCATGTGCTGAGAGCAAATCAGGCCCACAATCATGTCCTCTTTGACCATGTTCTCTGCTTCTATAAATGTTGCAGAACTTGGTAAGCAAAGTGGTCTTTCTGTATTCCACATGTTTCAGTTATAACTTTGGACTGGAAAATAATAGCAGGCATGATTGATGCCACCTTTAATTAACAGTTGATGCTTTTTAGGTTGTGCTTTCTTTTTAGTTACCTGCATCCTCTTGGCATGTTGGACTTCTTATTCTGCATGTAGAGAAAGCGTTTCAAGTGTGGTCTGTTTTCACTTCCCAATGCTTTCTATCTTACTAGCCGCAGCTTGGCAGAGGCTTGTTCAGAAGGAGATGTAAATGCTGTGCGGAAGTTGCTAATTGAAGGACGAAGTGTGAACGAGCACACAGAAGAAGGGGAAAGCCTCCTTTGTTTAGCCTGCTCAGCAGGATATTATGAGCTTGCACAGGTTGGTTCTTTTTTAACTGTTCTGTGTGTCTTATACGAAAGTAGGTAGGCGTTAATTTAACACTTTTTCTTCTGTACATGAAGGTAGTGTTAAAATAGTGGAAAATGTCAGTAAACTGAGAAATAAAGACTTGCACACAGCTGCATGTTGCTGATGCATTTTGTGCTTATTTTTCAAAGTTTCTGTCATAAAACTGTGATGGTGTGGGGGTTGTGTAACATTTTAACTATCTCGACACTCAGCCTTGTCACTTCCCAAGGCTGTTGATCATCCTTCCGTTCACAGGTTCTTCTGGCGATGCATGCTAATGTAGAGGACCGAGGTATTAAAGGAGACATAACACCTTTAATGGCTGCTGCTAATGGCGGACATGTCAAAATTGTCAAGTTGCTGCTAGCTCATGGTGCTGATGTGAATGCACAGTCATCAACAGGTAAATAAGTGTTGGAGCTTGTTGAGAACAGCTGGAAAGCTGAGATTTGCTGCATTCTAGAACTTAGTGTGGAAAAATTGTAAGATACACTCAGTTGAGAGCCAGCTTTTATAAGCAGAATTCTTCCTTAACGTTTTACAATTTACTATACATATCCTCTTTAGGTAGTTTTAAAATATAAGTTGGTTTTGGACATAAGTGGATTAAATTAACGGCTTTCAGGTATGTGTGATTTGTGACACAGTATTTTAAGTGCAGTTTGAAAGTTGATATACTCAAAATTATCTGACAGAATGCGTAGTTAACTGAGAGAATACTGTAAACATGAGAAGAGGGCCTTTTTTAGTGACACATTCTTGGCTGATTTTGCTTTAGTAGCCAATCTGCTTTAGGAAGTTTTAGTTGTGCAGCCTTGAAGCAGATAGAATAACTGATTACTAACCTGAAATAATGAGGAAAATTAGGGGCATGAGAAGGCAAATGTGTGGAGATTTTCTTTTAATTAAGTAGTCTCTTTTTGAGAAATCTTTCATAATGGTGGATTCATTGAGTGTTTTGTTCATATGGATTTTTAATTTTTAATTTTTTTTTTATGGGGATTCTTTTCATCTCGTTATGAAGCCTGTGGACCTTGTAAACTAGCCCTTCACAGGTGTTCTGGATCTGGGTTTAAAAGCACTACTTCATGTTGCTTCTTGCTTTGAGCTTTTCTTTTAGCCATCCCAGTATGTCCCTGTTGATTCAACAAGAAGCTGATGAGGTTTTGTCATGCAAGTTGGGATTAAGCAAGAGAGAGAAATGGAAAGAGAATTTTCAGTTGCCAGATACATTTAGATCTTCACTTTGTCAACACGGAGTTACTTTGTGTAGTTACTTGCTTATTTTCCCTTCATCCTTTCAAACAGTTTCTTGGTTTGAAACCTTTATAAAAACAAAAACCCAAACCACCCTGTTCTGAAAGGTAGTTAGCCCAGTAAATGTGATCAGATGATTGGAACGTAAGGTAGAAATGTAGAAATTTTGTCAGATTTAAGAGTTCTGTCTTTCAGATCTTTCTCCTCTGGTTCTAGGCAATACGGCTCTTACATATGCCTGTGCTGGAGGCTACGTTGATGTTGTTAAAGTATTGCTGGAGTCGGGCGCTAGTATTGAGGACCATAATGAAAATGGTCACACTCCGCTAATGGAAGCAGGAAGTGCTGGACATGTGGAAGTGGCCAGAGTGCTGTTAGAAAATGGCGCTGGCATAAATACACATTCCAATGAGTTTAAGGAGAGCGCGCTTACACTGGCTTGTTACAAAGGTATGGTATCAAGGCCTTTACTTTGGGGTGGAAATTCTCTTCAAACATGTGTTTACTCTGCCTTGCTGTACATTGTGATATTTATTTTAAGACTATAAATATATGCTTTCATATGCTTTTATATTGGTTGGGGTGCTGCATAGCATGTATGTACCGTAAGAGGATGGTTGATATGTAGAGTAAACATTAAGATACAAAACTTTTTCTGCGTCCTTATGATACTTAAATTTTTCTTCTCAATTAAATGAACTGTAAAGCAAGAGGATATTTGCTTTATCACAGTACAATAAACTCTCTGTAATGTAAATATTATTTTGCAAGATACAAAGGTATAGAAATGCCGAATAGTTTGAAGGACTTTGCACTTTAAAATATATAGTACCTAGGACTTTGCCTTTTATCTGTCAGTGCTTAGGCAGTGGGACTTTCTTGCCTCCCCTGGAGTATTAGGTAGCTATCCTGCGTCGCCTTCTGAATAGCTGAAGATGTTTTTAAGGCCAAATGTTTTCAAGTAGCCAGAGTAGTTGCTGTAATAGTCAATTAAGATACATTTTATGAAAGCTATTAGAATGGCTCTTGAAATCCTAGAGGTATTTGCTGTGGCATCTCCTAAGAAGATTGTAATTGTTCATTTACATTTGTTCTGCTTTGGTAAAATCCTTGTGCATTGTTACTGAACACCTTCATAAGCCACGGTAGTTGATTTCTGTGGCGATTATCAGAACGGAGGCTTTGTTTGAAAGAGGGGAGGGGGACTCTAAACCATTTCCTCCCTGAAAAAAGTGTGCCTGAGCTCTGAATCTCGAGCTGATGTTGGAGAGCAGAGTATAAAATAGAAAAAAGTCTGTTGAAGTCAGTTTTGTGTTATACCAAACAGAAAAGAAGTGAAGACATTCAAGGTTTTATGTTCTTTTCATCCGTACATCTTGTCTGTATTCCATGAATTTCTGTATTGCTCTAAATGCCGTCTTTAGGAAGTGGAAATATGATCCTGCTTTTTCTCATGTTGCTTGCATCTTGTAGTAGGATGACATGCGATGCTTAGAACCAAGGATGTCAAAAGCTTTTCCCAAGTAAAGGGGGAAGGGTAAAAATCAGTGTAGCCTCATATTGGGCAATATCCTATGTTCATGTTCAGTCATTAAGCAGCATTTTTTTTTTTTTTTTTTTTCATAAACTTGATTTTTATCTGCTTGCTTCTTGGGTCAGTCATGACAGAGTTGAGTGGGCTTGACATACCTGCAAGACTTGGAAGGTGATAGTTGTGAATTAATGGAGTGATAGATAGTAAGGACTTGCAAATTGTGTTAAGGTTTTTTTTTATGGTAGGAACGTCCAGATGGACCTTCACACACAGTGTTTGTAGAATCTATCTGGCTTGTATATTTTGTTCCCCAAGGCTTGGTGTGACCTCAGGGACTGTTCCCAATACAGTTTATAAGCACAGTAACCCCGAATTCTTAGTGTTGACTGGGAAGAGGAAGAAAAATCCCTACAAGCCAAACAAAACATCCTGATGTACTCTAGCTGAGGAAACTGGAAAATCATAATGAATTACCCTTGTCAATCTGGTGTTTGCACAACTCAGCTCTTTCACTTGAAGGAATGCACATAGTAGATTCATCATTTTAGCCACTAAGTGAATCAGATGATATTTATAAAAATTGTTGCTAGCATTATGTAGACTTCGAATGTATAGACATGAACATGCTGGACATCTGTTGTTACGTGGTCTTTTGTTGTCTTACTTATATTATGCTAGTATATTTTTATGGTAGTTGCAAAATGTATTTGCTGAAAGTAGTTTCTATCTATTAAGTATTTTCTTTGTACAGGTCATCTAGAAATGGTGAGATTCTTGCTGGAAGCTGGTGCAGACCAGGAACACAAGACAGATGAAATGCACACTGCTCTTATGGAGGCTTGCATGGTAAGAGATGCATGGATTTATTGGTGAGGCATATCTGTTGTCTTTTTACTTCCAGGAAATGAACAATGTCATTCCTTTCTGCATCTCTTAGGTACAGAACCTTACTTTGTGTTCTGGCTCTCTGGGCATATTGATCCTTTAGCGGATGATGAAAGGGGGGAGTAACTGTTTGAAATACTTACTAAGATAGTAAAATGAGTTTTCTTGTTTTGTTAGTTAACAGAGTAGTTACATTTCTGAGACAGAGGGAGATGGTTATGAACTCATCTTTTGAACAGTGAAGTTTACGTTACATCCAACTGCAATCTAATTTTTTCAGAAGTAACAGAAGTCAACAAGTGAGGCTGTGCTGTGCTCATTGTCCTGGAGCAGCTTCATGTAAACTGCATCTTCCATTGTTACATCATTTACTTTTGGCTTTTTGTCCTTCTGGTAATTATGGAAGCATGGTTTGATTAAGAGAGTTGTGTGAACCTCAGTTTAGAAAAACTCATGAATTCAAATGTGGCCTCATGTAAATGCCAGTTATTTATTTAAACAAAACCTTTTTTTAATTGTCGGCTTCTGGGAGAGCTGCTTTCAATATATAATGGGATAATCCTTTCTACAGCGATCTCCAAATGAAGTAACGTAAAGCAAATTTGTAGTGGCTGTTGAAATGTTTTTACAATACACACTAAATGTAATAAATTAATATAGTTGTAACCTGGTTATTTGGAAGCATTTAACATAACTGTGCCGTATTTAAGGAGTTGGTAAGCAAAGTTCTTTTCTTTCCATACTGATAGTTAAGTTTAGGTATGTGACTTGCTTCGCTGTGGTTCACCTAGCCCCTTGCTCTCTGAAAACAGGATCAGAGGCTTTTTGGGGAGCAGATAGTAAAACAGAAGGGAAAATTATTAAAAACCTTGATTAATAAGAGTACTTCTGTGTTGCTTGTCTGAATCTGAACCAGTCTATTTTCTGCTCTATTTACAATTGTCCTTTTATAGGGTCTCGACTCTTGAGACAAAATCTAATTATTTTTTATTTATTATTTTCTTGTACTACAACACATGCTTGTGAAACTACGATGTAAAATGTTATGCATGTGTACGTGTCAGTGCTGAAATAGCATAATTGATATCCAGTTTAAGACAATTCCAAGCTTTTGTGGTAAAGAAAAATATTCTGTATTGGTGTCTTGATGTGTGTTTGTGTGAGCTACTAATAA
Organism: Excalfactoria chinensis; assembly: GCF_039878825.1. Classification (NCBI taxonomy): domain Eukaryota; kingdom Metazoa; phylum Chordata; class Aves; order Galliformes; family Phasianidae; genus Excalfactoria; species Excalfactoria chinensis. The sequence goes on from NC_092828.1 coordinate 38,858,459, forward strand.
ACTGAACAACTCGGTTTCTAACATGTTTTTCTTGTTGTGAACTTTGTGTACTGTTGTGACTGTGACCATGGAAGAGTGCCATAAATGCATCTTTATACTTTACTTTTTTTTTCTTTTCCTGAAATTACAGCACTTAGGACTCTAAATTCACCCACAGCTATGCCTGTTTCAGGGAGGTAATGGCTTCAAATAGGGTGATCATTAACTAATAGTGATAGTTCTCTAGAGGTCATTAGAAAGAGAGGCACACAGATTACCAAGTGTTCTGTTTTTTTCTTACCCTTATATTTATAGGCTTGCCATTTAGTTATGGCACTGGGGAAAAAAACTGTGGTCACCTTTATTTTTGCAGAAAGCAGTTGTCATAATTGACTGAGAAGAGGTTGATGTTATCAGTACATTCATTTATGTTTAAGAGAGGGAGCAACTTTTTGTGGTGGTTCTCAAAAAGGTGACAGTCTGAAATACAGCAAAGGTTTCTCAAACAGGAAGCAGAAGCAGTCACTGCTTTTCAGTAACAGAAGAAAGCTACCCTTTCCAGGATGACACTGGAGTTCAGTATATGTGTAGTGACTGTGGCATAGCGCTTACGTTACAAGCCACAAGACTGCATGGACCTTGTCATACAAGGCATTCAGGAAGACTTTTCTTCAACAGCTTTTTTTCTTTTTTTGCAGACACCAGTAATGGTTTAATGCAAATAAGTTGCTGAGCAATATGAGTTGTCTCGTGGGAGCAAAAAGCAGGTTTGTCTGCTTGGCACTTAGTAATACAGAATTCTCCAGTGAGTGTTGAGTACTGATTGCCTGTACCAGTTGGTCTCTAGAACATGCCTGGTGTACTTGTTCAGATTGATCAGGCAACCTTTCATGACCAAATAGCAGTTACTAGGTTGTTGGTTTTTTTTCCTCAGATATTTCAGAAGGACTGAACAGTACCTTCACATTGCCAGGTTTGGTAGAACACAGATAAAATTTCCTTGCGTGATTAATCACCAGTAGTTATTTTTGAGGCTGCCTGGCCTACATTAGAAACTTTGAAGCGTATCCTTATGCTGCTGTTCACTGTACTTCAGCTAAATCAGTTGGGAATGATTAGTGAGCTGTTTTGCCAGGGCCTGATGGTTGAGGCACATCTCAGCATTTCCCTGAGGAAAGATTCTTTACGGAGTCTTGGAGTTTTTCCCTAAAATAGTGTTGTCATTTCATGTAGATAAGTGAGTATGTCCTAGTTTATGTCCTAGATCTTTTTCTGGGAGAAAATCCTACTGTGCTCCCTAGAAATCTTGAGGTTCAGTCAGTGAAGTTTGAAAATGTCAGATGCAATGATGTATTTAGTCTGAGAAAGTTCTCAAGGTTGTGATTTGCAGCTTGATGAGGATGATGCTGGCTGCAGTTTGCTGTCCCTTGGTGCAGACAGCAATGATTTCAGTTTGCTGTCTCTTATTAGTTAATCTATGATGAAGATTGTACTTAACTTGTTGAACAACAGTCTTGAGAGAGCTTTGTGTTCCTGGTAAGCTGCTGCTTTTCCGATGTCACCCTCCTGTTGTTTGTCAGACTTTTCCCTCCGTAGTTGCTCCAAGTTTGAATGATCCCCCATTTCCTCATGAAGAAAGCTGGCTTGGAGAGTTTGTGTTGCTGTTGGACTGCAGTGACCAAGCTGATCTTTCTCTGTTATTGAACTGCCATTTGATTCTGTTTTTGTTCATATGCCAGTGTCAGGACTCCAGAGCAAACATACAGCTGAAAAGCTATTTCAGCAGGTTCCTCAAACTATGGCGTACAGAAAATGTGACAAAGAGTGTATGCTCAAATGGTTTTCAAAGTAAAAAAAGCAAATCTGAGAGTATGTTTTGGGAGTTTGACAGCATAACAGTACCTAGAAATCTGCCTACGGATAGTTACAGTTGATGTTGCTATTGTGATTTATGGGGAGCCTCTGACAAATTGATTTGTTTTTCCTTGGAGGGAGAAAGCAAGTCTTGACTGTGCTGTAAAACAGAGCAGCAAGTACAGTAGTTCTCTGGAAACCAAGAGACAAGCAATATAGTTGAGCTCAGCTATTTAAGACAGTAAGGAAGCAAAATTGTTTAACTTAGTTTCCCTCCCCTGGAGCTGGAAACCTGTAAAGTAGATACTCTTGAGACACTAGAAGTTCTCATGGAGGTGAAGGCAAACTATTCCTGACATACAGTGATTCTTGTAATGAAAATAAGCTGTGTATAACAAATAATGCGAGTGCCTGTTGAATCTAAAAATTCTCCTCTTTACTAATTGTGGAGCCTTGGCATGAAGTGACCTCTTGGCAATGTTAAGGCTTTGTAGTCTTTCAGAAGAACATTGCAACTTGTTCTCATTTCCAAGGAAAAAGTTTTTTGATTGGAGTTCTTTCAGTACTCCTTTATCACAGACAGAATGGCCCAGATTGGAAGGGACCTCAAGGATCATGAATCTCCAACCCCCCTGCCACAGGCAGGACCACCAACCTCCCCATTTAATACTAGACCAGGCTGCCCAAGGACCCATTTAACCTGGCCTTGAACACCTTCAGGGATGGGGCATCCACCGCCTCTCTGGGCAGCCTGTTCCAGCACCTCACCACTCTCCTAGTAAAGAACTTCCCCCTGACATCCAAACTAATTTTTCCTTCCTTTATCTAATATAGCACTTGGGTTATTAGTAATAAATTTATTGGAAGAATATAAATGCCTTTGTTAGCTTATTTCTGAAGATGATTTTTCATCCTTAGTTAAGTTTGAATACTGAGTATTTCAGAAGTTCGGTTGTAGGATTCCAACCTGTGGAGGAGACAAACTTTCAAAGTAACATCCAGCTCTGTCTCACCTTGTGGTTTTTTTTCCTCAACTAAACTGATACGCAATTGAACGCAATTAGAATTTAAGTCCTCTATGAAGTTGACAGGTTTGCTGTTTCACAAGCAGAGAAGTTTGTTATGCGGTTCACAGTATTGCTGCTTTTTGTTTTCTTTAAAAGGCATATTCATTAAAACCAAGTTTTTCCAGTGCCTGTTTAATAGACCTTTAACTTTTATCCAAATATTTGAGAAAACTTGAAAAGAAGTATTGTTATATTTTTGGACTTCCTTGCTTGTTCCTCTTCTGTTACTTGTGATGGAATTTGAGTTGGTGAATTGTTTTAAGATTTGGAAAAGAGCAGCTTTTTTTTTTTTTTTTTTTTTTTTGGTCTTGATTTCTTGACCTTTTTTTTGTTTGAATTCCTAGGACGGCCATGTGGAAGTGGCAAGATTACTGCTTGACAGTGGGGCTCAAGTGAACATGCCTGCTGACTCTTTTGAGTCTCCGTTGACTTTGGCAGCTTGTGGAGGGCATGTTGAACTGGCAGCTTTGTTAATTGAACGTGGAGCTAACTTGGAAGAGGTAAACGATGAAGGATACACACCACTAATGGAAGCAGCTAGAGAAGGCCACGAAGAGATGGTGGCACTACTACTTGGCCAAGGTAACTATTGGGATGTTTTCCGAGGGCTGTAATTCAGTAAGCATCTGTGTATCTTTTTTTCTTCAAATTATTACTAAACTTTGGTTATTTCCTTTCCTTGAACAACTTCTGAGCAAGCCATTATCCCCTTTTAACTAAATTGGCAGTTTAGGAAAATGTTGTTATTTTACTTGTTAAGTGGTTATTCTGAATTGGTCTTCACAACAGCTTTGAATTTTTGGAACAAATGTGCTGTACTGAGCTGATGATGTGAATAACTTGCACTCTGCAAGTTATGTCCTTGATGTATCTTTAGCTTATTTTGTTACTGAAAAGCTGCAGAGAAGTGCTTTGAGTTTCTCAGAGGGATTCCCCAAGTAGTTGAAGAAAACAGATTCAATATACCATTTTAGGGGAATTCTTTGGCTGTTGCAGAAACAAGATGCAATAAGCAAATGTCTTCAAGAAATGTCTTAGTCTGCTGTTACTGTTTGCAGTAATTAGTGTTGGTTGTTGTTTTGTTTTTTTAAGGAGCGAACATCAATGCTCAGACGGAAGAGACGCAAGAAACTGCCCTAACTCTGGCTTGCTGTGGAGGTTTTTTGGAGGTTGCTGATTTTCTTATTAAAGCAGGGGCAGATATAGAACTTGGTTGTTCAACACCTTTGATGGAGGCTGCTCAAGAGGGTCATTTGGAGTTGGTTAAATATTTATTAGCTGCAGGTATGGAATTGTGTTGTGTTTTTTTTTTTTTTTTATAGACTCAATGTGTCCATACAGGAAAAAAATATCTGTTCTCACTTTCATTACGCTTTTGATTAGCAGCTTTGTTAAGTTGGTTGCAAGGGCTTGTGGAATCTTAAATAATGTACTGGTTGGAATCTAATTTAGCTTTTAAGGCTCGGTTGGGGTACATTTCCTTGGAACTGAAGACCTAGGGTATTTTCTTTTAATTCCCCTAGTGTATGTCTAAGTCATTAAATCATTTCATAGCTGTTGTAATTCAGAGGAGGAAGTTAGGTCTGCTACCTGATCTGGTAAAAGATTATAAAGAGAATTGCATATCTTCTGTAATGAACTCCACAAAGCTTACATGCTTGTTAATACTGCTTTAGGGGCTAATGTACATGCAACAACAGCAACAGGTGATACAGCACTGACATATGCGTGTGAAAATGGCCATACTGATGTAGCAGATGTCTTACTTCAGGCAGGTGCAGATCTGGTAAGTAAAAATTCTTAAAAATTATAAAAAGGAAATACAGTGCTTAATATGTTTGTTTTCATGTTCACTGCTGAAAACTTTTAAACAGTTTTCTTTTAAGTAAGAACTAGTGATGGCATTCTGATAGCTATTAGATTGTTCTGTTATCTGGGAATGCTTAGGTCACAAGAAAGACTTTGGCAGTTGTGACTGAAGCACTTCAAGCCTTCACAGTTGCACGTGCATGAAATCAGGAGATCCTGTTCTTGTTGTCATGTGCAGTAGAACTTAGAGTTGCCGAGCTGGTTATGGCTTAATACTTACATTTGAAATTTATTCTGTTCCCTAAGCAGTAGACAGATGACAGTTTTCTTCTTCTAGTGAGATCTACTTGGTGTACTGTCTTGTACTTTGGCCAGCTTGTACACCAATAGCTTATTGAAAAGGTGCAATTAAGCATGACAAAACACATTTAATTTATAGTAACCATTCTGTGCTTAAAAGCTTCTTATTCAGGAATCTTAGACAAAGATGGGTAGATATTCTCTGTCTGGAAGTTATATCATGTTGCAGTATTGTTAACAATGTAGCATCTGTAGGCTGTCAAATACTAAACAGAAATCTTTCATGCCTCATGTTTTCCAATTCAAAAAGCAAAATTTAATTAAGTACTTTTGCATGCAATGCTTCTGAATTTTCAATACAAAGTGTTTGTTAATTTGCTCTAGGAACATGAATCAGAAGGTGGAAGAACTCCTCTCATGAAAGCTGCTAGGGCAGGTCATGTTTGCACTGTTCAGTTCTTGATTAGCAAAGGTAAGTATTGTGTGAAGATTTTTAGCTCTGGCAAATAGAGCTGCCGTAACTTAAGGGCTTATGTCAGTGCTAGTACCATGGATTTGATTCAGATATTTTACTTATCTCAGTGAATCTCACACGTAATGATTTCCTCTGGTTTGTGGTGAGACAAATGGAAACTTGATCAATTCTTAAAAATAATTATATTCCATTCTCTAATTCCTAGTAGTGCAGCAGTGGGTACTTGTCTCTGCTCCTGGTGCAGCTTTTGAGCACTGTATTTTTTCAGAAGTTAAATTTCAAATGCATGCTTGTTTCAACATTTCAGTTATCGCTTGCTCTATGTTGTCACAACTGTCAGACGCAGCCTTATATTACTGTAGAAGGCACAGAATTGATACAGACCACAGAACTGCTGTTTTCTCTCTTAGCAACAGTTTTTCCTCATAGCTGGTGTTGGAGGCCTAAGGCTTCTAGTATGGAAAAAAGCAGAGCTGCAACTAGTCTGATTTCTGATGACTAGTTAAGTAATGCATCAAGTCATTTGTGAAAAGGGGCATCACTGGAAAAAACTGCTGACAGACTTGAAAGCGAGTAGATCTCCTACTGTGTGAAGTTTAATATGGGTAGATGTATCAGAACAATAGGTTTGAATGCTGGTGCAGGTAGTTTTTCCGTTCTTGGAAGTACCTGTAAGAAGGGTCAAATTCTGATGCCACGACCTAATGAGACATATGTTAATTCAGTGACTCAATTTAAATGTATTTCTGATCATAGTCTGACTCAGCTTTAATGTATTTGTGCAAAGACTGCAGCCAAGGAGAAAGCATTTTCATTTTTCTTTTTTTATTGTTCTCCATTCCTTACCATTTCTTAAATAATCTTTGTGCTCTCTTTCTAAAGGAGCAAATGTGAACAGGACTACTGCTAACAATGATCACACAGTGTTATCGCTGGCCTGTGCTGGAGGTCATCTGGCAGTTGTGGAGTTACTGCTAGCTCATGGTGCTGATCCTACACACAGACTGAAGGTTTGTCACTCCACTGCCTTATTTTCTTCTGAGTGAGCAAACAGCTGTGTGGTGCTTAACTGCCTGCTGCTTCAAATCACAACACAGTTGTAAGGTCATAGTTGAAGGAAAGCTAAAATACTGAATTCTTTTTTTTCAATTACTGGGTATTTTTTGTAGAGTTCTGAAGTTTAGTTGTAGACTTCCTGCAGCTGGAATATTCAAGACTTTATGTATTTTGTTGGGTCTGTCGAAGCATTTCAACATTGTCGTATTTTGATTGTACTCTTTTCTAATACTGTGATCTTTGCCTCTTCAGGATGGATCAACTATGTTAATAGAGGCAGCGAAGGGGGGTCATACCAGTGTGGTTTGTTACCTTCTAGACTACCCAAACAACTTGCTTTCTGCTCCTCCACCTGATGCTACTCAGCTGACCCCACCATCCCATGATTTAAATAGGGTAAGATTTAAGGACTAGTGGTTTGATTTGTGGGACTTTGCATTTCTTCTTGCAGCTTAGAGCTGAAACATAAGAGTCAGGTGTGTCATTTCTTACACTACTGGACTGTAGGGAGCACATTGAAAATCTGAGTAGTTGTAGTAGAGATGGTGACGGTTCTCTGAGCACTGCTGTGTATTCCTTCTGTTCATCTATGAAGGTTATTAAAAAAAAGAGAGAAGAAGCCAGCAGCTGAAGTTGGCTTTAGTGAGGCTGTTCTTCAAAATTACATTTATAGCCTACTGTGGCTTGTATTTGCTTTATCAGAGTGTAGCACTGTACCATACAGAGATGAGTATTCTTACCCAAGATGTTTCTTAGGTTACAAATTTGAAGCATGTAGGAGCTAGGTGATCTCAAATTGTTAACTGTTGAAGTCAGCATATTTAGAATGTCTTAATTTGTTGTTAGTTACCACAAACGTCTGCTTTTCTAACAGGTTTTGTTTACCTTCTATTGAACTATCACTAGATTGGAGTATGAGAAAAATAATCTATTAGTATCCAACATTTTAGGCTCCTCGTGTACCAGTGCAGGCGCTGCCCATGGTCGTCCCACCCCAGGAGCCTGACAAACCCCCTGCTAATGTCGCCACAACCCTTCCCATCAGAAATAAAGGTCAGTTTTAGTTCTGGAGCTTATTTTCTGAATAGAAGATATAGGGTTGCACTTCTAGCCAAGTAGTTCCGATGAAAAGTGTTAATGGATTCAGTCAAGGAAAAACTGCTTATACTCTAAATATGAACTCAGTCATCTAACCCTGTAATCACAAAGCGTCAAGAAATCTGCCAAAGTAAAAACATTAAAGTATATATTAGTCTGACATACCGGACTGAAGCAGAATGTCACCCAGAAAGCTACGTAAATTTTCTAGCCTAACTTGTAGAAATTGTTAAGCTCCATATTGTAGTTGATTGGGTAACTTGTGTTTTCTGAAGGTAGTAGTCTTGGAGTTGGTTGGACTAATGTGACTGAAGGCGGAATTTCTTGTGCTATAAAATATTTAGTCTGATGTGGCTCAGGTCCTTCTAGGACTAAATTTGCATCTATTTTGAGGATCACCATTTTGAGAATTTACACTTTCTGTACTTCAGAAGTCTCTTCCAAAACTTTTTTTTTTTTTTAATCAAGGATCAGCAATAGTGCAAATACAGGCGTGCATGTTATAAAATTAATACTGTGTGTACACTTGTATTGTTCTGGAAATACAGCAAGGATCTCTGGAAGAAACTGGGCACCACCACTGGCTCAAATCCTCAGTTTTCATTTGCCTTTCACCCTTCAAAATTAACAGATTGTTCTTTCTCCAACTGGTATGGCAGACCATGTCAGCTGTATTACCGTGGACTTCTTCATAAAAGATGTATTGGATTAGTCCATCGCTCGTTCTTACAGGAAGGCTGAATTATTTGCCTTGCCTGGGCAGAGAGCTGAGTTTTGACACGTGCAATATCGTGTCTTGCTATGGATAACATGTAGTTGCTAAACATACCCTGTTAGATCATGTTAAAATACAAATGACCGTCCTAGGTTCTGGCACTGTTTGTCAACTGGGCAAAGCTGGATACCTGTAGCGAAAGGATTCAGTATTCCTAGAAAGTATAATACTTCCTAAAATGTACCACACTGTTCAAAAAAGCGGTGGCCTAGAAAAAAGATGTTTTTGCATCACTTTTGCTGTGCTTCAGGGATGTAACGGTACATTTGTCTTAACACGATACCAATTCCAAAAGATCAAGTGAAGAGACAGCATGTTCTACCCTTTTCGTTTATCTCGTAGCACCACTTGATAACAGCGGCTCTTGAGACAATCACTTCATTTGGCAAAAGTATAACGATAGTTGGATTAAATATTTCAGCGTAGCATAGGGGTTATTTGGAATGTATGTGCAGTAATCTGTACTGTTAATTTGCGATCTGACTGCTGTGTTTAAGTTGATAGTGAAAGATACAGTTTCCGTTGAGGGCTATGCAAGTACTTTCTGACCTTCTGTGGGTGCTGTGTCTCAGTGCATTTAGCATCCCAACAGTAGCTCTATAATGAGGATGCCATTCATATGCACTTCCATTGGTTCTGAGGGGGTTTCTTTTTCACACAGCTGCTTCTAAACAAAAGTCCAGCAGTCATTTGCCAGCAAACAACCAGGATGTACAGGGTTACATCACCAATCAGTCTCCAGAGAGCATTGTAGAAGAGGCTCAGGGCAAGTTGACAGAGCTGGAGCAGAGGATAAAAGAAGCCATAGAGAAGAATGCTCAGCTGCAGTCCTTGGAATTGGCACACGCTGACCAGCTCACCAAAGAGAAGATTGAGGAGCTGAACAAAACGAGAGAGGAACAAATTCAGAAGAAACAAAAGATTTTGGAGGAACTGCAGAAAGTGGAACGAGAGTTACAGCTGAAAACTCAGCAGCAGCTGAAAAAGCAATATCTAGAGGTAAAAGCGCAAAGAATTCAGCTCCAGCAGCAGCAGCAGCAACAGTCTTGCCAGCACCTGGGACTTCTGACTCCTGTTGGGGTAGGAGAACAACTCTCAGAGGGAGACTATGCACGATTACAGCAAGTGGACCCCGTCTTGCTTAAAGATGATCCTCAGCAAGCTGCTGCACAGACGGGTTTTGCACCAATTCAGCCTCTGGCGATGCCACAAGCTTTGCCTCTGGCAGCAGGTTCCTTACCTCCAGGGTCCATCGCAAATCTTACAGAACTGCAAGGTGTTATAGTTGGACAGCCAGTATTGGGCCAAGCACAACTAGCAGGGCTGGGGCAAGGAATACTGACAGAAACACAGCAAGGGTTAATGGTAGCCAGCCCTGCTCAGACGCTCAATGACACGCTGGATGACATCATGGCAGGTGGGTTTATATTGTTATGAGCAGGTATAATATTTGCTTAACCAGTTGAGGGTATGTCAGCTTTTTTTGTGTGTGCGTGTGTGTTTATGCATTCCTGCTAGCTCTACAGCAAAACCACTAGCCTGTTTCCTGTGTTCAGGATCTCAGAATTAGCTTTAACTTCTCAATTTGCAGCCTTGCCTTTCTTTTTGTTGTGCTGTACTGGTGCCCTTTTGTCAGGTTGGTATGTCAGAAGTTGCATTTTTAACGTTTTGTAGTTTGGGAGGGGTATGTTAGAGATTAACAGCTGTATTTCAGTCTGTAGTGAAGGAGCAGCATCATGACAATACTGCTTGTTTGCGATCTAAGCTAGTTAACTGAGAACTGTCTTGGAGAACTCAGAGCAGGCTTTGAGCTACAGTATCACATCAAGCCCTACATCTTGTAATGAACCAGTAGGCCTGTCTGCTGAATGAAAGGTGTTTGGTTGTCCCTGAATAGTGAACCATTAGGAAACATTTACTTGTAAATTGTAATATATGTTTGCTGTTGATGTTTCTTTTTGTTGTGTTTTTTTTTTTTTTTTTAAGTACTCTCCTGAAAATTGCTGCTTCTCCAATTAAAAACAAATTCAGCCCTAGCAAGTTTTTTCTGAATGACTTTGGAGGTTGCTTGGATGTGTTGAGTCAGTGCTTTACAGCCTTAAAAAGTAACTGTTTAAAATAATAGGCTTTCAGTGCCATAGGGAACATGGGCTGCTGGTGTTGGTTTTCTTTATGCATGCTTTAGTTGTATGCCCCTGTTCATGTTAAAGTAGGAGCTGAAATACTCATTTTGAGTACTTTCCTAAATACAGGCTGTTAAGGAATATTTTAAAAATAATAAATATATCAGCATTTCCCTTGATTAAAAACTCGTTGAGGTGTTTTTGTGAAACAGATGAATGTTTATTTTTAGAAGTGCTGTCTGTCTTGACAATTCTTCCTTGTAAGGAGACTAGGACTAATGCACTGTGCTGGGATGTGAACTGGAGCATGGGCAGGTCTCTAAGAACATATTAGTCCAGAGGTGCAGAGGAGTGGAGATTTTCCTGCATGTACTGCAGAAGGAATGGAGGGAGTGTGGTGAATAGTGAATAGTGGATTTGGTAATTATGTGCAAGACTAAATGGTGATAGTTTGATATAATTGGAATGATGCTTTTTCAAGTTGTGGCTAAAATTAGACTTCCATTGAGTAACCTGGTGTTCAGGCAAAGCCTCCTAAAAGATTACGGAAACTTATGGGAGCTACAGAGACTCTCTTTGGAAAATCTAGTGTTAGAGTTTAAGCCTAGGCACAAGGGTTGGAAGCTGTCAGTGAATAAATGTCTGACAGGAGACATGAGAAGGTAGATAAAACTACTTGCATTTTGATAGTGTGCTCTAATGGTACTGGAATACCTACCAGTACCAGCTACTAGATTCTGTAGACAGAACAAATACAGAACAAATACAGTTTGCAGTTATGTGTGAAGAATGTGTGCAATATGCTTTCTAAGTGTATCATAGGCTTTCATTTAGAACACACTTGCTGTGTGTTTAACTGCATATAACATCTTGAGGATCTGTGATTTTAGGTCAGCTGGCGTATATCCAAATGCTTGTTCATGCCTTTTTGTGAAGGTCAGATGTTTCCAATGTACATTTGAGTGAATATTTTTGTACTCCCTAGTCCCAGTTCCTAGTATGTGCATGCACACGTGCAATTGGGAATGAGATCTGAATTGTGTTCTGACAGGTATTTGTGGTAAGTCTGTTAAAAGTTGTGCGTGTGCAGTTTCACCTCAAGTTTGTCAAATGGCTGATTTTAAAGACAGTAGATACAGCCCTTACTGTACAACTCTAGCAGCTTGATTTCACACATTAGGTTTAAGCGTGGAGGTGAAATGGGCTCAGTGTAACACAAAATATTCAGGGAGCAACTAAATATGTTTTCTGTAGCCTTCTATACTGCTTCAGCAGGATCCCAATGGAGTATTCTCATAGGTACAAAGCGTTGTTTGCAGCACTGGGTGAATTCACACTGGTTACAAAAGGAAGGCAGTCTTCTGATTGTGTAAAATTGATCTAGTGTTCATCTTTTTGCTTAATTCTTTGCAAATTATTAGCTTAATTCTCCAGTTTTAAGTGCTTGTTTAAAGCAAGTCAGGTGTGCAAATGCTGGTATTAGAGGTTGGGATAAGATAGTGTTGCTGTATTAAAGTGCTTAGTTGTTACATGACCTCTGGAATGTTAAAGTGTAATTCCTTGTTGCTAGAGAAGCTAATTAGTGTTATTAGGACTATGGGGCTTGCTTGGGAACACAAAATAAACTGACATAAGAGTTCTGAGGTGGGGGGCTTATTTTTTTTAGTGTGGGTTTTTTTTTTTGTTGTTGTTGTTTGGTGGGATGTCTTTTTGTTTGTTTTGTTCTACATTGTTTTATTTGGAAAGAAATAGGGCAAGTTGAAAAGTGAATATTTAGGCACAACTCCTGCTGGAGCTGATGACAAGCAAAGGGTTTGCTCTTTAACTTCAGATGTCAGTGCAGGTCATTTGCTTCCAGCAAGTCTGGCGAATAGAAGTACTTGGAAAGGGTTTGTTAGGAAACTCTTCAATGAAAACACAGCTGAACAGGGTTCTGAGCAACCCTGATATAGCTGTAGGTGTCTCTGCCTTTGCAGGGCTGTTGATCCAGATGGCCTTTAGAGAGATCCCTTCCAACTCAAACAGCTCTATATATTCTATGATATCCAGTAGCAAAACCTCACAAAAAAGAAAAGATGATAAATTCAGTGGCCTTGAAACATTTTGATATTTTAGTTCCTGGAAGGTTCCTTCTGAGTTGAGTCAATTATAACTACTTAAATTTATACACAAGAATCACATCAACTGTATGTTGTATCATGGTGTTAATAAAATCAGCAGCCGGTACTGTACTAAACTAAAGCACAGATACACTTGAAATACTGTAGTTGTGACCTAGTTGCAAAGATCCCAGCCATACAGTAAGTAGGGTGTAATGTTGAAGTGCAGTGTTTCAGGTGAACTGGTTTAGCTGTTTATTAACTTGAGATTAAGCTCATTGGTTATTGTGTTTCGCTGCTCGAGACCAGCATGAAAACCTTTTGGCTTACTGTGTCCAAACAAGTACTAGAAGTTTTCAGTTAAGATTTTGTTCATTGCCATTGGCACACTGATGAAAAATTTGAACTCTGCATAGATGACATTCTAAGAAACATAATCCAAATTGTTAGCCATAAAAAGTAGTATCTTGTCTCAGTGAGTACTTTAGGATTATGGATGGTGTTATTTATGTTACTGCTGAAGCACATTTAAGATGAATTTAACGTGAGAACTATAAGTCAACAGGCATATTGATGGACTCTTCTGTTATCATTCATAAAACCATTTATACTTTGTGTATGATTTGTGGAAAGAGATGTGGGCTTTTAATGTCTTTCCTTTTTGTCCTCTTTGAGACTTTCCCAATTAGCTTGATTTTTATTTTATGTTATTATTTTTAAATATGAACGTTTAATAGTGACTTCTGTAATATGGTGTTTGTTCCCCAGCCCCAGTATAGGGGCTTCAGCAGAAATCTGAGCAAATACCATGTGCTGCAGTAACAGGGTAAACTTCTTTCATTTGCAGATTATTTGATGATTGTGCTTTTATATCATCTGAGTTAAGCTAATGTAGTTAGTTTCCAGTTGATTTTACTGTCTTTCTCTGGCCCGTTTGTACCAGATGGGAATGCTGAGGATCGTAATGATTTATTTATTTTTAATCATTTTGTGACTGTTTTACCATGATAGAGCTTTCTCCTTTAATTTGGAGAAAGATGGTAAACTTGCTATTTTTTTTCCCCTAAATTATTCATCATGACTGTACATGTGAAGATGGGAGCAGGAGTTCACACACATTGTTATCATTCTCTATGAAACAAATTGGTTGTTACATTATTAGGTCATATCTCTTTACAGAAGGAATAAGGAGTGAGATGAGGTCAAAGTAGACCTTCACTGGATGGTACTAGATTACAGTGCCTCGTTCTGTATAACACAGAGCTCCCTTAGGCCACGTTTTTTTGACCTCCTATCAAGAGTATTTTGGCTCAGCATCAGCATATTCTTTTTAGTTCATACTTAGCTTGATTTCTTTTTTTTTCTTGTAAGATGGGAGCAACTTTCAAAAGGTGCTCTGATATAAAGATTCACGGAGCTTGTGACATGATGAAGTCCTAAGGAGAAGGTGAAGCATACTTCTTGTGCTCTAAGTTGATATTTCGGTTTCCATTCACTGGCATTTATTAGCTTCTTTAATGATATTTGTCATAGGAAGTCCAGAAATAAAAGGAAAAATGTGCTAAAACCACAGCTGCTTTGCAGAGTAGTACAGTTTGGCACGTTGTGGTAAAATTTGCGTGGCATCTATTGAAAAGGTTACCCCTTCCAACTGAACATAGGAGCTATAAGTACGGTTGGTAATGTGGGATATCGCTGATTACTAAATCTCTTTGAACAATAAATGTGGCATCGAAAGTTGGGGATAAAGGGATTTTATTTTAGTATTCCTTAAGATTACTTGGTGTAGTGTATTCAGTGAATGCTGACAATGTGGAAACCGTATTTCTTTCATTTTGCAGCTACAGGTCCTTCTGTGAACTTGACAGGAGAAACCTTTAACCATTCACTTCCTCCTTTGCTGATCATACTTGACAAAGACTTGTTAAAAAAAAAAAAAAAAAAGGAAGAAAATTGTGGAGGAAAAACATTAGATTCCTTTAAAGAAAAACAAATAGAAAAACAAGAGTTTCTTTCCCCCAAATGCTGCTGTAGCGTCAAGTTAATTTGGTACTTGTAACTATTAAACTGATGAATTTTAGGGACATGTGGCTTTGTGTCGAGTCAGTATACCTTCATCAACTGTAAGATGATATTACCTTATGCTGCTTATCCTTACGTCTTTGACCAAAGTCTCTGCAAAATGGCTGTTAAGCTGCTTCTTCACTGGTTTCAACAAATTCTTCTATGTGAGCAACCTGATGCTAGCTCTGCTGCTTCTCTGTGATGTTTGTGGGGGACTAGAGGAAAGTAGGAGAACTTCTACATGAGAATCCTTAAGCTGTTTTAAGAAAAATTATATAGATAATTGTTACTTCAACTTGTTCTGCAGTCCAGCTTCTGAAGGTATGGGATTCCTGGTACAAATAATGACTGACTTGTAGGAAAGGTCTTTGATATTAACAAAAAAAAAGTATTATGCGTGTTTTAGTTTTTTGCTTTTTTTTTTTTGTGGTGGGCATTTAGAAAACATGACAGTCTGATATGTACGTGTTTATTTGGCAGTCTGATACTGTTATAAGGATTCAAAAGGTGGATTAAATATGCGGAGAAATGCGCATTTTTGAACATTGAAATATTTGAGTAGTTCTTACCCACTGTTGCCTTTACTAACTGTAATTATTCTGTTCAACAGCAGTGAGTGGAAGAGCATCTGCAATATCAAACACTCCTACCCACAGCATTGCAACTTCTGTCTCTCAGCCTCAGACGCCAACTCCAAGTCCTATCATTTCTCCTTCAGCCATGCTACCAATTTACCCTGCTATAGATATTGATGCCCAGGTAAGCCTTCCACTGTCACTGCAGCACACGTGTGAAGCTGTTTTCTTTCTGTATTCTGAATAATTCATTTATAGGGAATAGCTCTGTTGTATGAGACATGATTAGCTGATTTTAGAGAGCCTGTACAGCTCTTGGGAGAATTGCAGCCCAGTTTCTTCCATGCTCTAGCTGAACAAAAGAGAAGAGCCTTGCATCATTAAATGTTTGTATTTCTCATTTCTTCAGTGAGTGAATATGAGAAACGGGGTAGAAAAAATTAAGTATTTTGGGGTTGACTTCTGAAAATGAAAACAAGGCTAAAAACTTCTTACACACTTATTTTTCACAGTTGTGCTTTGAGTTGTTGGCCAGTGACCCCCCAGGCCTGACAGAAGTATGACTGTATTGCTAAAACATCTTCAGAAATGATGTATTTCAAGAGTTCTCCCTCTCACCAATGTATCTGTGTTGCAAGTCATTTTAAAAGCACCTGCATTTTGTTGACTTGACGCTGTCAGGCCATCAAAGGGGGAAAAAAAAAAAAAAAAAAAAGTGTACTGCTTTTTTCTATTTTCCATCATATTTATGTGCATAGTTCTAGACTGTACAATAAGTGACCAAGGTGACAGGGCTAAGATACAAGCAGTGCAGAGATGAGTAAGTGTGGATTGTTGTAGACTGCAGCAGGAGATTATTGTGGACTGGGGAGAGGAATCTCTGGGAAACCAGTTCTAGTTAGTTCAGCTGCTTATGGCAGTTGGTTTGGTTTCTGCTGTGACTGCAGGTCAGATTCTTCCCGTAACCTGATGTGTCTGATTTCTAACTGGTAGACAGCAGTACATACCAGTACTGAGTTTGATTGCCAACTGCCCTCAGTCATAATAGAATAAAGCAAAACTAAAGCTATGCTTACACTGAAATCTGCTCTTGAGGAATCTTTTTATAGTATTTCAGCAGAGCAGATTAGAGGTAGAATTCTAAGCTGAACATGAAAGAAAGATGAGGTGACCAGTAAACAGGTCTTAAGTTTTCGTAGTTTTTATTTCATTATAGACGCAGTTGTATTTGCAATGTGACAAAAGTTGTACTTGAAAAAAGGAAGAACTTATATTTCTAATGATTTCTTTTTCAGACTGAGAGTAATCATGACACAGCATTGACGCTTGCTTGTGCTGGTGGCCATGAGGAACTAGTACAAACACTGCTAGAGAGAGGAGCCAATATTGAACACAGGGACAAGAAAGGTAGCTATCTCACTGTGGCAATACAGAACCATTCTTGTTTTCCACTGTAACATAGTAAATAAATATGCAGTAAATATAGTTCTTGTGTGAAGCTTTTAGGCTTACTTTCTTGATGATTTAACATAAGTTGCTTAATTTGAAGTTATAAACATGGATTCTTCAAACATCCTTTTTCATTCTAGGATTTACTCCACTTATTTTGGCTGCTACAGCTGGCCACGTGGGTGTTGTTGAAATCTTACTTGATAATGGAGCTGATATCGAAGCCCAGTCGGAGAGAACAAAGGACACTCCCTTGTCCTTGGCTTGTTCAGGAGGGAGACAAGAGGTGATGTAAACTTTTAAGTCTTCAAGAGTAGGCTGTAGATTGCATATCGTCTGTTTTTTATTTTACGGAACACAGTAACTTGATACACAGCACTGTTTCAGGATGTTTTTTAAAGACACAAAGAGGTTAACATTTTTGAAGTTACTTATTGCAGTGTTTGATGAAAAAATCCTTTTCCTATTTCCGTAAGTTGGACCAGAGCTGTGAAACAGATCTCCTAACTCCTGGCTAGTTATGGGGTTTTTACATGCATAAATGGATGTGAATGTGGAAGTGAATGGGATCAATGTTCCTGTTGAGAAGCTAGAGTTTGCTATGAATCAGCTCCGTATGTGAGCCAACAGGATGTTATAGTTGGTTCTGTGTAGAATATGAGTACTGTAGATGGCTCTGGTGTCTTCTGTTTTGTTGGGCTTTTAGTCTAAGACATTTTTCAAATGATCGATCAGAAGTAAATGTAAAGGAAGTCTTTTTAAATGTTATGTGAAACACTGTGTTCTTGAGAAAAAGTCAGATGACAATAAAAAGCCAATGAGATATTACTGTACTGGAGATAACTCAGTGAGTTTCCATCTCAGTGTTCATTTTGGCTCATCTTGGCACAAAGTTGAGTTTCCCAACCATTGTTCTGCATTAACTTCATTGCAGAAAATAAACTTCACGTATGATACAGAATGCTGGGAATTGCTTGAATTGTAAATAAATCTGCAAAGAAGAAATCATGTAAAAATTACTTTCTGTTGTTAATGTGATGCAAATGTTAATTCCTGTGTCTCCTGTGAGAGGTTTGTGTACAGTGTACAACAATCTGATGTCATGTTGTAAACAGAGAATGAAAGATAAAAGCATGAAACTTCTTGGTTGTTCCTCAGCTTTGGCTTGAAGATGAGTTTTTAACTTGATTATGAATTGAGTGTGCCAGTGTGAAGATAAAAAGCCAGACTATTTTGTATGCTTCTTTTGATTTAAATCTATTTATTTTTTGTAGTCTTGAAGATGGCTGAAGTAACCAGAAAACTGGGATAAATGTGTTTGTTACACAGTTTGGTATAAATCTTTTAGACATGTCAGTGAGTGGTTGTAACTGATTGATATTAAATGATTTTCACATTTTTAGGATCATAATTTTAGTCTTGGCTTTCACAGAGGCCAAGACTAGAGTGAAGGAAATTAAGAAAACCACTGTTCTTACATTGGAAGATGTTAATAGTACATCTAGGATTCTGAAAGCATTCAATAGCTTTGTATCAGATAGACTTGAAAGTTTGAGAGAAAACAATGTGTTATTTTTTAAAATATGACAGGTGGTGGAGTTGCTTCTAGCTCGAGGGGCAAACAAAGAGCACAGGAATGTTTCGGATTATACACCTTTAAGCCTTGCTGCTTCTGGTGGCTATGTGAACATTATCAAGATTCTGCTAAATGCTGGGGCAGAAATCAATTCCAGGCAAGTTCCCTTTTCACTTCTTCATGGTCTTTACCCTTTCCGAAAAGCTTTCTGGGCAACTAAATTGAGCAGGTAGGTTTGTGCTTACACAACAAATAATTATCCATGTAATTGTCTTATTTGTAGACTTCAGGTAGGAAGGAAAGGTTTTTGAATATGCTTCTTTCATTGCTCACTTAGCTTCCAGCGGCTTCTGTATGTTTTGATATTGTCTGCCATGTGTCATATTACATCAGTCCTCTTTGATTAAAGGTTAAGAAAAATAGTCCTCCTTTCTCTGATTGTCCTGCTAGTTTGAAATTAATTCTGGGTTAAATAATTTTTTAAAAAAAAGTGTGCATGTTTGTTCCTTGCATGTAATTTAAAGAAAGATTTTGCTGTGTGTTTGCGTTTGTGTAGCGCCTCTTGCATACATTAAGTAGTTCAACCATACATTGCACAAGTCAAATAAAAAGTTCAAGCAGGAGTTCCGCATAAGAGATGCTGTCAAATTTACAATAGTTAAAATCCAACATGCCTGCAGTGCTTTGAAATAGAAATACTTGTCCAAAGTTGCTGACAAGAACCTTCTGTGGTTTCAGTTGTAGTTGCGGTGTTGCTCTCTTCCATTCTTGTTAAATATTCTATTTTCTCTGTTTTTGTTGAAGTCATCTCAGAAATGTGATTGCGATTTAAACTCCTTTATCTTTTCTTCTTTCAGAACTGGTAGCAAATTGGGCATTTCTCCCTTAATGTTGGCGGCCATGAATGGCCACACTGCTGCTGTGAAGTTATTACTGGACATGGGCTCTGATATAAATGCCCAGATAGAGACCAATAGAAATACAGCACTAACTCTGGCTTGTTTCCAAGGGAGAACTGAAGTGGTTAGCCTGCTCCTTGATAGAAAAGCAAATGTGGAGCATAGAGCTAAGGTAAGAAGCAAATTGCTCTCAAAAAAAAAAAGGTACTTGCAAGTTAGGACTTGTCATAATCTGATGGCTTTACTGCCCTTTGGAAGTTAATTGGATGACCAAAGGTGATGTCTGCTACAGATCAATTTCAAGTTTTCGATACTGTCTAGAAAAAGAAAATATAAGAACAGTGAGTGTACTTCAGGAGCTAGCATTTATACTGATGTACGACTCATTGAAAGAAAAGCAGTTCTCCTGAAGCTTTATTTTCAGGTGTTTAGAAGAATAGCAATCCTTTAACTTGAAAAAATGCAATTATTTATTGAATTTAGTCATATTCTTGACCTAGGTTGTACTTAAGGTCTGATCTCTTCTCCTTGTCTAACTGCTGGGGGGATTTTGAATATCTGTCAGAAGTTAATGTGTCCCCCTTCACCTAGCCAGGCACTTTCTGGATGTTGCTGTGTAGCCTCTCTTAATGAAGAGTAAAATCAAAGTGTTGCAGGCTTTTTTAGCAACACCTATGCTGATCATCAACTGTGTAAGGTCAACTGCTATTTCTGAGATGCAGTGACATCAGCAAGCAAAGAGCCTTCTTGAACACTGTGCAGCAGCAGGACACCTATGCACTGTCGTGCCTCTTTTTCTGTACGGGTGTACATTTTCTCTCCTTTGAAATATTGGTAGTCTATTACAAAACTGGTCAGGAGGGGCTGTAAAGCTGAACTTGAAATATGCTACTGGAAGTAGATATCAGTTCTCTTAAGTGAACCCACCTCCCAGTTCTTTCAAACAAATTGCTTGATTCTCTTGCATGTTTATTGTAGACTGGTCTCACGCCATTAATGGAAGCTGCTTCTGGTGGATATGCAGAAGTAGGCAGAGTTCTGCTGGACAAAGGTGCAGATGTAAATGCTCCTCCAGTACCTTCTTCAAGAGACACAGCTTTAACCATTGCAGCAGACAAAGGGCACTACAAATTCTGTGAACTTCTTATTAGCAGGTACTGTATTTTTGAAAGTGTACTGCTTAAAGGAAACAATCTCTAATCCGTGTTGCAATATACACTACATGATAGGGAATGAGAAGAATTCTGTTAGACCATTAGTAATTATGTTTTCTGTTCAGTGAGAGTGATCAGACTTAGTTGTGTTTGGTGTTTGAGTATTTGCTTTTGCCTGTGTGGACTGATAGAATTTTTCCTGTCTTATGAACTTGTGAACATTCAAGGCATTTCATGTGAAGGTGATATTTCTTGTGGTTGCATCACTGGTGCCTTCAGTTTAAATGTCAGTGTTAAGTCATTGAAAAGCAGAAGATGTGCACAAAACACAAGGCTTAATGATTTCATCTGTCTGAGATTGGTCACTAAGTACGCTCAGCATAATTATTTCTTGAAGTAGTGGCACTGGCTGTTGGCTTGCACTCACAGCTTTACGAGTTGTTCTCAGTAAGCTATTGAGGAATAGAGTGTACTAATGGATAGAAGTTAATGAGGTAATTAGCAATGCTTCAGACCCAACTGACAAACAATATGATTCAGAGTATTAAAAATACGTTTAGTCTGAGTGTAGGCTTTTGACACCATCAGAATCTAAAAATATTTCTGAAACTGAAGCTCTCTTTGAATGCATACACTTGATGTAAAAGTGAGTGCTGAATTAGCCTATTTTTCTTAAGCATTGCATGAACTTTTGCAAGTCCTGCTGACACAAGTAAATAAAATCTTCTCCATTGTTTTGACTGAACGTTTGCTTTTGTAGAGGAGCCCACATTGATGTGCGTAACAAGAAGGGGAATACTCCACTGTGGCTGGCAGCAAATGGAGGGCATCTAGATGTTGTCCAATTGCTAGTTCAGGCCGGAGCAGATGTGGATGCTGCTGATAACAGGAAAATAACTCCTCTTATGGCAGCCTTCCGAAAGGTAGAATGTGAAGTTTACCTTTGATTTTTGTTAATGTTGTCTCAATCATCCATATGTAGTAGGAATAAACAGGAGCATAACTGATAAGCTGCATCTTTAAAGATGTGACCTACTAATAGTACTTAGCATTGAATCTTCAAAAATAGGTGTGCATTTCACTTGCATGATATGTGTTAAATTCTAGTAGAAGTTCTTTATGGTCATTTTACTGAGTATGATTTTTCATGGATCTGAGAACAGAAAATGACAGTATATTTCTATGGAGATGCGGAATATGCAACAGAAGTAGAAAAAATGAATTTAAAAGTAAATTCTTATGCAAGATAGGGTGAGCATTTTAAATATCAACTTTGAGTTGGCCTGGCCTGACTTGAGGTAATTGAGTGTAGTTCCAGTTCAATAGTAATTTAAAAATTGCTAATGATTGTAGGAATATATAACTGTAAGTAGCCAGAGCCAGATGTTGGAAAACTGACAAAGGGGAAAGGTAGAAGCATGTGAAAATTAGGCTGTAAAGCCAGCTTGACAACAGGTACTTAAATTGCTTTGTCTGTTCCTTCTTCAGGGTCATGTAAAAGTGGTGCGCTACCTAGTAAAAGAAGTAAACCAGTTTCCATCAGATTCGGAATGTATGAGATACATAGCAACCATTACTGATAAGGTAAGGCTGTAAGAGAACAATACCATGACTGAACAATGCTTGTCTGTTTTCAAGTGTTCTCCCTGTCAGTGGTATGTATGGTCTTGCCCCTGGTCACTTGCATGATGCTGAATGCCCAATAAAAGTAATTACTGCCATGCAACTAATACAGGTCTATAAATGTTACAGTACTTGAATGTTAAAATATTTCCCAGGTGTTTCAGGGAGAGAGTGGGGAGCTAAGCCTTGTTTTATGATGGCCTTTTAATTTGTGCAATTCTTTCACCTCTCAGACCATTTCTTCTTTGGTTTCATGAACACTTTGTCTTCATCAGGTGTAGTTTATGAATAGTCTTTGTACCACTTTAAGCATGCTGAGATATTAATTATTGACTACATGTTCTACCTGCTAATTGGAAATCAGTTTGCAGAGTTGGGCATGAAATGGAAATTTCAAGCTGTGGAGAAGGAAGGGTTACACTGATAAAAATTTGGACTTGAGGTCATGTCTTACTCAAGAATGGAAGGAGAATTTCATCTGTGTAGTGCCATGTCACTTGCTACTCGTGATTCAAAATCAGTAAATGAAACTATTGCAGCTTTCAGTAAATGAAACTATTGCAGTTTATGTGCCAATGAGAGATTTAACTTGGTATAATTATGGATGTTTTGTAATAGTATTGCACTGGAAGTAATGGAAAACATTCATTTTATTTTTTCTCCATTAGAAGTTTTCTTTCCAAGTAAGGAAATCAGTAAATTAGTAGCGTAAGTTTGAGAGTGTATATTCTAAACGTGTGCTTTTGCTTTTTAAAATGGAATGTTGGTGAACTTTGTTTTAGGAGATGCTGAAGAAGTGCCACTTGTGTATGGAATCAATTGTTCAAGCCAAAGATAGACAGGCTGCCGAAGCCAACAAAAATGCAAGCATTCTTTTAGAGGAATTGGACTTGGAGAAGGCAAGTTAAAAGATTGCAGTTAGGAATATTTATTTGATAAGATTAGTTTTGTATTCCTTCAAGATCAGAAGACCTGTGAATGTCCATATTGAAGTATAGGAGTATATGTAATCAGTGTAGTTGGAGCATCTAGAGCTGAATATCTGGTTGTTCAGGTTACCTTTGTACCTTCCCTTCTGACTTTTACTAAGAGAAACTGGGTTAATATACTCTGACATAACTATATTTCTTCTATGTAATACTGTACCAAAAAAGGATTTTGAAGAACTTTTTTTTTTTTTTGTCCAATACGCAATAGGTGAGCATTTTGCAGTGATATTGGTATGGATTTGAGGTCTAAGTCCTATTTTGTGTCTTAAGTAAAACAAAATATGTGGATAATATTCCTTGAAACCATAGTGTTGTAGTAGAGATGTTATTAGGAATGTATCATCAAATGAGTTCACGTTTTATATCCAGCCTAGCTAAAAATATGGCACATCCTAACCTTTGAAAGGGAAATGAGTGTGTTGGGGCAGTACTGCTAAGACAAACATAGTAGTCTTAGAATCCTGAAAACGTGTTCTGGAAAACTCATTTAAGATGGTGTTCTCTCTTTCTACATCAACCTTCTGTTAACATGGGAAAACAATCTGTTTGCAAGAAGTAAATGTAAAAATACAGCTCCCAGAGTTAAGCTGACTTTGTAAATGTGTTAGTCTAAAATGCAAGTTCAGCTTCTCAAGAAATGGGGAAAAAAAAGCATTTGCTTTTTTTGAAATGCATGGAACACATACTGTAATGTGCTTTAATTTTAGCTACGGGAAGAAAGTAGGAGATTGGCTTTGGCTGCTAAAAGAGAGAAAAGAAAGGAGAAACGGAGGAAGAAAAAAGAAGAACAAAGAAGAAAATTAGAAGAAATTGAAGCTAAAAGTAAAGAGAATTTTGAACTTCAAGCTGCTCAGGAGAAAGAGAAGCTAAAAGCTGAAGGTGATTTCAGCCTCTTGCCTTATTTGTGAAATGTGCCTCTTGAGTTTTCATTTCCAGTCTTCCAATGGCTTTTCTTGTCAAAACTTGAGTACAGTCATCTTATGATCTGCTGAGCTTTTAGTAGTTTACTTGAAACCAATAGATCACTCTGCATTTCTGCCTTGTTATCACTTCTATGTCTTGTTATGTTTAAGGATTGCTGGCAGCAGGTTCAGTGAGAGTTGCAGGTTAACTTCACCACAGGAAATGTTTTGGCGTGTTTTTACTTCCAGGTCCTACTAACTGAAACCAGGCCAAGTTGTGTTTTTTTCCCTCACGCACAGAATAATAATCTTGATCCGGTTAAAAAACAAACAAACTGGCAAACATAACATTCTACATATGTTATCCTACCTATCCAAATATTGGCTGCTCTGTATCCTGTGATGTTGAGCTGCATCTTTGGTGGTGTGCTAAGAAATGGTCTTCACTGACTGCTAGGTTGTGCTGATAAGCTAAAAGAAAGGGAAATACTTGTGACAAACTTTGATCTGTTGTTTCATATGCTTGTTATTCCTGTAATTGCTTTTGTCTCTGTCTTTCCATGCTTGAATTTAGTTTCACTCTTAATGAATTTCTGCTACATTTATTTGAAGATCAGAATGAAATGCTAGATGAGTTACAATAAACAAGGCAAGCAGCTTGATGGCATGACTTGTTTATTAGTTGTGCAGATACTGGCTTTGTTAGAGACTCTGCTTTATTCTTGGAGTCTTCTAAAGATGTTTGTGCAAGATTTAACTTGATAAGTGATATTTGGAGCACACAACCATACAGGGTTTCATGAATTAGCTAAATTAGCACTGTTTTGTATTTCTTCCACCAGATGATCCAGAGGTCCCAATGGAGCCTCCTAGCGCTACCACTACGACCACCATAGGCATATCTGCAACTTGGACCACTTTAGCAGGTTCTCATGGGAAAAGGAATAATACCATCACCACAACAAGCTCCAAAAGGAAAAACAGGAAAAACAAAGTAGCCCCTGATAATGTTCAGATCATATTTGATGACCAGCTCCCAATTTCTTATAACCAACCAGAAAAAGTAAATGGTGAATCTAAGAGCAGCAGTACTAGTGAAAGTGGTGATAGTGATAACATGAGGATTTCCAGCTGTAGCGATGAAAGCAGCAATAGCAACAGCAGCCACAAAAGTGACAATCATTCTTCCACAGCCGTTACTAACACACAGAGCAACAAAAAGCAACCGTCGGTTCTTGTCACTTGCCCAAAGGATGAGAGGAAGGCAGTCACTGGCAAATCATCCATAAAGTAAGTTGCTGTGATGCCGTATCCCTATTTAAAGAGATTGTTGCGCTACATTTGGAAACTACACCATTATCTGCATGGGCTTACGTATTTAAATCAGTTGTTAGGAAGTGGATGAAGCCACAGTCGTGTGTGAGGAGTATAATAACAGTGCATAATAATAGTTGAAATTTAACATGAACTAAGTAGTAGGCTCTTAAGGAAGATTCATTGTTGTGGATCTGCAATATAGAGAATTGTTAGGTTATTCAGAAATGCAGGCATTTCAATTTAAGCCACCTCTTAGTGTAGTACTTCTGAGCTACATGGTAGTTACTTTGTTTTGTGCCATCTTGCCCAAGGCTGCTCAGGGTTTCACTTAAAACAGTCTGAGCTGGAGACAACCTGGAAGTACTTTCCTGCCTTTTTAAGAGCTGTAAAATTAACAGAGCTAATTAGAGAACTTTGCTAGTTCTGGAACATGAAACTGTTTAGAGGTACAAATTAGATATGCTCAAGATTTTTAACTGCTAGTGAGAAGTACTTATTTCAGGATATGGTGTACCATTTCATTCTCTGTGTGGGAATTGTGAGAATGCAAGATCTTAACAGAGAACTTGCTGTTTTGATGGAAGATGTCTTTGAGTAGTAGGAATTGCTTCCTTGTCAATTGCAGCTCTTGGAATACAAATACCATTTTAGCCTTCATAAGCAGTGTTGCTGTTTTGTAGTGGGTGATCTGGGAACACCACGATAACATTTTACTGAATGCTTTTGGGGACCAGAGATAATGTTAAATAATTTTAACTCCACGTTGTTATTAACGTGGCTTGTGCATTTTTCTTTTTGTTTGTTTGATGTGCTAAAAGAGGAAGTAAGTTTCGACAGGCTTCAGACTGGGCCTAGTAGAAATGATTCTTCTGGTTTTCTTTGCTAGTCTGCATTTTAATAAAAATTAATTTATTTTAAAGGTTGTCTGAAGTCATCAATGAAGTGACAAGTAATTCCTTGTCTACTTGCACAAAATCTGGCCCTTCCCCTCTTTCTTCTCCAAATGGAAAGCTTACCATTGCTAGCCCTAAACGTGGTCAAAAAAGGGAAGAAGGATGGAAGGAAGTTGTAAGAAGGTAAACTAAACTTTTCCCTAATTTTCTCCTTACATTCTTTTGGCTAATCTGCCCATTACTTCATACTGTTTGAAGTGTTTCCCAGTTAATGTTTCTTTCTTTTTTTTTTTTTTTTTTTTTAATAGATCCAAGAAGGTTTCTGTTCCATCAACTGTCATTTCCAGAGTCATTGGCAGAGGAGGATGTAATATCAATGCTATACGTGAATGCACGGGAGCACACATAGACATTGACAAACAGAAGGACAAAACTGGAGATAGAATAATAACGATAAGGTAAGCAGACCATTTATTCATTCCTGTGAGGATTTTTTTCATTGCAAAACATGCTTATCTGTATAGACAAATCTGTTCAACCTGGATTGTTCCTTGAAAGATAGAGACGCTGCTTCTGGACAGGGAAGACAAATAGGGTAGCAGAAACAGAGATGAACTGTAAATCTTGTACCTTTGCATTTGTACAAAAGACTTTGAAGGCAAGATGGGAAAGATGTAAATGCATTTGATTTTACATCTCTAAATATGCCCACTTTTTTAGACAAGTCAGCTTTCTAACTGGATGGTGTTTTCTGGGTTAGAGTACTCAATTTTAGTCTTTTAAATAACCGTCAGCAACAAAAAAGAAAGGCAGCCTGTCTCCTCACTTTTTTTGATATCTGTTAGTATGACAGAAAGATTGGCTGGATCCTGTTCTTTAGGTACTTCCTTGTGTGTAGATGTTCAAAATTCACTTCCCTTTTCCTTTCCTTTTGTTCTTCAGGGGTGGCACAGAATCAACAAGACAGGCCACACAGTTGATTAATGCTCTGATTAAAGATCCAGATAAAGAAATTGATGAACTTATTCCAAAGAACCGCTTGAAAAGTTCATCTGCAAACTCCAAAATAGGGACATCAACACCTGCCGCCACTACAGCTGCTAACAGTTCTCTTGTGGGAATCAAAGTGACCACCGTAGCTGCTTCATCAACATCTCAGACTGCCTCTGCACTCACCGTGCCTGCAATTTCTTCAGCATCAAATCACAAAACCATTAAGAATCCAGTGAATAATGTGCGACCTGGTTTCCAAGTCTCTCTTCCATTAGCATATCCTCCTCCGCAGTTTGCACATGCTTTACTCGCTGCTCAGACTTTCCAGCAAATCCGTCCACCTCGGTTGCCCATGACGCACTTTGGAGGTACTTTCCCACCAGCTCAGTCCACATGGGGTCCATTTCCTGTTAGGCCGTTGAGCCCTGCAAGAGCTACCAATTCGCCTAAACCTCACATGGTGCCTCGCCATAACAGTCAGAACAGCAGTGGTTCTCAGGTGAATTCAGCAAGTTCTTTGACAACTAGTCCAACAGCTACAACAAGTTCAGTGGCTTCTACTGTGCCTGGTTCTTCTGCAAATGGCAGTCCAAGTTCACCTTCAGTCAGAAGGCAGCTTTTTGTTACTGTTGTGAAGACGTCAAATGCCACGACAACCACAGTGACGACCACAGCAAGTAACACCAGCACAGCGGCTACTAATGCCACATATCCAGTTCCTACTGCCAAAGAACACTACCCTGCATCTTCCCCATCATCGCCTTCTCCCCCGGCACAGCCAGCAGGCGTTTCTAGAAGCAGTCCTTCAGACTGTGCAGCAGCCTCTCCAAATAAAGGTGCACCTTCGTCTGATCAGGAAGTGGGTAGTCCGCCAGCAGTAGAAACAAGCAGCTCAACCAGCACTAGGCAGCCCAGTACAGGTTCTGGGAGTTCCTCTGTGCACCCTGCTCATCAGCAGCCTCCAGGAGCTCCTCTGCAAGAGGCAAGGCCCCCTCTTCAGCAACCTCAGGTTCCTACACCAGATCCTCGAATGGTTGTGCCTCCAAATTTAGCAGTGACAAGCTCATCTGCTCCTGTGGCAGGTCCAGCAAATGCCCCAATGACCTATCCCATGTCTCAGACATCGATGGGGTCTTCTCAGCCTGCAGCTAAGATGGAAACCCCTGCCATCAGACCGCCTGTCCACGGAACTGGCAGCGTCCATAAGAATCCAGCTCCTGTGCAAAATTCTTCTGTTGCAGTCCTCAATGTTAATCATATCAAAAGGCCCCCCAGCGTTCCTTCTTCAGTGCAGCTTCCTTCTACCTTAAGTACACAAAGTGCTTCTCAGAATTCAGCCCATCCAGCAAACAAGTCCATGGGTAACAATTTCAGTGCTACTTTACCGTTTGGGCCCTTTAGTACATTGTTTGAGAACAATCCTACGTCTGCTCATGCCTTCTGGGGTGGTTCTGTCGTTTCATCTCAGACAACACCAGAATCTATGCTATCAGGAAAGTCTTCATTTTTGCCAAATTCAGAGCCTTTACATCAGTCTGATACTTCCAAAGCCCCAGGCTTTAGGCCCCCATTACAGAGGCCAGCTCCAAGTCCCTCAGGTAAGTCTGACTTGTGTTTATACATGGTTATTTTCTTCTAATAATTGCTGCAGGTTTTTGTTTCGAAGGCTCACCATTTTCAGTTTCTGTAAGTGCTCTTAAGTTCTTCTTTAAGTGACCCCTGTCAAATTGTCAAATCCATACCCGTTAGCAGCTGATAAGCTTGGTAGAAGAGAAGCTGTGTTCTTTTTGTCATTTCACTGTATTGCTATAGCTGAGACAGAAAAGCACTTTACTATTGTTTTTACTTCTATACCACAAGCTAATAACTATTCCGGTTTTTGATAACTTGCTACTTCTTAAACTACAGAAAAATGTATACCCTCTTCAAAGTGTTAGGATAAGAATGTCCACATTTTAATGTGGACTTAATGAGGTGTATATTTAGTTAATACTAAATTCAATCCACAAAATCACCCAAAAAACTAATTATGTGGACTTGCTGAATAATGTTGACAGATTTTAGTCTTCTGAACAAATAGAAGACTAGAGGTTGTCACAGAATTTGTTCTGTAGCTCCGAGAAAGTACATACCACACAGCTCTTACCATCTGTGCTTGTTTTACTCAGATCTCTGTGTTGGTAATACAGCTTAATTCATGAACTGAGAAATTTAACAGCCAGTTTTCCAGGCTCTGTAAATATTGTGGTGTTGAATAGTTCCTGAGGTGTCTTCTAACCACAGTTATAGCATGGTCTGCGCAATTTCTGAAGCCTGCAAATGCAGTAGGTGAAGTTGGAAGTGTCTGCAGTGCCAGGAAGCATCGTGTTAGTTAATAGGAAAGTAGCCCCTGAAAGCCTAAAGAACCTGTCTAAAGAAAGAAATTGGGCCTTCATAAAGGATGGTGCAAAGGAGGCAGATACTGAACTATTTTATTCTTCGCTTAGCTAGAAGTCGTCATTCACAAGTATGACTGAAAGTAATTTGTAAATAGTTTATAAGTAAGAAAAAGATCAAGGTACCGCAGCAGTTGAGCATGAAGCTTTCTTAGTGCTGTTAGAATCTTAAAATTTTACATTCCTTTTCCATTTCTTCTTTGAGGGGAATATGAAGGGGCAAATAATGTCTATAATCTGGACACCCCAGCAAGAAAGGGCTCTTGTAGAATTGTTGCCACTTGGTCATTTTGTTGTTCTTTTGCAAGTGAAAACGTATCCCTGAGTTTGAAAAACAACACTTCAGTCTTGATGTATAAACAAAGTGTATATGTGCACATATATATGCATGCACATATTCTTGTTTTCTAGCAAGATAAAACGTTTATGATAGACCTTCAAAATTTCAGTATTATTTCATCTTTCCCCTGTATAAAATCCTGGTTCCTAAACCTACAGAGTTTAAGTTGCAGTAAAAGGATCAGTTATCTTTCTGTTGTCCTCTATATCAGGACATGCATTCTATTCTTTAATTTATTTCCATTTGAAGTATCTGTATGATAACACGAATTATTTGTGATGCATGTACCACATAATTGTTGCATTTTGTCAAGACTTGCAAACCAAGAAGCTTAAGACTTCCAATTTTTTTGAAAATAATATGAGAAAATCGTGATTTGTTGGATCTAAGTTTTCCTTTTTCCCCTAAATGAGAGATCTTTTTCATCTGGCAATAACAGGATTTGCTTCTGTCAATTTCTCTTTCAGGTATTGTCAGTATGGATTCACCCTATGCTCCTGTAACACCTTCGTCTACACACCTGGGTAACTTTGCCTCAAACCTTTCCGGAGGTCAGATTTATGCACCTGGGGCACCTCTTGGTGGAGCACCTGCAGCTGCTAATTTTAACAGACAGCATTTTTCCCCACTTAGTTTATTGCCTCCATGTTCATCAGCATCAAACGGTGAGTTCTACTCAGCTGGAAGTAATTGAGAAGCTATTGTATTTAAACAAAGTGAAAGAAAAGACAGACTTGTGTTACCTGTTACTACTACCTATTAATACTTCTATTTTTGGAAGACTTTTTTAGCGGCTGTGATTTTTGTCATGCTATTGAAGTTGCTTATTCTTGTTGCCAATGACCCTGGAGTGATGATGTTGTTGAGGGTATTATTTGAAGTGTAAATAGTGTAGATCCTGTAGTGATATTTTACTGAAGTCATTTCTGCTGATGAGCTGCTATTTTGATGTTGCTAAAACAAATGAGTATAATGTGTTTCAAGGGAGACTGCTTCATTGCTTATGGCAAGTTCTGGTACCTTCTTCCACTTCTGTCCATGCAGCAGAGTTCTTGTGCAGAAAAAAATTCTATTGAATGCTGACTTATTCAGGGAAGAAATTAATCTGTTTTAGTAGCAAATATAAAAACAAAAAAAAAAACAACAAACAAACAAAAAAAAAACAACATGCATCTCAAGATTAAAAGCAAACAAACAAGAACACAGTAAATTGCAGCTATGCTTTTGAATATTATCCTCAAATCTTCTTTTGTTGATCTACAGTAATGGTTAGTTTAAATTTTGAGCAGTCTGTTGCAGTGCGCATCTACTAGCTGACAGGGCTAATGGGACAGGATAGTTACTCATTTTGTGTAGGAAATGAAGTGGATGATGAATGTCTCTGATATGTTGGTAATACTTTGATGATAAAGGATGGGTGCATAGTGATGGGGGTGGGGTTCTGGCTGTTATTAAATATACATGTTGCTGTTCTGTAGAATCTCCTGCTCAGTCGGTGTCTTCTGGAGTAAGAACACAGTCTCCCACCCCCTCAGCAGTGTCCTTGGGATCGGAAAAATCCAGTAATGTTTCTCAGGACAGAAAAGTTCCTGTTCCAATTGGGACTGAACGGTCTGCACGCATTAGACAAACTGGAACTTCTACTCCATCTGTTATTGGGAGCAACTTAGCTGCTCCAGTGGGACATAGTGGTATCTGGTCCTTCGAAGGTATAGGTGGCAATCAAGGTATGTAGTGTTAAGAGAAATCCATGTGCTTCCAGTTTACCCCAATACGGTCTTTTCCTGTGTTTCCTTTGGAGCTGAAAGATGATGCAGAAGTGTGTCTCAAAGATAATCCTTTTCTAAGAGATTTAAGTGAGGACTTGTATTTGCTGTACAATCCACTTGATCTATGAAGGTCACAGTAGATGTTCCTGTTTTGAAACACTCTGGCTATGAAAGCATTTTACTCAAAGACAGGCATAACAGAGGAGGTAAGACCTGTTCTACAGGGATGAATTAATTTGGGAATTCATTTGAGTTTGGAAGAGGGGAAGATAACAATTCACATTTCCTTATTTTGTTCAGTCACACCATCTGCCTTTTACTGACGAAGTCTCTAGACTGTACTGCAGGCTCATGGAATTCAGTATTTCAGAAGTTATTCAAAATGTACTTTACAGCTGGGACGGGTTTCTCAGCAAATAGGACTCTTAGATGCAATTCATGAGACTGTTCTGTTTTGGTTTTTTTTGTTTTATATTTTTAAGTTATTGGACTATTTTTTCCTCTCACAACTCCTTTTCCCTCATTTGGGATAAGATTATGCTGGGTGGAACCTCTGGAAGTCATCTCAGAAATCTGCTCTAAACTGGATTTGCTCATACTGGGTTACTCAGGCCTTTATTCAGTCTCATCTTGGAAACATCTAAGGATTAAAAAATAACTGTGAACAACCAGTTCTACTGTTTAACTGAGCAGTTAAAGCATCTCTTAGGGTTTTGGTAGGGTGACAGTGAACATTCCTCTTATTTTTTCCCTGAGTGCATAATAGAGCGTATCCAGAACTTTATTTCTTTAATGTTTGCCTCATCTCTATAGTGATATACTAGCCATCATTAAGACTTCTGGAACTGCATGTTTTTACTTGCATCTTCTCTTTGCTTTGCTTTTGTAATATTGCTTTATTTTGACTTTGTGGGGTAACTTCAGAGTTCGGTTTTCAGCTTAGAATGGAATAGACCCCTATGGAGAAATTAGGCTGGTTTCAGAAATATTCCTAAGGTTGTAAAAAATACTGACTTGTTGGGATGTCTGAGATACGTACTAACAGTACTAAGTTGGCTCTAATGAATTCACATGGTAAGAACATAAGCAAACACGTATAGGTGTTCATTCTATGCTTTTGCTTATCATAAGAACTTCTGTCTGAGTTCAAGGTGGGGAAAAAAGGTAAAAGAATGATAACAAAGTTCTGTGTTCCAAGTTGGATTTAAGTTCTGTGCAGGTGGATGCTCGGGAACTGTAAACTGAGCAAACGTCACTTCCATAAATGTTAGGGTGTGCGAATGTTAACGCTGATAAACATCATCAGTGGATGTTAAGTATTGTGTTGTTTCTGTGTTGGTCTGTTGTTAGATAAAGTGGACTGGTGTCACAGTGGAATGGGGAGCCACATGATTCACAGGCCCATGTCTGATCCAGGTGTGTTTTCACACCAAGCCATGGAAAGAGACAGCACGGGAATCATAACGCCTTCTGGTACATTCCATCAGCCCGTTCCTGCAGGATACATGGACTTCCCAAAAGTCGGGGTAATGACCCTTCTTGATATGTGCTGTACTGCTTGATTTTCCTACATCTCTGTGTCTGGCAGATAGAGAACATGAGATAGTGCTTGTTGCACAGTTCAGCATCTGTGAGCAGTATTGCGGAAGCCTAGAACTAGCAAAACATTGTATGCCCATGATATAATAAGAGCATAAAAAGATAATTCCTAAATTAAGGCTGCTTCAAGACAGAATGTCTTTAATGTTGAGTCCACTTTTGTTGCTATTTATGTTTCATAGGAGTAGTGTTTGAATACATACTGATGCTTGTTCTTTTTTTCTTTCCTCCCTCAAAAGGGTATGCCTTTCTCTGTGTATGGGAATGCAATGATTCCTCCAGTAGCCCCCATCACAGATGGTACTGGGGGCCCAATATTTAATGGGCCTCATGCTGCTGACCCATCTTGGAACTCGCTAATAAAGATGGTTTCAAATTCCACAGAAAATAATGGGCCTCAAACGGTAATGTTTTTTGTTCTTACATTTGCAGTTTTGTTCTAGCTTAAGAAACTCTGTGGTGAAGACACAAGATCCTAGCTGGTACAAAGTTTTAAATGTGCTTGAGAAATAGGATGTTTGATTCCAGCTGAGTCTATTCAGATTGGAGTGGGCACCTGATTTAATTACTGCACAAATGAGTTTCTTTGTGTTGTAGGCAAGAGCTTATCATTGGTAGTTTTTACACTAAATTCTATGTTTATTCTTAATTATACACTGATTTCTGTCATTCTGACAGATACACGAGCAAAATACAGCCAAGTGTTTGTCCTCAAGAAGTGGCTCTACTTTGTTACATTTGAGTTTTCCTGGAGTTTAGCATATTGGTATGTTTTAGGAGAATACAGCTGAAGGTGACAGAATCAATTTCTCAGTCTTCAGAACAAAGAGGGGAGAGAGCTTTTCACTCTGAAAGCTAGAGGTCTCGTCTGAACTGTAGCAGCTGAAAACATGATGAAAATAAATCCACGTAGCTTATTGATGACTGATTGCTATGTTTTCTTACGTTGGAATTCACTTCAGCGCGGTGGAAAATAAGCATTGCAATGTAGTTTTGATTTCTGAAATATTTTGAGTTGAAACTCCTGGTACGTGGTACTAAGTTAAGCTATCTCTTCCAGGTGTGGACTGGAACTTGGACACCTCACATGAACAGTGTGCATATGAACCAACTTGGCTGAGTGGGATCAACGTGCTAGACTTGAGATTCCTTTTTCCAGAGGAAAATAAAAATGGCAGAAACAGTTTATGTGCTCCCAGATCATTCTACTGATGTGCTTGACTGAAGTGTGTAGGCTTTTTGCAGAAGAACTTACTAACTGACCTTTTTCTGTGAACATTGTGACTGCCCATTCCCCACCATCATACGTTTCAACTTAGTTAGCCTTTATTCTTTCCTTTTTCTTTTTTTTTTTTCTTTTCTTTTTTTTTTTTGACATAACTTTCTGTTGAAGCTGTTCTTTGGCTGGTTGGTTTTAGTACTGTAAACTGCTTCTGAGCAAACACAGAAATTTAGCAAAATTATGTAAACTTGATCCTGAAGTTTTAGAATGGCAAATAAATGTACAATTGTTTACATAACAAATGGCTAAGCAGAAAGTAAATTTCAATATGTCAGTATAGAGGCTCTACTTTATGTAGACTTAAATTAATGTGAGATATGTACCTTCATATTCAGAAATCTGGATGTTTCCTTCATACATTAAACTATTAATAAGCATAACTTTTCTACTTGTGTAATTTAAGTATAGTGTAAAAACTGGGCATTATCAGAGGGTCTTTTCCAAACGTGTGTTGGATTCTTTTGAGAAGGTGTACATCAGTTGTAACCAGATATTAAGAGTTAACAGTTTTCTTATGTGGAAAGATTTTCAGACTAGAGTGCTTGAGAAAACAGAAGTTCAGCACATTAAGAGTTGCCTGGTAAAGGAGGTAAATGTGTCACACTGCAGTGTCTATTGAAAACTTATCGTTGGGTTGATGCAGCTAGGTCTCTTCTGTTCCTTGAGTGTTCTCGGAGTTTCGATTCCTCCAGTTCCTTCTTTTGCCTGCAAAAGTCATTACAAGAGATACATACTCTGTATGTGTTACTTCAAGAGCAAGAATATTAACTTGCTGTTACAGTAGAGCTTCACTGATGAAAACTGGCTCCAACTGAAGGCTTATTTCAGAATAAGTGGCTTTGTTGTAGTATAGTGTCTTGTTCTGAACTGGATTGTTGACCAGCTAAGGTTTGTCTTGAGAAGTCCAATGAATAATTCCTTACTGTCACCTTCAGTAACTGTTGCCTTTTTCATGTACAGTCAGAGAACGAACACCAATACCAGGAAACAAATTCTTGGGTCCTGTACGGCAAGACAGTGATATGCAAAGCTTGGATCAAATTCCCGTACAGTTTGTGTATGTGTGGCTTAAAGTATGTTTCCAAGTTGAATGTGGTTTTGTGCCAGATGGTGTGGTCCACCATGATCTGTTTACTAGTTATTCTGTGTGGGTGATGGCTGAATGGAAGCTTGTTCTTGCTGTGCATCACTTGGATTCAACTCTCTGGAAGAAACACCAATTTAGTCATACGGCCTGCTGCTCAGGCAGGGTTTTTTGAAGTGTTACTTTGTATTTGTTATGGTAATTGTTAATTAGCCAGAGGGAAGAACAATACTTTTCCAAAGAAACCTGCTGCCTTTGAAAAAATTCTGCTACTTCTGAGAAGAAAAAAAAACAAACCCACAAGTTTTGCATGTACTGATGTCCCTATATGTGCCCTTATGTGATGTGCTAAGTAAGCAAGTTCATTTTCCTGACATACAGTGTCTAAAGAACAGGTTGTATCAAAATGGGTACCAAACTGAAGAACTGCTATAAAAGATGGTTGCAATTCCATTTTTAGCACCTTACTACGAGTGAAGAAGAGTAGTGCCATTCAGGCCTTCTGTGTGACCTCAAGCCCTCCTTTAGAATCTTGTTTACCGCTTCAGTGCTAACTAGGATTCTTTGCATTCTTATTCTGAAATAATCCTTCTTAACCAATACCACAAGCCGTTTATTGCAGCGGTGTACTCCATGGGTCAAAAAGAACAGAGTTTTTAGGATGTGGTTTCTTAACGTGTTCATTTGTTGACCTGAGAAATCCAACTGTTGGCCGGGAGAGCTGAGGTAGCTGAGTGCTACACCTGTGGCAGGGGGCTTGCTAAACAAAATCCTGGGCTCTGTGGAAGTCTGTACTAGGAGCATTTTCTTTCAGATACTTTTTTTTTTTTTTTTTAAATATATATATTTCAACTGTACTGCATTTTATTTGACCAATAAAAAAAGGAGCATACTCTTTTGAGACCTGGCAGGTCTTTATTATTATTATTATTTAAAGAACAGAATCGCTATTAGCTAGTGGAGCTGTGTAAACAGGGCTCAGGAAAGAGGTAAGCTGGCGCAGCTGGCTGCCCAGTGCAATTCCCAGTGGCTCGCAGCGCCGTCGGGACAGCCATCCGCCCTTCCCCTTGCCCGCACCCAACATGGAAGCGGCGGAGCGCTGCCTGCGTCCTTTGGCGCATGCGCGAGGGCGGGCGCTGCGCGGCGGGAGCTGCGCGTGCCGTGATGGTGAGGCATGTGGCGGCTCGCGCGGTCCTTGAGGCGGAGCGGCTCGGGCCGGCAGCTGGGCGGCGCGGCGGTCGCTCGGTTGACGGTCTCGGCGGGGTCGCCGGCACCGAGCGGGAGCCCCGGCGGCTGGTACGAGTGTCTGGCGCAGTCGACTCCCGTGCACTGGGCGGAGGATGGGCTGGTGGCGCTGCAGGCGGCCTCGGGGCTCCCGTGGTGGGCCGCCATTGTGTGCGGCGGGGCCCTGCTCCGCAGTGCCGTCACCTTGCCGCTGGCCGCGCACCAGGGCCGCCTCCTGGCCAAGGTGGGTCCTCTCTGTGCTCTTTCTTCGTTAGGACCTTAGCGGTTATGGGGTGTGGGTCGCTGCTACCAGAACTCGCGTGTCACTTGGGGTTACTGAGCTGTTAATTCATAGAGAGCTGTAATCGCAGCGTGGTTTGGGTTAGAAGGACCTTAAAGCCCACCCGCTTCCAACCCCCTGCTGCGGATCAGGCTGCCCTTCAGCACCTCCCGGGACGGGGCACCCGCGTCCTCTCTGTGCAGCCTGTGCCAGGGCCTCGCTGTCCCCTGAGTAAAGCGTTTCTCCCTAACGTCTAACCTTATCTCTGCTCTTTAAAGCCCTTCCTATGAGATAATGGTCGGAAAGGCCTGGCTGGTAGAGACAGGTGTGTTTCACAGACAGTTCTTTGACTCAAAAGTGTTGCAGTTTAACTTTTTCCGTGCTTGTTTCATTTAGCCTTTTGTCGGGTCATAAACATTATTTCCTTTTCTTTAGCTAGTTGGAAAATTTGCAGCCTGAGATTAAAAAACTAGCGGAGCAGCTTCGCTATGAGGTTTCTGTTCGTGGGAAGCAACTGGGTTGGTCTGAAAAGGTTGCCAGGTAAGACGATGATTGTATATGCCTTACAAATACATTCCAGGAGGGAGATCCTCCTAACAGACTCTGCTTTTGCTGAAGACTGAGATTGTGTTAATGCTCTTACGAATTGTTTGCACTGGATATATCTTAACGGGCAGTTTAACAGTTTCAAAGCTCTGAATTTCTGATAGGTTTATGATTACAGAGCCAAATCTAGGTATTTTTGTCTTTATGTCAGCAGTTTTCTTAGCAGTGTTCTGATGCTTTTAGATGGCTAGGAACTTAAAGCTTGAAAGCCCTTAGTGTGTGGCACTGTACCCCATGCAATAGCAATGGATATTTGCTGGGCTACCGAAGGCTGTTTAACTGTCCAGTGATTTCTGTGTTGGGGAAGTGATAACCTTGATCAGGCAAAAATCAACACAAAATATCTGACAAGTTACAGCTGTGAAAACTTGTTAAAAGTTGCTTAGATGAGTGAGTGGGGCTATGAGTTGAGAAGATAGGGGGGCCGGCAAAGGAGAGGGAAGGGGAGGCACATTTTAAGTTAAAAGACCTTCAGTTTTTCCAGATTTACACCTAAGTCAAATTGATCTGCACAGCCTGTTGAATTGCTACTTTAGAATTTGAGAAGTTGTATCATAGTATGGTGTGTGTATGTTTGTTTTGTGTCGTTTTCTGTCCTTTCTAAAAGGTTCCATTTTAAGAAGAACCTGCGGAGGATTATTACAGAACTGTACGTTCGAGACAACTGCCATCCGTTCAAAGCCACTTTATTGGTGTGGGTACAGATTCCTATGTGGGTCTGTGTGTCCATAGCTTTGCGCAACTGCAGTGTTGGTGCCTTGGACTCAGAAGGTGATCCATTTAAATAAGTACACTCAAAACAGTCTTTTCTCCTTTGGTTTCTGTTTATACAGGTACTTATTTAGTTAAAGAACATAGTCTCCCAAGCCTGATGTATAAGCTACTCTACTATTACGTTTTTAAATGTAGCAGTTTATTCTTAGATAAATATTTACTAACAATATATTTCAAAGGTTTTTGATTAGGTACTACATATATGTTGAGCTAGAGTAGGCCACAGGTGGTTTAATCAAGGAGCTTACTTCTGGGCCACACCTTTGCATTTCTCTGGTCAGCAGGTGGTCACGGGATCCAAATCTGTGTAAATGCTTCTCTGATCTCAACTTATATACTGTCAGTATTTATAATGGAGTTGTGAGCTGTAGGATGCCTGTTTAAAAGCATCATTAGCATCTGAGCTCTGGGAATAACATGAAACATTTTTTACATCATACAGGCATTTATTGTATTGTAATCTACTGGAGACAGTAACTGGAAAAAAAGTCTCTTGTAATTTTTCTGCAGGTGGCATAAGCATATTTAGGAGGTAATGCTAGCCACTGCAATACTTGGCATAACTTTGACTAACTTGAGGTAGATCATCCTTAATTTTTTATCTTCTTCACATTGTTGTTTCAGTTCAAGAGCAGTTTTCAACAGGTGGAACACTGTGGTTTACAGACCTCACAGCGCCAGATTCCACATGGATTATGCCAGTTTCACTTGGACTCTTAAATTTGCTGATAGTGGAGGTATGTTGCTGGAATACACAGGACAATTCAAAAGGATATAACGTATTGTGGAATTCTAGGGTAGTGTTACCAACTCAGAAAACACAATAACGTCCCTGAGATTATGACTGTTATAAATGCATTGATCAGAACTGAAGAGTAGCGTAATGATGCTGTGTGTGTATGTCTGTGTTGTTTGGAGATGATTAATCCTAACATGACATGTCAGAGAAACTTCATTTGCTTTGCTTGAGAACCTCCATGAAGTTTAGTCTCAACTCTGAAGTTGCTCCTAAAAGGCTGCTTTAATAAGCTCCTTGCTTTTAACACATGAAGATGCATCCCAGAAATACTTTGTTAGTACATTGTGGTCAAATTTAATAATAGTATTTGTTGTTAATGTGTTGTAAAATTCAGAACTTTGGAAGATAGTTGGGGAGATGAGTAAACAAACATATTTTAAATAATAGTCTTACTTTTCCACATACTTTATTAATGGAAAAGTTTTTATTAATCTTTGCCTTCATCATGCTCTTAATCATCTGGATTTCATTCTTTCTTCACTGTTGTCTATGACACGTGGACTAAAACTGCCTTATGAGAGCAAAAGTCACTGATGACTGCACGGTTGATTCTGTTTTCTTTCAGTTATTCAGCCACTATTTCTTCTTCCTGTTGGCAGCCCCCTGTGGGAGGGCTGTGCTTGGGGGCTAGCTGTTGGTCATTTTGGATGTGCCATAGTAGATGTTTAATAGATTGCTTTGAAATTATTTAGTAGAATGCTTTGCTAGCTTGATACAATTTTTTGCTACAGAGGATTAATAATATCAAAACAAGGGAAAGGTGTTAAGCAGTGTGCTCACTGAAATGGATCATGAGAAAATGAACGTAACCCGTGATCAAGAATACAGAGTTACAGGATACTCCCCTGTAACCTTTTTACTCAGTTGTTTCAAAAGGAGCTTTCTTTTGTGACTGTGGGCTTCTCCTTTTTTCCCTTCAGATCTTTGCTTCACAGAAACT
The DNA here is from genome assembly GCF_039878825.1 of Excalfactoria chinensis. Lineage (NCBI taxonomy): Eukaryota > Metazoa > Chordata > Aves > Galliformes > Phasianidae > Excalfactoria > Excalfactoria chinensis. The sequence continues at coordinate 38,898,660 of NC_092828.1, forward strand.
GGAAACTTCCAGGTTCCAGAAGCTTGCTACAAATTTCTTTAGGGTGTTGTCAGTAGTAATGATCCCTGTTGCTGCCACGGTCCCCTCGGTATGTATGGAATCTTAATGCCATGTCCTTTCACCTGTGACCGTTGTGCCCCAATTTCATGTTCATAGCACTTAAAGAATGTCCCAAATGCCTGATCTGTTTGATAGGTCTCTTATAATGTATATGTATATAAGATAGCCTCTGCCAAGGAAAAAGGAATATTTAGTAGTCTCCGTTAAGCCTTTTTTCCAAGTGTGTGCTCGGATTGTTAACACACTGGGCTATTTTTGTTCACTGATAAAGAATCTGCAGTTACTGTTTCTAAACATTATTTTCTCAAGCAAGAGTTAGAAAAGAAATTCAGAGGGCTTGCATCCTTTTTGTGATTTCAGAAGTGAGGGGGAATATTTATCTTAGGAAATATAGCTGAAGCTTTGGTATGTACGTATTTGCTTCCTGTAAGCAGAGAACACCTTATTTTTGTAGATGAGGAGATTTTCCACATCCTTCCTACAACAGTTCTCATTTTTGTCCAGTGTTTTACTTGGAAAGCTTTTGCAGTGGTGTATAAAACAGTGCATGTAGTTGTCTCGTCAGGTTTATTTAGTCTGAAACACGGGTGTTAAAGCAGGTTTAGCATGAATTAATTTGTGAACTGTTGTTGTGCTGCAGTATAGATGACGTTTCTCTCCCAGAATACTTGAGAGCAGAAAATGGTGCATTTGAAATGGAGTGTAGCGTATTTAGTGTGGGTTCATTATTTTTCTTATAACTGGGAATGCGGTTGTGGTTTGTGAAGAGCTGCCTAAATTACACCTAGGGAGGCTGAACTCGGTGTTTGTCTTGTTGCAGTCCATGGCGTTGTACTGGTTGTCCTCAAGCTTCATGGGACTCTCACACAACCTGTTGCTCCGTTCTCCGACCGTTCGCCGACTGTGTTGCATACCGAGGACCAAATCTGACTCAGACACTCCTTACAGGGATATTGTGGCTGCCTTGTCTACCAAATACAGTTTTAAGAAATAATGTGCTTTGAACTGTCAGAAGAGCTGTCCCACATAGTTTGTATGCGCAATTGGCAAGTGGTATTTTGTTGAGATGCTCACTGTAAAGTGCTACGGCTGGAATTATATTTATTTCCCAAATAAAACATTGATCATGTGGCTATAAAGAATGATTCATCAACACAAGTATAGGATTTGGGAAGTTTGGTTCCAAGGATGTTAGTTTTGCAATTTGAATGGTCCAGTAACGCAGGTTTGTCACCTAAACTGTAAAGAGTTACAAAGATAAATGCGTGACTCATCTAGGCTACTTTCTTGTAGCAAAGCTGGTCTGATCTATGGACTAATGAATTGAGGCTGGGGAGCGGGTGGATGGACTCTGCACTGACTGACTTATTTCTTAATTTAGATGTCATTAGTTGATACTCATGTGGTTTGTGTCACAGTCTTTGTAACAGTCCTCATACATGATTTCCTCAGACAGCAAAGTAAGCTGGGTTATAATCCATCTTGCTGCATTAGGTTCGGAATTAGGTGAACAATTTTATTATTTCTTGTGAATGTCTGTTGAGCGACAACATTGTCAGCTATTTTTATGTGTCAGTGTAATTATATGTAGATGCTTCCTATAGGGATAATCTGTGTTTATGTGTAGCCTTGCTCTGCATACGTTTTAAGTCAGCAGCTGTACATTCTGATGAAACTTATGCCCCTTTGCACAAAAGTTTGTGCAAGGGCATAAGTTTCCTCAAAGGTAATTTATCATCTGTCAGAAGCAGAATTTGGGGTAGAAGGCTTTTTGTTTTTAATGCCATGTGGTTCTCATGCCAGAAAAAGAAGATGATTCATGATGTAACTGTTAAAGTCAGTGCTGAACAATCCTTGGTAAGTGGAAGCTAATGTTAAAATAACTGTGGTTATTTGCGTGTGTTTGTGGGGTTTTGTTTGTTTGTTTTGTTTACTCTTTTGTGTTGCTTTTTGTTTGGTTGGTTGCTTCATTGATTGGTTGTTTGTTTTAAGATTGGGGCATAAAGTGCCCTGAGGATAACTGTTCTGCCCATTAAAGGCAGATGTAAAGAAGGCGTTGAGGACCTCAGCCTTCCCCTTATCCTCAGTGGTCACATTCCACTGCATCAAGTAAGGGGTGGACATTTTCCTTGGTTCTTCTCTTACCGTTAATAGATTTGTAAAAAGATTTTTTATTCTCTTTTACTGTCGTTGTCAATCTAAATTGGAGCTGGGCTTTAGCCTTCCTAACTTCCTGACTTTACATTAGTAATGTAATCCTTTGTCATAAGCTTACTTTCTCAAGAAGATATTTCTTTCCCTTATGAGGTTTCAGTCAAAGGTTGCACTGTTGTTTGCAAACATGCAATTCTTGTATACTGGAAAATGGATTTCTTATGAGAGAAATGGTCCTTGATACTACAGGTACATACGCAATCCACCTCAATACGTGAATGCTGTGAAGAACAACTACATGAGGGCATCCTGTGCAGCAGTTGTCCTTTCATTGCTCAACAGGGCAGCAGGTTAGGGGAAATAAGAATGGTTTTGTTTGTGAAGCAGGCAGAAGTGGTGTTAACTACAGAATGGGAATTGTATTTATCCCAGTAAAGAAAGCACTGACAACTGTCTGGTATTTTTATTTCTGAATTATGTAGCATTAGTTCAGGCATAAAGGAGGTTGGTTTGGTGCTTCAGCCCTAACTACAGACTAGTTGCTCATGTCTGGCCACACCCTTGCATTATGGTTGCTACTGTACCTCATTTACATTGTTCTCCTTGAAGAAGTGGCTTAGCCTCTCAGTTGATTACTGGAGCAAAAAGTGACTGAGATCTCAAATTTCTACACTTCAGCAAGTAACAGTGTCTGTCAAAGTACACCCTAACAGTAAGCTCCCTGTGCAATACAAACACAGCTTCTAATTTACATATAGTCTTGATATTAAGTTAGTAGATCCTGTTCCACAAATTCTTTAAATTCTTTCAAGATAATCAATAGCACTAGAATTTCTAAACTGTTTTTCCTAGCATTGCCAAAATTACCCTCAGCCCTCTGAAAAACAGAAGCAAGTTCCATGAATCCCGGGAATCTCTTAACATGAAGCTAACCTTTAAACAGAGGAACAAATATATTAAGTTCGGTCACTGTTTCTACTTCAACACAACGAATGAAGATATGGAAAAGGAGATTATTAGATGGCATCCTCGCTGTGAAAGATTTGTGCGCTTCAGCCACAAAACTGTCTGAAAGCTGCTGAATGAAAAAGATGGGGCTAGTTGTAAAATCAACTGCAAGGCAGGAAGTGATGCTCCACTATAAGCTGAAGAAAGTCAGCATGCCTCAGGTGTCAGTCTTGAGTGCTGATACTGACAAGCACATAGTAAGCAAAAGGCAAGGCAGGAAAAGGGAAGAATATTTGTTGTTTAGCGCATGTATACCTTTGTATGCGCATTTGTCTACACACTCAATTTTCTTTTACCCTTTCTTCAGATCTCCATGATTTTAAGAGAGCACTTTTGTTTGCTGTGACTTTTCAGATTTCAAGCAGTGCCAGTTCAGCAACCTGAATTCAAATTAGAAACTACTTCACGCTGTCAGAGTGCTCTTTTGTCAGCTTCCTTTTGAGTTTTAGTGAATACTTATGCTGTGTGCTCAGCAATCATGCTTAGAGCTTTAGAGGAAGCCATGATTTTTCTTCCGGTATCATTAGAGAGACTAAATATTATTGAGTCTGTGTTCTGTATAAGCAGTGTTGAATTTTACAGAATCATAGAAGGGCCTGGGTTAAAAAGGACCACAATGATCATGTAGTTTCAACCCCCCTGCTATGTGCAGGGTCACCAGCCACCAGACCAGGTTGCCCAGAGCCACATCCAGCCTGGCCTTGAATGCCTCCCAGGAATGGGGCATCCACAACCTCCCTGGGCAACCTGTTCCAGTGCATCACCACCCTCTGTGTGAAAAACGTCCTCCTAATCTCTAACCTAAACCTCCTCTGTCTCAGTCTAAAAACATTCTCCCTTGTCCTGTCACTATCAGCTCTTGTAAACAGCCCTTCCCCCTCCTCCCTTCAAGTTCTGGAAGGCTGCAATGAGGTCTTCCCAGAGCCTTCTCCAAGCTAAATAAGCCCAGTTCCCTCAGCCTTTCTCCGTAGCAGAGCTGCTCCAGCCCTCTGATCATCTTAGTGGCCCTCCTCTGGACTCTTTCCAAGAGCTCTGTATCTTTCTCTGTAGCTGCAGGGACTATATACTGACCAGCCTAAACAAGAAAGTAGAGATTGTCTTGTAAATCATTAAGTTACAAGTAGGTTACCTTGCTTTGCAGGCACCAGACTAGTTGTTTTACATAGATAACAGTCTGAAAGGTGTGAGCTTGGTATTAATTATACATAGGTGGTCATGTCTTTGATCCTCCTTTTCCTGTGATTTATAAATACCTGTTTTTCTTGATTTGCTTACTGTGTGGAAGAGCTTACTCTAATACTTGTGTCCTGTATTAATCTATACAATTGTATGCATTGTTTTGGTACAACTGCATTGAAATTAAGTGGGTTAACAGCCTGTTTTAACAAGGGATTTTGACTTAGTCCTTGTGTACCCTTCCTTTCCACCCTGAAGGCTGCCATGTTAGCGTGCTAAGCGCCAGGATTGTAAAACAATGAAAAATGTGTCCTTTGTATCAATATTTGGGTTTGAATTTTTCTTTGTGACAATAAAAGGTAAGAAACTATTTATTATAAACTTTTTTTTTTTCCTTTTTTTTTTTTTTTTTAAGCTAAAAATCCTTTATATTTCAAAGGATTTTCTCCTTTAGGAATTAAGATTATCACTTAATCACTTAATATTATATGATACAGTGATAACTTGGTAATAAAAGGATTTGGAAATCTCAGGCACGAGACAGTTACTTGCTGTAAATGTGCACACATGTCCATAGTTGGTACTTAAGATGCTGTTTTGTTGAGATGAGCACGCTGTGCATTGTGTCTGGATTTGGGGGTTTTAACATTTCTTGTGGACACATTAGTTTTCAGACATGTTCCACGTATACGCATTAAGGTAATTCTTGACCTGCACTAAGAAGATTCTGCTTGTTGGAAAGTTCCATGCTGCTTCATTGATGTGAAGTGATGGGAGCAAACATGTTAGCGCAAGATCTGAAGCACTTACCTGGATTGCAATGATTTGTAAGATGTGTACGTGCTGCTGTGATTTTAGCCTTTTAAAACTAATGGCACTATGTACTTACAAATACTGTTAATTGCATGGTTTAATCTTGCCACTATTTTCCTTCATCACTCGTGTAACCGCTGGCAGCATAATGGAATTGTAGAACCCTTTGTCTACTACAGTTGCATTTTGGCACCTTGTTAAATATATTTAAGCTTTATAAAGTGTATCAAAAATCAATTTCCATATGGGGACATTTGTTTTCTAATTGGTATCTCTTGACACTATTTTGCATTAGCTGATAACGTCGTACTTTATAGATTAACATTCCCAGGATTGCAGCTTTGCAGGTACGGTTTCTGACTGACAGAAGCAATTTTGGAGAAAGAGCAAAGTTAGATGCCGTTGTATTGATTGTACTGTGCTTGTACAGATTGGACTCTTGGAATTACTTTCACTATCTAGTTGTGAATCACAGCACATCATTGATATAGCTGCATCCATATGTGGCCAGGATGTTCTCCAGTAACTTGTGGGGAAACTGAAGGTCAAACAAGGCAATGAAAGCATTGTGTCTGATCAGGAAATAGCTTGAATGCATCTGTAATGCAGGTGTTTTGTTTTGGAAATTTTGGGGATTTGCTGACAAGACTGGTGCATTTTTCCGCATTCCAGAGTCTAAAGCCAAGTTTATGTGCTCATTCTTACAGCAGCATAAGCTGAAAGCAGCTTGGTTCTGCCAGTGTATGTAGTTTCTTGTCCAAAAGACCCCCATTAAAAGCAGGTAAGGATGATTGTGGCTCAAAAATAGAAGAAAAACAGTTTCTTCAGGACAGAAACTTCAGGACAGTTCTTAACCAAGTATAGGAATGTGGCAAACAGCTAAAAAGCCACAGGTTAAGGGGGCCACAGTATGGGGTCAGAATTGATATAATAAAGCCCTTTTCAGGATTGCATCAGATATGGGGAATTGTTTCTAAGTATTTAGAAAGAGTTTCGGAGCTTCCCGAATGTTGTCTTGTCATTCTGTCTCTGCTAAAGTTACCGTTGCCAAGCATGACTTTTGACTGGTGAACAGGCAGTAGGGGGAGCTGGTACGCTGTGAAACTCGAGAGCGATTCGCTTCCTGCCCCCGTGCCATCCCTTCAGCTTCCTTAGCGTGCTTTATCTGAAACGGGGTCCTTGTTTCCAGCTTGGGAACAGAGTCTGCTGAAGCTTCTGGGCAGGACTTTAAAACAGAAGGAAAAAAAACAATAGGATCTCTTGGAGAGTGTAGAGAGAGCCTTGAAAAAGACTGCTGAGAAATATCTCACGCAGATTAACACCTCTGTGAGAACACCAGGAGTTTACTAAGTGATAATACTGACCGTGCAAAGGTTTTGAAAGTCTGCTACTTTCTAGGATCTGTGTCAGCCTAGGGTTTGGTGAAGAAATACTTATATTTTTTCCTTGGGATTATATCTGTGCTGCAGCAAGCCATATGTGGCACTTGTATACAAGTGAAGAAGCATATTTAATAGTTAGGTATGTAGGTATGTATACACTGTGCATTTTCATAAATATACAGTTCTAAGTATTTGAGTATAATCATATCCTGAAGAGCCAACATATCCTTGTCATGGGTAAAACACACATAAAGCCAGCTAATCTTTTTCAGGAACTGATTAAAATGTGACACTTCCCTGTCAATAATGAGAAACATTTCTATTAATTGCTATGTAACAATTAGTATTAGCTACAGTTGAACTGTTCCACGCTTTTTTGTGAAATCCTCAGAAATCAATTTGCAACATAAGGATTGCTATGCTGAATTCATGTCAGTTTATTTGTGGCCTTTAGGACTCTTCTCTGTCGCAGGTAGTTTCAGATCAGAGCAAGCTGTGCACCACAGATAAAAGTGAAAATACGCATAAGATGGATATTTTCACTTTGATAAAACCTTAGCGTGAGTTTTGCCATTCTACCACATGTGCAAATTTTCAGTGCTGTTTTGCTTAAAACAATGTGGGGTGCAGCAGCTAGATAATCTGGATGCACAGTTCTCCATTTATTTGTATATTATTCACACCATTTGCATTCTGCTTTTATTATAGAATCACATCCAAGGTCCAGGCTTCTCTTTAAATGCATGTTGACTGCTCCTACCTAGCCTGTGTAATTAGGGTTTCTTTTACGTGCATGTGACCTGAAGAACCTACATATGCATCTCAGTTTAAGATTCATGGTATTTAAATGCATAAGTTTTCTTACAGGTCATACATTCTCCATTGTCTAGAAAACAACAGCCTGGATTTTGAAGACAAGGCTGGGATGGATACTTGCTAGCTTTAATAGTTTTGGCCTGATAAAAACTGTGCTCAAAGCTTATTTCCATTTTCAGCTGTTGTAATTACTCTCTTAAAATACATTTTCTGCTCTAAGATACTTTGTGTGATGCTGTTTCTTGAAGAGAATTAAGGCTTTGCTGTTTTCTTTCCTATGACACATACCTATTGTAAGAATATTCGTTTTCAGTCCGCATGAATGAGGTAAAGTTGGACACAGACAAAACATTCTATCTTGGGCAGAAAGAGCTTACCAGTTGTAGAAGTTTGGAATCAGTAAGACATCTGCTTTATCTTTTATGCTACAATACAGGTAGCATAAAGTAACCTTGCAAGTGGTCACCTATTGTTAGAGTGCTTTCTGCCAGTAAGTGAGCCGAGGCTGATTTCTGGGGGTGAAAGCAGAAAACGTTCCTAAGCTTTCTGAGAAACAAAATAGAATTGAAGTGGCTTGAACAGTTCTGAGTGTTATTCTTCCCAGATGATGTTGTATTATTTTAATAATGGGATAAATCATTCTAATTTGCCTGTTTCTTATTCTGCACGCTTCCTATCTTGACTTTACTAAAAACAGTGAAAGGTAAATAGCCAAGCCGCATAACTTGGAATAGCAAGAGAGAATGCTGCTTTGGGTGTCTTAGTAATAAAATGGATGATATTTTGAGAAAGGACATTGCTTCCTTTGTAGCAATTCTATACATTTTGGCTTGAAATACTGCAAAGAAGATGAGGTTGTCAGTGTCACAGCTGAGATGCAAATATGAGTAAAATATAACACCTTTTACAGAGTGCTGGAGGAAAGTACTGTTGCCTGCCAGAGAATTTGAGACTGTTTGCCAGCCCACCTGGTTGTTCTTGGTAGATGCTTTAATAGTGAATTTAGATTCTAAATCCAAAATTGAGTTTCTAGGGTGGATTCTTTGAAGGGCAGAGAATTTTTTGCAAGGCGGGCTGTCGATTACTGGCAGGTTCCACGATTTCAGAAAATCAAAACATGCCCGAGCATTTAATAATCTGTTGCTGTACACACGGGGGTGCTCTAACTATAGTTAATGATGCCGGTTGTTGGGCTACCAGAGCTGTAAAATCTGGGGCAAGCAGGCAGGCCTCAGATCAAAACATTTGTCTTCTGTCTTTCATCTCGATGCTGTTTCAGAACTTAATCAGCCCATCCCTTTGCAGCATTCACTGCATTTCCACCTCGTTGCTGTGTCCCTTTGAAGTAACCCGGTGTTTAACATTGCTAATCTTTAAAATAATGGAACGAGTTTGCTAGCTGATCTCTCTTTCTGAACTAAGGGTGCCAAGTGGAAATTGGCAGGTGTTAGGACAATCCCTCTTACTGCCTAGTTGACTTTGCAAAGCCACCTGTATTTTGCTGCCATGTGGCCAGCTGGGAGGAGAACATCTTTGTTTTTATTGTATGATAATGTTGGACTACCTGTCTTTAATTGACCTGACTTATTTCTAATGGTAAATAAAACACTCTTAGTTCCTTTGAAGCTCAGCATAGCACAAAGAATAACAGCAGCTGCTGTTCTTGTGAGGCTTGTTCCTCTTTTTCTTTTTATAAAGTCTGAGGGATCACAACTTCGTATTTTCTTAAAACAAAAGAGAAGGGAGCAGGCCAATGGGGTATTGCACCACATGAAAGCTGGCTGAGGGAATGTGCTTAATCCTATTTTTTTCTCTCTCTCTCTTTCTACTTTGTATTTAGGACTAGTTTAGGCCATGATTTCATAATATTAGAGCTAGATATTGCTGGATCTCTCAGCAATGCAAGTGTGGTCTAGATTAAACTGGACTGTGCAATTGCAATTGTTTCAAATTAGAGGACACAATTACAGAGTTTTTGCTGATGTTGGGGTTTTTCTTGCCATGCCAACTGCAGCAGGATGGAGCGTACTGGATCTAGCGAGAGCTTAGGCACAGAAAGAGGAGGTGCTGTGAGCCTGAAGCTACAAAGTTGGTCTGCCATAAAGTTCTAAACATCTCTAAGTTGGCAAAATGAAACAACTGTTTCTGCAGTTATCCATGCAGATTCACTTCTAATTGTTTAAATGTGTGTGTTCCTAGAGAGTCAATTTAAGTCTGGATCTGGGTACTCTGATTCAGTTCAGCTGTATCTCTATGTAAATATAATGAAGATAGGCATGCATCATTGTTCTTTCACTAGGATTGTGTGATTAGTTTTTTGGGAAAAGTTCAAAAGCAGTACAGTAATAACTTGAAATGAAGGGGTAGAATCCACTGGCAGACAGCAATTTTGCTCATCTGAAATGTTAAGGTATAGTTCTTACCAGCATCTTTTCTGTGCTGAAGATTATATCTCTCCTTCTTCAGTGTTCTCCACTCATAAGACACTGTGTTGGAATGACACCTTGTGGCAGCGTTTCTGGAAACATGTGACATGTTCCTCTCATCCCAGCTTCCAGGGAATCAAAAATGGAATGTACTCTCTTGAATGGCTTTGTATTTCAGCTGGAATGGGAGAAAAGTAACCTCTACTTCCCTCTGCTCAGAAACTAAGAACGCTGAGCTAGAATGCACCTCAGCTTACTTGGCTATTACCTAGTGTATCTGAAGTCAAGAACTGCTATCGACTTGATAAGCAGTGAGGGAAACTGGATTGTTACTCAGCTGATTAGCTTTCTCACCTCAGTTTGTGTCCTGCCAAGCCTACTGCAGCTGCTTCCCCCAGGGTCTGGCAAATTCCTATCAGAGACTCAGCAGAGAATCTCTGAAGCCCAGTAATAGATTTTTAATAGAATTCCTATTACTGTTGTTAATTTTTATCAAGTCCTCTGTCAGTAGAAGCCAGGTAGACATAGGAAAATTCAAAGTCTCTAGCAAAGGCAAAATGTCTCACCATACTGGTGAATTAATATAATTGTTTTCGAAGATATCAGTTTTGCATCCACACATGAACTGTAAAAAAAGATGTTTTTGAAACTTGTTTTTAGAGTACAGCTGGGAAATTGTGATACAATCATAAGCTTGATTTTTGCTTTGTAAGTCCAAGTCTTAAATGCATTAAATGGAGGGGCCAGGAAGATTGGAAAGCTGTTTGGAATGTTGATGTGTGCCACACATGTTGCAACAGGAATTTGTTGTTAATTAGAAACAAATGCCAGCCTTCAGCATCAGCCAGTTTTGAGTAAAAGGCCTTGTCAGATGGGCCTCATTTTGTTTATCTTGTATTTGCCTGGGGACCGTTTCTTGATGTTGATCGAAAGTGGTCTGTAGTTGTTTCATAGAAGGCAGAATGCAAAACTGTGGTAAATGATTGATCCTTGAAAGCTCAAGAGGCTGAGTAGAGGTCTTTGAATTGTATTCCAAGTATGTTCTTGCACTTAGAACAAGCCAAGAAGTTGCTCCTCCAGTCTGGTCTATAAAGATGAATTGTTTTGCTTTACTCTGAGTTGGGCTGGGAGTCTTCAGGCAGAGACATGGTAACATTAGAACCACTAGAACTTGTGTGGTAGAGCTCACTGGACTTATTTCAATCTTCATTCCTAGCTGTGTACTAGAACGGATAGCCATCGCAACTACGTTTTTGGGTTTGGGATTTGTTTTGTTTTTCTTTGGGAACATATTTCAGGAAATGCTGAAATGTAACTTTTTTTTTTTTTTTTTTTAACTGAAAATCTTAAATAATAATTTGTCTCCTAATTTCGGAAAAGCTGAATTGAATTTAAAGGGCCTACTTGAGGTACCACCACACCCAAATCCGCTACAGCACTTCTGTTTGAACAGATAACTAAATACTATTATGACAGATGCTGCTGTTGAAGGTTTTTCAGATATGAGTAGCGTGTGTAAGGGGGCCTTTGAATCTGAAGCATTCTTGTTCAAAATGGTAGTTGCAGAGTAGGTTTGTTTGGGCAGACTGTTACAAGGATTCACAGGTCCTTCTCTTTCCATGCAAGTTCCTTTCACCATTTTAGTTTTGCAAGGTGGTGAATTGTTAGTTACTGTCTGTCAGTCTGATTAGTAGTGAGCCTTGCTAATAACAGACAAACCTTTTTTTCTCTTAATGGAACTAACATGGAAAAGAAGTTTGTCCATGAAGCATCCTGAAGAGATTCTCCATCTCTTTCTCACATTTTATGTCACATATGAGTATGATGTATGTAAGGACTGTTGGCTTGAACTTCACAAGACAAATGGATCAGGAGCACAGAGGGTTAACAGTTTCTGTGCAAAGAGCCTGCCTCTTCTAGTCCTGTTCTAAACTGGTAATCGTTTGGGGAGGTGGGAATATTCCCAAAGCTATAGGGAGACACATCTCTGAGTTGATTACACATCTGTGCCGCTCTAAATGAGGTAGATTCATGTTGGTTATGCAAGTGGAGATTTATAAGTTGTGAACACTGTGTTATCTTATCCTGGTTGAAGTGTCCTGCTACGTGGCAATAGTAAGAAGGAGTATTATTTGTCAGTACATGGGGAGATGGATAGCAGTAGAGGCTCTCTTGAGTATGATCTGTTAAAAGCTGTTACCTTCAGTGCATTAACTACCTTATGTAGTCAAAGGGAGAAGGTTCTAGCCAGAGATGGTTGAGTGTTAATTAAAATAGTAATGTGGACATCTGTGGTTACAAGCTGAAGATAAGTTTTTAATGATGTTTTCCTAGGTTTTCAGCATACGATGTAGTGTCATTATGAGTTTATTATACTTAGGATCATTTTCATTAGTTGTGAAGGCAGTGAGGAAAAACTGAGATGCAAATACAGTCTTGTCCTTAGTGGTGTAATTGTAACTCCAGATCCCTAGGTGTGTTGCCACTTTGCAAGATAAGTCTGTTGCTGGTTTATACTACAACAATTTGCTTTGATTGGTTGAGTTTCTTAAATGTGCCTCTGAGAATGCAATCTCTGAAAAGTGAGCTCATGGAGATGGTTTGGGTTCTCACCCTAATGATTAATAGTTCCTCCCTTTTGGGAGAAGGGATGCGTTCCCGCATAGGATAGTGGGTTATGAATTGTGGTCAAGGACATGCATGTCTAAAGAGATCTGGTTTGCAATCTGCACACCTAGCTTTCTCTGCTAATAGCTTTTCATTTTGGCTTCTTTTTCTGAAGCTTGCCAGCTACCACCTCTCTCACTGTTTCTTGCCAGGATTCTTTGTCATCTAAGTTGATTTCTCTTCTAGACTCAAGGAAAGATGAAATGGTTGTATGCATTCCAGCATAAACACGGATTTGATGGTACTGGATGGGTATATATGTCTTGCTGGTTTTAAAACAAAGCATGTCACTAAAAGTGTCTGGTTGATAAAACGTATGAGAGAAAATAATTCCTTTAATGCCAAGGAACATTTCCTGTGGCTTAAAGCATTGCACTGGAAAAGGTTAGTTCCAGGACAGGAGACGAGAAAATAAGGAAGAATGTGTGCTATCAGTCTGGAAGTAAAAGCTTCTGTGTATTTCTCTTTCCTATAAAGATGTTGCACATTTAATAAAATGACTTTAGACTAGGTTAAAAAAAAAAAAAAAAGGCAAACTAGGTAACTTTCTAGAGCAGCAGTGGGACACATTCCCTGGCATTGGTTGTCATGACCTTTTCTTGGAGGAGATAGGTTGTCTTAGTAGCAAGCCTTTACCACAACAGCCGGTCCTGCCAACCTGATCCTTCCTGGACAAATCTGATGATCGCTACTTGAGCTTCAAACCCACTATCATGCTGCTTATTTGTGTGCAGAGAAAGGAGTCATAAAAAGAGATCTTTTTGAAAGTGAGAAAACATTGTTTTCACATCTTTAGTAGGGATGCATAGCCATAAATAGCTAGGAGAGAACTGCAGATTAAGAAACTTAAGTCTTTATCATTTCACTGAAGGAAGGTGGAATGAAATTTGGTGAATACTGAGGATGGTAGGACACATTTCAGTCTGGCACAGTGTTGAGTTAAAATTATTATCTTTGCAATTGCTGAGTGCAAATGTGCTAGTTTTCCTTTTATCCTTGACCCCAGTTCAACTTCCAGTGAAAGGTGGGTGTTTGGTTGTTTTTAACAACACTGTGCAGTATTATTTACATTGTTAAATGAGACAGAGAGATTAGAATCAGGTTTTTAACAGGTGCAGCACCACTGTATGTGTCAGTACCCCTTTCAAAGTTTGAGCTGCAGTGAGTCACGCTGTAATGTAAAATGCAGAAGCTGTCAGAAGCCAACTGCAGCAACATTCACAGGTAGTCAAGCCCTATTTTTTTCCCTGTTTGTGTTTGTTGTTTCAACGCTAAAATAACTTCCTTTAATTCATTGGAGCCTGAAGTGTTCAGAGGATGGATTTGCAGAAACAAAGAAACGTTGAGTTCTCAGCTGTAGTTTGGACATCAAAAAAGAAGCGTTTGTCTATTGATTATAAATGGTTAGAAGGGCTCAAAGGAAGTATTTGGCAGAACTAGGAGAGGAAATGAGTTTTTTCCACACTCGGATTGTAACAAAATCCATACCCTTCTTATGTGATGCACATCTACATCTTTTGTACTGCCTTAAATTTCCCTTGTTCGTTATGAAGTAGTTGTGTGTTCAGATGATACCCTGGAAAATACAAATTTTCTTACTTTCACTTAAATGCTGCATAAACTGAACAAAGACGTTTTTCAAACAGAATTAGGATTTACAGACATGCGGGCCTAGTTTTTAAATAGCTGAGCCATTCTTCAGTAATCATAGGATGCTTTTAGAATTGTGAGTAGGAGGAACAATGCTGCTCTAGTTTTACATGCAGTTTGGGAAATTCTGAGTTCTGCTGTTCATATGGTCACTTCCACTACTGTGTGGTGTGTCTAGCAAATAGACCTGGCAAACAGTATTGTTCCTTAAGTGCATCTCCAATTCCTTGTGAAGCTACTAACTAGCAAGTGGATGCAGGTTATTTTTTCCACCTGATTCTGTACTTACTATCTCAAGTGAAGTGCAGGTATTTGCGCTAGGTTGTGTATTGCCAGCAGTTGTGAACTCTTTTAGTACAGCAGCAGAGTGTAGCAGTGGTCATGGGTGGTGGGTGTGACATGCGGAGCTAACAGTTTGTGTGTCTAGATGTGTTGGAATGAAACATAGTGGCTAGTGGGTTGTGAGTTGTATTCATAGGCAAGTACAAATTATGGGCACTAGTTTGCGTTGGGGGCCCAGGCATAGACAGGAATCGCAGAAGCAGGAGTAGGTTTGTGACTTTAAAAGCTCAGAAAGTATTGCAGACACGCAAGAGCACCCAGCGCCATTTAAAGTGAGTGACTAGGAAAGATTTACAGATAGTGCAACCCACTGTTCCGTGGTATAATACAGGAGAGATTTGTTTTCTTGAGTGTGAAAGTACATTTTGGTAGAGTGTGCCATTCAAGGTAAGACTCAAGTGGCTTGAATTGGGCAAACTTAACAGGAAGGTAACAAATGGTCAATGACGATAAATGCTATTTAAGTGTTTGAAATTGTGAGGATAGGACTATGATGGATTCTGTGATATTTCCAGCAGTCACATTTATGGCAGAGTTACGCAGACTTGGTTCATAGCAGAGCATCCTGCTTTAGGCTGAAAGTACATTTTATGTTACGGGGAATAATTTGGTAATTTAAGTCTTGCGTTTTGTGGCTTTTAACATTTGGGTCCTGAATAGGCTCTGTGTCAACAGAGTGAGACTGACTGGCTTAATGAACTGTTTGGAATTTCTGTGCTTGTAACTAAAAGAGATGCTGAGGTGTGATTTCCAGCCTGCTGCTTCAGAGAAAGGAAAGGACTTGCTGGTTTATGGGTCCCCTTATCTTCAACACCTGTGGAAATCACAACTGGATTAAAAAAAAAAAAAAAAAAAAAAAGCCAAAACAGCTGTATTCAAATGGGAACCCAGTTGGAAGGAAGCTGAGATGCAGGAATTCACTTTTAAATAATAGACGTAATTGCCCTTAAGGGTTCAAATTAAAACCGAGGCCCTTTTTGGTTTACATACTTGACATAAGCAGATGGAAATCATATTGAGTGTAACTACAGATTAATGTAAGTCAGGAAACATACTTTTGTAAGGAAGTGAGAGTCAGAGAGACTGCACTGTAAAAAATGCAATGTGGTCTAACCTTGGTCG
Source organism: Excalfactoria chinensis (assembly GCF_039878825.1). Lineage (NCBI taxonomy): Eukaryota > Metazoa > Chordata > Aves > Galliformes > Phasianidae > Excalfactoria > Excalfactoria chinensis. Next base: position 38,914,276 of record NC_092828.1, read on the forward strand.
GCTAATAATGTACTTTAATGGGAGTTGCTGCAGGCAGATAGAATTCTCTTCTGCATGAATTTCTGAACAGTTAGGCTAGGAAGGGAAAGGAGAAACGTGGAACTTGAACTCTCTTTATGGCTTAGAACTTGAGCCCCTTTTGTCTAGAAATAATTAAAGGAGAAAATCTTTTACTAGGACCAAGTCAGTTGCTTATAAATGTATCTAATAAAATTCAAATAGTGGCAGTGCTCTTTAGGCACATTATTTCTATTTTGAGAGTTGGCAAAGAAGAATTTTAATTTAGGGAACTCGTATTGAAGTAGTCTAAAACTTGTGGGTATGGCTGAAGGGATTTACAGTATTGAGTGCTCAAGTTTTGTGCATTTTTCTTTCTTTTTTCTTTTTAGCCTAGCTGACCAGTCTGTGTAATGAAACAAGATTTTTTTAAGGCCTGACATGGAGAGGAGCTCAAAACTACAGACAGCTTCTGAAAATGTTTTCATTCATCCCTAAACACGATGATGCTATTCATACTTGAGAACCATTCAGAGTCAAAATAGGTGTTCCTGCACTATCCTCCTCACTAGTGCCTCCTTATACCATTTCTCTCCTTCTTTTTCTTATTTATTTATTTATTTTACAGAAAGCCAGCAAGCCTTAGCATGTCTTTCTAATCTGAAACACAATAAAATCTGTCTCTCATTTTTGCTGTTGAGTGTTCGAGCCCCAGGAATTGTGCTTTTTAATCCGTTCTGTACATATTCCTGTGGTTCACATTTTTGTGCTAATTAAAATACTGCATACTTGTTTCACTCATCTGATGAGAAACATTTGTACGCCGTATTTCCAAGAATTTTTTAATACTTTCTAGAATTACAGTTGAGACACCACGTCCTTATCAGCTTTTGTAAATGGAGGAGATCTGTGGGAGCAGATGGCTAAGTTAGAAGAAATTGGTGAGTGACGAGAAGCAGGTCCATTGATTCCAAAGCTGTAATATTTGCAAAGCAGCACTGTTTTTCATCTGTAAATGTTCTGCAGTTCATGTTTTTTATTTAGTTACTGCCTGTATAATTCTTGCACTGCTGAGTGCAGCTAATACTTTTATTTTACAAAATAAGCAACCTCAGATTAATTGGATAATAAAAGCTTTGCTATGCTTGCATTTTTCTCCTTTGATTGCTATTACTGGAAGACTGAGAGATAAGCTTTATTTGTTTGGAGATATCTAGAGTAATGGTTTCAACAATAAGCCCTCAAAGATCAAATATGCATGTCTGCAATTTTTTGTATGTAGTAAATGGTGATCTTTCCCCTTTGGGATCCAGATTAGCTAGGATGACATAGTTGTGGAAATCAGGAGATGATAGAAGTGGTGATGCTTTATAGAACACAGTAATGCAGCATATACTTGCTTTTTTAATAGGGAGTCCTGCAGATATTTCTGCTTCTCTTTGCTGCAGCGTATTGATGGTGATATGAACCGGTCAAAATAGAACAGAATGCAGCTGACAGATTAGAAAGAGCTTGAAGCTTCTGCATATTTACTTTTCCAATGCAGTCAATCAATCCCCTTGTGGAATGGAACTGAAATAAGAACAGTCTGGCTCTGAACTGACTGTATATCATGTTGTTGATGTCACAAGCTATTTGCTCTTGTGAAAGTTCAAAGTTTGAACTGAAGGCCTCTGTGGAAAATCAGCCTGAAGTCTGGAGGGTGTTGAAATGCAGAAGTGAGGACTGGACCACAATATAGTCTTTTAAAAATCCCCATGGTAGTTTTTATGAAGATAGGGAAAACTAATTCTGATGGTCTAGTTGAGCTCAAATTTGTTTGATGCTTTGGGCTTTTAAAGCATTCCAAATTCTATGATACGAGGTTTTATTTTTAAGGTCTTAAGTACAGATTTATGGTGCAGACCTAAGCAAAGGAGGTCTTGTGTTACTGTGTTGTCCTTATAATAGCTGTCAGCATCTCTGGGTTTGTAATGGTTTCTTATTTTTCTTGATTGCCATTTGGATACATACCACTGTGACCTACTTTACAGTGTCATAGTCAAACAGGATTTCTAGTCTCTGTGATTAAACTTTCGTGGTCTCTACTTAATAAATTAATTGCTTGTGCTTTCTTCTTGCACTTCATTTGTTTTCTGACCTGGAAAGTGAAAGCGTTTTTCCGTGTTTTTATCTTCCATTGGAAATTGAATATTTTCTCCCAGTCTGAAATCCCTGGGAAAAGAAGATTCTGGCTAAAGGGTAAGAGTTCCCCAATCTCGTTGTTGCTGTGAAGTAAGTAGAATTTGGTGCAACCTATAGTTTAGGGGCCTATCTTCGGATTTAGCTTACTAGCTAGGAGTCAGAGGCTCCCTCTGTGATTATGTAAGAGGAGATATGCTGGCACTTGCTTAGGGGCAGTATCCTGGCCAAGAAATTAATAAAGCCACTTGGGATTTTCAGTCACTTGGAAACTGCTCCTTTGTGTTGCAGAATGATTTTGGTTTGTGTAATCTTTTTGGGTGTTGAAGATACGTACATGGTGTAAAGCGCAGATTCAAAACATGAAGGCCCACTTGTGCAAAGTAATTCTGTCTCGCCCAGCTCATAGCTATGTTTATTTCTCTCACAGATGAAAAGAGTCTCAGCTTCTAATTAAGTAAGGGGAGCTCAATAACGACAGTAGATCAGTAGATTCTGTGTACTGACTGTCCTTCTGAGGAAACTCAACTCTGTGTGCACCAAAAGCATACCAACATCTTATAAGGGTTTGAGTCAGTGGCTGGGTTGCAAAGCCAGATTCCTACAACTGCTGAATGGACACAGACAAACAGAAGGGACTCAACATTTTGGTAGTCAGCGTTGCATCCTGAAGTGCTTCATAGCTTATGTGAAGAACCAAGTGTTGTATTTATCTTCCTGTTGCTGTGTATCTCTACCCTTCAGGTCTTTGCAATTTTCATCTCCTTTTCAAATGGAACCTCTCCTGACACTTTCTTTCCCTGCCCTGTGTTTTTTTTCTGGCTGTCACCCCAGCTGAATCCTTTCTCCTCTAAAACACCAATGCAAGCCTGGTTTCCATTCATATCCTCCCTTTATCCTGTTCGCAGTGATAACAAAGTCAGTGCTTTCACACAAGTAGGTTAAGAGCAGCGTAGTCTGGGGCCTTAAGGCGACAACAGCATCTGCTGTAGGTAAGAAAGCAGCAGGATACCCAGACTATATGGAAACACCAGGAAGTTGTTAATGTAAATTCAGTTGCTCCTGGGCCTGACAGGGCCGGGAATCAATGCTGCATAAAATTTAAGAAAATGAAGGACATATCCTGGCTCCCACTTTTACATTCATGTCCTGTGTTCCAGAGTTGTCAAATGGGAGATTCTTGGCAAGAGAGCTATCAGGTTCAGTCCCATCCCTGAACACTACAGAAGAGCTTTGGGAAGAGAGTATCTACATCCAGGAGCCACTTTTCTCCTGGCTTGCCTCTCGGGTAAGTATCAGTGATCCCTTAATTCAGGTACAGGTAAGAATGCTACTTTCTGTGCATTTACTTTTAGTGTGGGATACATTTGCATGGAATTTCTGATGAAATGAGGACATTGGTCTTGCTTCTGGGAAGAGAGGCAGTGACTAATTGCTAGTCTGCTTGCAAGAACTGTATTTCTCTAAAAGCAGCTCTCTGTGAATGTGAGGGAAATCTTCGATATATTAACTACTCAAAGCAATGTTCATTGGCTGCCTTGCCAAAGTGCTTAGCTTTGTGCTTGTGGCAAGGACACCAAGCATGTTCTGTGTTTTGTTAATCCACATTTCTGTGATTTCTGCCTAAGAAGAATGCTTTCTTTACCAAAAACAGCAGCTGGTACAATGCATGAGACTAATGGCGCCAGACATCAAAACACTTTGAGTCCTTTCCCACAAGTAAGATGTAAAACTTACAATGATTGCCAATAATCAATTGTAAGAAAGCAGCAAATGTAGCAATTGGTCACAGTAATGTTCTTGATGTTCTTCTCCTAATACTGTCAAAGTTCAGGCAAACAGGAGAACTCTGGCTCTGAGGTCAAGAGGCTGTGGACTAGAAGCAAAGAAAGCAAAGCTTATTCTTGTAACTCTTTCTCTGTTTATATTCTTATTGATCATTTTAACTTGCATCTTAGATTTTTCATCACATTTTAAGTTTGTCATGGTGGACATCACCTTCTATCGTGTATATGTGCTTCATTTACTGTGGAGTTTCTCTGACCTCTGCTAAACTTCTAAGGCAAATGCTAGAATATGAACAATAATTCAAATTGATCTTCTGTGCTGAGATAAGCTTCAAAATTTATTGTAGGCAATGGCGTGCGTGCACGTGAGCTATTGTATACTGTGTTTCAATTTAGACTGGAAGACTGCAAAATGTCATGTTTGTATAGGTACATGGTATTTTTAAAAAGAAGCTTCATGCAGTGATGTGTAGTAGTCCCTAAAGTGAAAGGAAAGAAATGTGAAGAATTTTCAGCATGTCAGATTGATAAGATAATGACGTGTGCATTTTGAATATGAATGTATGCAAATGTCTGTATCGAACAAGAAATAACGAAGGTGTGGACTTGTGAGAAGTAATGTAATTGCATGTACTTATAGCTGGGAGACCTTCACTCTGTCTGTAGCTCCCTGCTGCGTGACCTTCAGCAGTCAATTCACTAAGTTCAACAGTCACTCTGTTTTGGGGTTTCTGCTTTGCTCCTTTTCCTTTCTCTGTCTTACTTTGCTTGTAAAGTTTCCTAACTAGGGACTTGTCTGCACCTGCGCTTTGCTTTGACCACGTAACACATATTAAATGTGAAATTTAATTGTTCATTGTGGGATTTCAATACAGCTTGGTTAATAGCTTGAAATACTCCATTTTTCCAGGTATTAACACTTCTGTTATACATTTCCAGGTGTATAATCCTAACAGATTTAGTCAAGCTGTGAATAAAAGATTTTACTTGGTAGGAGCCCACAAATCAGCAGTTTTGCATTGTGCCTGTCCCATTCTGCTACATTCTTATTTACAGTTCTGAGAAATAAAGGCAGTTCAAGGTTCCTAGCTTTGCAAGTCAGAGTGTAATATGAAATGTTGTCTTGCAAAAAGATAGATGCACCATGATGCAGTAGTTGTGTGCATATAGTGAGCATTTCCTTTGGAATGTTTCTTGAAGTATTTGACATGCAGCTCATATTCCTGCAAAAGATAGAGTAAGTACACTGATGACCTTCCAGCTGGGGGAACTACATACTCCAGTTCACGTGAGCCATGTGCATAATTTTTCTGTTATTGCTTTCTAATATATGTCTTCAAATTGGCTGCGCATGTACTAATTTCTGTACTAATGAGATAGCATTTACAATTAATTCTTGGGTTATGCACATCCATGCTTGTGGAAGCACTCAAGATCCAAACAGGAAGTTGGCTCTTTCTCATGACTGTAGATTAAGCTTCATCCATAAATTTATCCACAGTAAGAGATCTCACAATAGAAATAGAAGAATATTGCCACAGTAATTTCATTGTAATCTTACTAAAATATACATGCAGAAATTAGACTTAAAATAATTATGCGCCACCTATTTATGCCAGAATAAGACACTTCTCATTCACTCCTATAAATTATTTCTCTGGCCTATGAAACTATCCTGTATGGGAAGTATCTGGTGAAGTGCCAATGAGCTCACATTTGCCTGAGAACATTTGCTTATGTTTAATTATTTTCTGATTGTTGTGACAGTAAAACTGTAGGTTTTATGAATGCAGACCTGGAGTCTTGTTATCAAGTGTTTAATCTATACTCCTTTCCCTCCAGAAAAAAACAAAACAAATGTCATCCTCTATATCTGAATATGATCTGATGCATATACTGTTACAATGCACAGTCAAATGAAGGTACTGAAAGAAACACCAAATGATCTGATTCTAATCACGTAAGAATAATTGCACCGGAATTCTTGTAGATTATGGTCATCTTAATGGTAATGAATCAACTGATAGCATTCCCCGAGAGAATTGTGAAGAAATGCTTTACAAAATTCATCTTTAAACTTCTTCAGGTCCGTAAAGCAACACCTCAGACGACATGCCCCATACAGCAGATAAGAGAGAACAAGCAAAGCTATTTGAAGCCAACTGCTGTACAGCCTTTTGACACCAAGCCCTTTTCTGACCATAACTATGAGCAGGTTTTTGTGCTTGTCAGCGATGATGGCTGCTTGGCTCACTGTAGCATTTTGATCTGTGGGCAAATTTGCACTCTCATGAATCTCCTGTTTCTGCCTAGCTCAATCATGAAAGATTATTGCTGTCTCTGATGGGATATCCTCCAACAATTCTTCACCTTCTTCAAATCTTCTGGTGGATAAAACGTGCTTTGGTGCAGTTTTTCATTTCAGAAAAGTATAGGAGGGGGAGGAGCTACTAATAAAATTTGATTTGGCAATTATTTTTGCCATTGTGGGTAGAACCTGTTTTTGTCTTGAAAATGCATGTAGATGTCAATGTGAGGTTTGGCTCTCATTCAGATTTTGTATGAGTGTTCCAGGCACTGATTGTTGGTGTTTTTGTATTGCTATTTTTCAAACAAAAGTATAATATTCACTGGAGACAATGTTAAAGTGGTATAAAGCTTCCTTAGCTTCTTTTAGCTTTTTCCTGTTCCCAAACTCTCTCAAGGTATTTTGGCAAAAGCTCGGTATTATATTATTGCTACTCTGTCCTCATTCTGGCTGACTGGAGGTTTGCTGATAGAATTGCAGCATGTGTTAAATGATGAACTTCTGCATCTAAGCAATGACTGAGGCTGTCAATCTGGTGTGCCATAAAAGAAACTTAAGTGATTCTAGTTACATAAAAATCCCCCTCTCAGTATAAACTACTCTTGTTTTGCTAGCACTGTACTATCAAAGGAAAAGGAAGAAGTGATCTTTTTCTTTAATAGACTACGATAAATTTGTCCTTATTCAGGACTTGAAGAGGGAATGCAATATAGTGATAGGCATGTATTAGCCAAAAACAGTCAAACAAAAAATGACATATACAAAAAAGAACCCCATACCTAATCGGTTTGCAAAGTTAAGTATTTAAATTACGAAATTGAAGTTGTCTCCATTTTCTTTATTCTTGTGTATACTTCTGTTTAACATTGTATGATAACAGCTGTTTTACTTTGGTTGTATCTGCCTCAGTGCACAAGGTTAATTTATGTTCTACATGAAAGTCTTGGACAGACTTTGCTGAATGAAGTTGGAATGAGCACGATGAGTAGGTCAGGAAGTTAGAGAACAAAAAGTATGGTGTCTGAATGGTGCCCTGACTTGGCTATTATTCTTCTGTAGGCCATTCAGAGGATACTTAGGACAGGAATCACTCTAGGAAGATTGATACCTGTGTAACACACTAATAGTGTGTTAGAGGGCGTGCTTGCTCCAAGGGAAGAGGTATCATATATGCTCTCTTTTCTCATGTTCTCTGACTTGCTAGAGGAGTGATAGGCTGTTTTCCATACCTGTCTTAAACTGCTCCTGCAGCTTTAACTCAGCCTCGTCTATATGTAGTACATACCAGTTAAATTTTGACTCAAATCTGTGGACTTGATAACAGTTAAGTGTGTGATTGGAGTCATACAAATCTACATGACTTCACAGTATTTAGGCCTTGATCTTGAGCATGTCTGCCTTCAGTAGTATCTGTTGTTGCTGCTAGTATGTGAGTGAGGCTTAGCTGAAGACAAGAGAGATTGCTCTTGTTGTGGCCAGAGTTCTGCTGTTCCTTTTTCTTGTCTTTTCTATGTCTGTTCAGAATCCATTAGGCTACAACATATGCAAATATCTTCATCAAGACAAAGAAGGACCTATCCATCCTTATTGCTAGGCAAAGTGGTACTGTGTTTTGTTTCCCAGCAGTGAAAGAACTCAGGACTCAGTATGGTTGTATGGGAGATTGGTAATCACAGACTGAACCTCTGATTAATCAGCTGAGGCAAGTGTGGGCTCAGCTGTGGGAGCACAGGTGAGAGTGATGTAGCTGTGCTCCCGGAAGGGGTGGAGCTCGACTCCATCCCCTCTGAGACCTCATTTAAGGGCTGACTCCCCCTGAGGCAGCATCTCTTGGAGATCGTTCACCAGTGAGGACTGCCCCAGCTTCTTCAGCTAAGGCACCATCACTGGTGAGTTTTCCTTTACTTATTCCTTCTGTACATTTGCTACCATCTGTATATTAACAACCAATACATTGGTGTATGCCAATTCTAATACATAGATACTGGTGTCTACTCGCCTCAAGTCAATTGGACTCATTTAGATCAAACAGGAAATGCTAACTTGCCATTCTTGGTCTTGGAGTTTCCTTTGTGCTATAGAGAGAAAAAATCTGATCCACTGGGCTAAATGTTTTATTTGCTATGGGAATTTGCTCTGCTTAATGCTGTTTTTAAGACCTGTTGGTTCATTCAGAGGTCAAGGAACACTTATGCAAGAGTCTTCAATAACATTCCTTTAACTTGGCAAGTTGAAAAAGCCCTGCACCTCTTTTGAGTATTAAAACTACATGGATCCTTGTGACTTCCAGTGGGAAAATTTCTTTAAAAGCTTAATACAGCATACAGGGTCGTGCGTTATGAATTAGCTTCCATTGATTTTCCCCTACCTGCCTATTAATGAGTGTTAGCCCCAAACCCATCACTCTATGTAATAGTTTTCAACTGAAATGGTATGCAAAGGTAAGACTTGTCTAAGATAGCTGTAGTCCAGCTATCTTTTTATACATCCAGATATTTTGGAGATAGCAGATGTGAGAGAGGGCACAGTATTCCATGTGTATAGCTGCTTCTCTTCACTGAAAAATGCTTAATGCATATTTTTTCTATAGGAAGCTTATAGTTGTAGTTGCCATCTGTACAAATGCTCAAAAAATTTCCCTCCTCTTAAGCAAAACAAAACAATAACAAAGAACAAAAATCCAACCAACCAACAACAAAAAAGCTGCTCCTGGGTAAATTCCAGATTAAAAGCATCAGGTTAGGAAAGATTTGAACTGAATTCTTCCCTAGACTGGCAGACACTTCTACCACACGTAGCAAAGTGGGTTGAGCAGTGATTTACCTGAGTTGCCTCACGTGACCTCAAGTAATAGAAAACGCAAATATCACTCCACAGAATCTTTTACATATCAGATATTCCTCATCATTCTTCTGTATGCAGTTAGTCATTTTTATTTATTTTATTCTTTTCTTTTTTTTTTTTGCATGTATTTTGTTTTGTATTTTTAAAAACAGAATGACTGAAAATTCAGCATATATTGCTGAGAGGCAGAATGAGATTCCTAGCCTCTTCACTTGCTGCTACATACCAGAAGGAATTCAGATGTTGGAAGCATGTGAAAGAAATCTACTTGAAATTTTCTGTCACCTTTTTGCTTTTTACCTTGAGGCAGAATTCTGTTAGTGCTTTTATTATCCCATTGTCGTGATGGATCCTATGCTTTTCAAATATTAATTTTGAATTAAAATAAAAAACAAGCAACAACAACAAAAAAAAAGAAAACAGAAAATAAAAATAGTTCTCATTTTAGAATGATGTGCCTGCATGGTTTCTCTTTTACAAAGCAATATTATTTGAAACTAGGTTTTAAAATAGTAGTAACCCAGTTCCAACATGCAAGCACCTGTTTACACTTCTGGCCCATAGGGTAGATATCACTTATATCTAAAAAGTTAGCAGATTTGCCATATCTTATCTGGAGTGAAACTCAGAAAGCCAGCTCTGAAACAGGCTTCAATTTCAGCTGGAAATGTAGCACCCTCTGACTGATTCTTGATGGCTAAATAAAATGAGACACGTACTTTTCTCTCACTCAGAGTTTGGATGTCACTACTTAGTTTGCATCTGTCTAGCTTGTAGCTAAATTCTTCTTCCCCTTTTCATCAAAACTGTTTTGATAGGTTTGACTTCCTGGACCTTGCTATTTTTCTACTTTTGCTACGTTTTTCAGGAGAATGGTAGATGACATGGGCAAAAATTGTGCTAGGGAATAAAGAAAAAGAAACAAGATGGATGGTTGCATGTTCATCTTTGTGTCAGAGCCTTGTCTCTATTTTATTTGTAGCTGCGGTGGAAATTATAAAGAACTGAATTTCTTCTATCTGCTTATGTTGTCTCCTTCCTCAGCTGACATTGCTTACTGAGGCTGTGCGTCCTGTTGTGTACATGAATCAAATGCCAAAATGAAGGAGTAGGAGGGAATCTGATTTAATAAATAAATAAATAAAAATTGAGATACCTAGATTTGAGAGGTGAATTACTGGACTTCATTATAAAAGAGTCTCCTCGGTCCTTTGGTTTTTGCTACATCATCCTAATGAGAGTGAGTTTTTAAGCCATGCATGATTTTTGGTGATCTAGAGCAGTGAGAATCAGCCTCTGGAGTATTTAAGGTGTTGTTAGTAGCTTAGCCATTTCGGCTTCTGAAAACTGAAGCAGCAGTGATGACTGCTTAACTTTGCCACTAATTGAAAAAACTGCTGGCTCCATCTTTTTCCTAGTAGAATTAATTTATGAAATGGGGAAAAATTCATGTTTATTTGAAGATGCAAACTACGGCATGGAGTAGTTGTACTAGTCAAAAGCCTGTAGGCAACCTGGGAAATAAATGCCTTTTCATTCTTCTGGCTGCAGCATAGCATTTTAGTTGATTTTTTTGTTTGTTTGTTTATTATGTTGTGTTGTTTGTTTTTTTTTGCTATGACTGGTTAAACATCAGGTAGAGCTTTAGCTAATTTTTTATTTGCCTTACTGTTGCTTTGCCAAACCACTGATGTCGTGTGCAAATAGAAATAGATGAAGAGCTACAACTGTGTATTCATACCTGAGGCAGAGGATGTCTCGAAGGAAAAAAGTCACGGAGTCTTGAGTAGCCACAGCCATCTGTATGCAGGAGCACAAAGTTCAATGACATCTGACATTTACTTCTCATCGAGTCCATGTTCGGGTTTCACTCCTCTGGGTCAGCAGTAACGATTTATCAGCTTTCAGTTATTTTTCTGAAAAATCTTTTCTGACCAGCTTGCTACAAGTGCTTTCTTTGTTATCCCTGATGCTTATGTGTGTAGTGTGCGGACTTTTTGCAGTCATTTATTCCAGCTATCTTCTCTTTTTACTTGTCATGTAGCTGTGTGCGTTGTACCTTGTAGCTGTAAGAGCTTTAACCCCTGAATTTTGCAGTTGTTTGTTTTCAAAAAGAATAAAAGAAAAAGTCAGCAATTGATGTATATTTATGGGAGACAAACACTTGTTATGGTAGAAGTTGTAAAACTGAGAAAATCCTTGTTGACCTTGAAATATGTATTAGTCTTTGTTATTTTTTTTTTTATTACAGTTCTTGCTGTTAGGCCTACTGTGAATTATAATCTCATGATTAGTTATATCTGGCTGCTCAGGCAAATGAGCATCATTCAGTTGACTGAACATTCTAATATTCTTTTTATGCAAAGATGTGTAAGTATTTTTAATAGTACCTCCTAAGAGGTGGCTGATTATTTTTCCTTGCTGAGAAAGACATAATTTTGGCTTTAAATGAAATGTAAAAATACCAGAGTACTAAGAGAGCATATTCTAGCACCCAAATATGTGCATGTTGAAAGACACTCCTACATCTATGGCTTCCTTTGCTCTTTTTCTTCTTTTGGAATTACAAAAGCGTTCATTCACAGTTTGTGTTTCCAGACCTATTGATGCCCGTTCGTGTTTCGTGTACCTTACACACACAAATGGCAGTGTGTCTCATTCCACTGTGTTCTGTTAAAACCTGAGCATTTCCATTTTTAAGAAGGGTGCTGTCTTCTGCTGCAGTAATGCATTGCTGTAGGAAAGAGCAAACTCTGAGGAAACTGATATTTGGCAAATTCTTGGCAATGCTTTACAGTTTCACATACATAATCAGAACATGTGAATTGTCTGTTGTTGTAATCTAAACCCATAGGCATGGACCTCAAGCTGGTGTGAACTGGAAGAGCTCTTTTTAAAACTCTGCATGCTCACATGCTTCTTGCACCTTCTCTGTGCAGTGCATACGTGCCAGATGGAATGGAGTTGTTGTGGTTAGCATGCTTGAGATGCACTGAACTAGTGTGACCACAGTGTGTACGTGTGTTATATTTTAGTTGTTCTGCCTCTGCCTGTTCTCCATTTCCTCCCATGTTTGCACTGATCTCTGTGCTGCAAATAGGGAATTTAGCAGATCTATTTGAGTACATCAAGTCAAAATCAAAGAGAAACAAGATCACATACTGTAAGACTTTTCAAATAAGGATAATTTAAAAGTGGACAAGTGGAAGGGATGTAGTTTATTCTGAGTCTTCCATACACTGTATTGCCTTTCTGTAGGATGGAAATGCTAGGCAAATCTATTGAGTACTCTAGCTTGAGGCAATGTAAACATTTGCCCACTGGACACTCAGAGCCTTATTTCTCTTGTGTATGGAAGCTTGATTCTTATTTTCAGTATGAATTTTATTCTCTCTGGCTTATACCCCTTCATTCTTTTGTCATCATCCTGCTAACAGTTTTTCTTCCTTCTTTTCCCTTGTTTTTAAAGAAATGGTGCTCCAAAAGGATATCTAAATCCACACGTGCATTACTCAGATGGCATCTTAGTCATCTATTAAAGTAAGTCCTCCGAATTATCAATTTGTTGTATTTGAATGTAGCAGTGATCAAAATTAAATGTCCATAGAATTGATTGAAAATATTATTAGAATATTAAGTGCCTTTGTCATGGGAGGAGAGAGAATAAAAGGCATTTAACCGTAAAGAGACCACAACAGAATATTTTGTGCACAGCATGTATAGAAGTCGGCAAACTGCTGGGCTGTTCTCCCCTCTGTTCTGAAGGATTGTTATGAAATGTGTTAGTTCTTATGGAAAAAGATTCTGGCGTTTGTTGGTTGCCTTATACATGTGCTATCTTTAAGAAAATGTGGGGTTGTGATGCTGATCTGGTAGTGAATTCCTGTCTGTAAAAGGAAAGAAATATATAATTTTTCTTTGTACTGCAATAGGAATTCACGTTGATATTGGATGGGGCATTTGTTTGCAAATATTGCATTATCCTGTAGAAGTTTAGCAGTGAATGTTAACAATCAAAATACCTGCCAGCTGTCTCTCCCAGCAGATCATTACTGTGGTTTAGCTATGAGACTTTGAACACATCTTCCATTACCAAGTTCACTTTTCATTTCACTGTTCAGCTGAGCCGGATTTTTACTTTATTAGTGACTGACACTTCCCTGCAATAGAAACACCCCGATAGCAAACATTTATGATAAATCACATTCCACTAATTTCCAATCCCTTTGTTGGATGCCGTAGATGGTTTATCTGTTTATATAATCTGCTTTGTGTAAAACAGGTGAGCTTCTTTCTTTTATACCAAGATAAATCTGGAGCAAGTAAAGTAAAATTACAGAGTAGCTCTTCTGAGTTTGCATTTAGAAGATTTCCCCTAGATGTAAACCAATGAAATCAATAGCAGTCGGATGTGTTGCTGTTGTTCATCTGAAGTTTCCTGTTGTATGGAGGGGATGCTTGCTATCCAGAGCTTCGAAGTAAAGTTGTTTCTGTGAAAGGTAAATTACAGTTTACAGTTTTTATAATGGTGTTTGTATTTCACCTTTTACATAGTCAGTGCTTCTTTTTTCTAGTGACTTTGGAATGTCTTCTCAGATTTATTTTTGAGAGACTTACCTTGTAAACAAAATATGAAATTTCTAATCGACTCAAGCATTTTACTCTAAGATAAATAATTTGGATTTTTTAAAATCAAAGAATATTGCTTTTTGGGGTTTTTTTCAAGTTTTTCATATAGTGGATATACTGAAAAATGCAGTTTTCGTAAGCCTTTCAATTTTATGCTCAAATATAATACTCTAATAAAATCGATAAGCTTTGTTTCTAGATAAGACATTACATGCTTGACCTATACATTTTAAACCATTCTTTGCTGAAATTGAAACCAACCTGCAAAAAGTGTATTTTGATAAATAATTGGAAACAATGGGCTGGGTTGGGTTTTTTTGTTTGTTTGTTTTTTTGTTTGTTTTGGTTTTTTTTAATTTATTTTCCAAGAACTGAATTGGTTATCAGATACAAACTAGGAACATTTTTCTTGTAAATTCAGCATCATACCCCAACTTATACCCTCACTGGACTCTCTGTGTTTTGGGTTAGCTTTAATGTTCGTAACCAGCTCCCAAAAAAGTCTTGCTCTCTGTTTATTCCGGTGATTTGTACAACCCTCTCTCCAAAATTTAAGGCGGAAAAAAAAGCCATGAGGGGAACTTTTCCATGACAGCTTGCTGAGGACAACCCACTTGTGTGTATTTTAGCAAATCATGGAAGAAAAAGTTGCATCACTTTTCCAGGGTGAGTCAGTTGATGAGTTCTGTCTGACTTTGCGGTTGGACTTGATGATCTTCAAGGTCTTTTCCAACCTGGGTAATTCTATGATTCTGTGATTCTATGATTCTTGCATTTTTGGTGAGGGAATTTTGGCCATTGTAGGAAAAAATAATAATGATTTAATGACTAAGTAAGCTACATGAACTTTCTAAACATCCTGCCTATAACCTTCACTGTCTGAGCAAACTGAAATTGCTACTGCTTGGTTTTCACTGCTGTTTTCACTCACTCCAACTGATGGAACTTCTAGTGCAGGTATATTTGCAGATATTATCGTGCACTCAACTGCCTCTGTAAAGTTACATCTGTAGAGCTCAGTCAAGCTGACTTTAAAGCTACTATCATGGTTCTGGGAATGCTCTCTGTAAGTGTATAAAATTGTGTTGAAAATAAATTCCGACTAGGTAAATATCTACTTTTTCTCTGTTCATGTAGAAATTATACATCACCCATGAATAAACAACGAGCAATTCTCAGAAGATTTTTGTTGTCACCACTTCAGATGGAATTAAATGGTATTTTCCAAACTTAAGCAGATTTCCAAGTATTTTGTGGCAAACCAGTGAACCTTTTCTCAGAAATGCTGATACTAACGTTTATTCAGGATGCTTGTGAGCCAGCTGCAAACTTTTTTTTTCCTGAAGCCTGATTTGAAGAAGGTTTTTGCAGTAGATCAGTTTCAGTTTGAAGTCTAGAGCCAGTGCCCAGAAGAGGGCACCCCTGCCCAAGGGAGCATGAAGGTAGATGTTCAGGTTGCAATTTAGAATCTGTTGATCTAGGAGCAATGTTTCTGATAACCCTGGAAGGAATTAAAATAATAATAATTTATTTTTTTTTCTGAAGAGACATTGAAAGATTTATTCTTTTTACCATTATATATATATGTAGTATATATTTCTATGTATAGATAAATGAATGCAATTTAGAATTAAATACAAAATTGACTACTTCTGCGAGGGCCTCACTTTTCCTTGGTGTAAAATCAAACTGTGAAATCTGAGTAGAAATATTTGTAATATTTGTGTGATACGTCTTTGCTGCAAAGTTTTCAAGAAATTCGAACTGTTAAATTGATGCAGGTCTCTGGTTTATCACCCAAAATAGATACCTGCCAGTAGTATAACAGTACATATGGTGTGTATATATATATATATTATCATATATATATGATATTATTCTCCTTTGCAGGAGCAGGGAGAATATTTCCTTCATTTCAGTTATTCTGTTTATTTACTTTAGTGGAAAAAGGCATTCATTCACCAAGAGGGACCTTGCAAGATCTCTTTTTTTTCTAAGAGTAAAAACAAGTAGTGAAGTACCAATGTACTAATACAATAACAAAAAGCATTTAGTTCACTGACTGCAGACAGCAAGTTAATAGATCATTGTTTTCCATTGCAAAACATAATTAGGAACATATTTTTTTTTCACGTTTCACCTTCTTTTAACTAACACATTTAACTGCTTTTCCACATTTTAGTTTTCATTCTAGTATTCACTGAGGAGGAACAGCTTGGATTGGCAGCAGTAAGTTTAACGACTACTTTATTAAAAATAATAATTAATGACTCTTAGATGAAAATATATTTAGGACCATATTAACTGATATAAAAATTGATATATAATTAATTCTGGTAATTGAAAAATTCAGTTCAGAGGTATTATTTGCATGCCTTACTGACTATACAAGGTAAGTAAATCTTTCCTTGTAAATCACTGAGTTCTGGTCATCTGTTAGGAATTAACTACTCTGGGAGGACCTCTCTGTAGGTGTTTTCAGACTCAGATCTGACTCAGTACTACCTTTGCACATCTCCTCCTTATCACTTTTAGGTTTCCTGCTTTGTGCTACAGGGATTCATTGTACAATGAAAAGGTGATAACTTACTGTTTTGTAAATGATTCTATGATCTCTCTTCTTTTAACTGATTTCCTGTCTGTCTTAGCATCTAGATAATAATTCATGCTAGCCAGTTCAGACTACACAGGATTTCATTTCTCAGGTATCAGTGTTAGGATGGATGGACATCTCTAAAAACAGGAGTCCTTTCTCTGTTGCTTAGGTTTGCCAAAGTTAGTCACTTTTCCATCTAAATCCCAACACTTCCATACCCAAGTCCTGAAGAACCTGAAAGCAGGAGGACTTTACTAGCCATGTTCATAACCTTTCTGCAAATACCATCACCAAGGGTGCTGCTGAATTAAGTGAAGTAAGAAGAAATAGAGCTGAGGTATCAGAATTAAGTGTTTCATTTAAGTAAGCTTAGAACTACTGCCAGTACCAAGCTAATTTACATCTGATCTATTGCATTACTGAATTATTTCACCTCTTAATGTTTAACATTCTCAGTGTGTCTTAGTATATATATTCATGAAAGATATGATCCACATTAAGTTAACAGTATTCAAGAATGAACTGCGTGATTTTGGCATTTTGAAGGAGCAAAACTATTTGTTAAAGAGGACTGTCTTCTGTTTTTACTAAAGGAGCTGCAAACATAAGAGCTGCTTGCCTGCCTGGAGGGTTTTGTGTTGGTGTTTTTTTAACTGATTCCTTTTTGAATACATTTTGCTAGGTCTTTTAGTAGAAATGCACATATAAATGATGCTATTGTGATGCTTACGCAGAGTATACAGGTCAGTAATAGCGCTGGTAGCAACATGCTGTTGCAACATGTAGCATCCTGCAAGCCTAACTGCAGCTGTTGCTTCTACTGAGAAGCAATGTTGCATCTCGCTTTCTCTACTATCTTTTAGATGTGCTGCATTGAAATAAGATCTTCATTAGGTATATGTGATTCCCTGTTATTAATCAGAACAACTTAGTAATAATATGCTAGTGTTTCCTAACTATGTTAAATGCCAACTCATGGAAATAATCTGACTTTAAAGCTACTATCATGGTTCTGGGAATGCTCTCTGTAAGTGTATAAAATTGTGTTGAAAATAAATTCCTACTAGGTAAATATCTACTTTTTCTCTGTTCATGTAGAAATTATACATCACCCATGAATAAACAACGAGCAATTCTCAGAAGATTTTTGTTGTCACCACTTCAGATGGAATTAAATTTTCAGGTACTTAGCAAGTTGTCCACTTTATAACCCAGATCTCTTTAACCTTCGAGTTGAGGTGAGAACATGAGAACTGTCTCACTCCATAAAGATTCAGTAGTATCAGTGCTTTAGCTGTGAATGTAGCACTGTGATTGATGGTCAATATTGTGAGCTATTTTGGTGTGTCCAAGATTGATGTCCTGTCTGAATCACTTTGGAAAAGCAGATAATTTGGTATATATTCTGACTGTCTCTAAAATGAAAATAAACTGTGTTGCCTGATATTTGTTCGAGTGGAAAAAGGGATAGACTAGAAGATGCAGGAAAAGGAGGCAACAGGAGGAGTAGTTGTTTCAGGTGAAAGGGAGATCAACAACCATGCAATAAATGAGCAGTGTAATATAAAATATTTAGAGGAGAAGCACTTGCTAAATGTTCTTTCTTCTTGTCTGTGTGACCAGTAATAGTATGAAAGGATCTGTTAGGAAAAGGGGAAGTTCTGCTCTGATTAATTTGCTCCACAAGACTTTGCTGTGCTAAACACTATCTTGGCTGGTGCACTGACTAACCCAACAGCTGTGAGTCACCATCAAGAGTGATTTTGTTTCCATGGGGTTGAGATAGCTACCATAACTTACTCAGGCCTGAAGTAGGGGAACCTCTATGAATCTCAGTGTATATTTAGACTAACTCAGTGCTGAACTTACTCTGTTGAGTACCCCATTCATGGGCGTATGGGAAACCTTCTGCCATGTTTTTCAGCAGGGGCTGGATTTGGAGTGGTGGTTTCTGGATTTACTGTTACCATCATGGGAGTGGAGTTCAGGTGACAGGCTACACTAGAGCTAATGGTGAGTGTGCTTTTGGAGAGGTGGAGTTCATCCTGGGGTGAATGATTTGTATTTTACCACAAAGCTGCTACAAGTAATGTAAGTGCAAGGTTTGTAAACGTGAGGAATAGTTCCAATGTGGCTGTCGTCATCTCAATATCGTGTTTGAGCACCAACTACAAAAGCAGGGAACTTGGAAGATCCCTATAGTGGATCATGATGACAATAAAGCAGGGATAAAAATAATACTGGTTCGTAATTCCTCCCTATTGCTTAGGTTTCTAGATGTTTCAGAATCTATGTACACTCATTCTCTGGGGGTACGGAAAAATCCTTGTAACTTTTCTTTCAAGATTTCTTTTCTGCCACTGAATGTACATTACTACATACTTGATAAGGCATATCTGGCTATGAATGATTCAGTGAAATATGATTCCTCTTACTGCTTTGTGAGTTAGTAAACTTAAGCATCAGTAATTCTAAATTGTAGGTTTTATTTCTAAACATTTCATGTTTAAATGCGAATACTTTTCTGACTGCCCTGAAGTGATTTGTTTTTACCTAATGTCTCAAACTTAGAGCAAAACTTTCAAGCCATTCCAAGCAATTTTCTAACTTCTGTTAGAACATTTAGCAAATGTAGTCTACAGATGCAGTTAGCTCAGCCAGAAAAGATATTTTCACCCTTCCACAGCATGGTGTTTTTACCAATGCAGAAGGAGCACAGCAACTACATTGCATTGCAAAGAAGCAGAAGTATCATGATCTAATATGCAGCCAAAATGTTACCATTTAAACTAGTATTTCATCAGTAACAGTTACTTACAGCACCTGTATTTTACTGTGAAGTGCTGTAATTCACTGGTCTTTATAAAACAAATTATTATATTTTAAAGAAGAGTATGTCAGTTAATAAGGAAAGAGAAACTTGGCAATGGACTTCAGTCAGTATATTTCTCTGACTTCAGTTCATCAGGACAAAGCATCTGCCTGAGGGCTAGACCTATAGGTTATATGAGAAAATCTGTTGCCAGAGAAGGAAAAAAAACAAAGTAGGGGGAAGAAATGAAAGCTGGAGATGAGCAATGCTTTCACATAAATTGAAAAGGAAGAGAACAGATAATGAGCAAATACAAGGTGCTTTGTATTTCTTCTTGTATATGCTGATTTCTACAACTGAAAATGATGCGGAATATGGTTTGAGACTTAAAATTTTCATTAAAAATCAGTATCTATTTCAGCCTTTTATTAATCTTCAGTTAGAATTTAAGTTTTGTCTGATAGGACAGTAACTAACAAGCTGTTCTCAAATGAAGTTTTCAGGGAGATATTTGAGTTTTTGTTTGTTTTGTTTGTTAATACCAGTAAATTTCTGTATCATCTGTAAATTCTTATCTGGTTAGATGGTACTTCTTGGCCTAGAAAAGTGAAGGCTTGAAGGGGGATCTTACTAATGTGCGAGGGCTCCTCTGAAAGGAGTGCTTCCTATTTCATGACTTTGGCCTACAACATCAGAGGTGGTAAATGTTGGAGGTACAGCAGGAGGGGTTGAATCTTCCCACCAGCATTGCATTACATGTTGTTGCTGTGTGACAGATGGCAGCAGAGGGGCATTCTGATAGAATGGTGACTGACATGGAAATGCATATGAAGCAAAGGGGTGGTATTGAATTCCTCCATGCAGAAACAATGGCACCCACTGACATCCATCAGCACTTGCTGAGCATTGGTGGAGACCAACCAAATGGATGTGAGCACGGTGAGGCGGTGGGTGGTGCATTTCAGCAGTGGTGACAGTGTGTCGCATCCACTGCTTCTGTTTTGTACAAGAGCAGCATGCAGGCTTTTGTTCATCAGCAGTGAAAATGCACAGTTAATGGTGGTGACTGTGTGGAAAAAAGTAATGTTTTGTAGTTGAGAATTTGCTCTCACAATAGTATTATTGTGCTTTTAGTATCTGTTGTAGTTTCTGTTGAAATAAATAGGAGGCATTACTTTCAGAGCAACCTACATATATAAACAATGGAGCCAAGAGTGTGGAGCCAGACTTTTTGCAGTGAAAGGACCTAGTAGACTCAGAGGTCACTTCAAACCCAAACTGTTCTTTTGTTCATTTTTGAAACCAACCGTTACATATGCAACATATCAACAAGTGAATGCAGATGCCAGTGAGAAGTCAGGAATTTCCCCTTTTTGTAGATGAGAGAGATAATGTAGCAGAGAGAAGACTTGCCTTCAGAAATACAGGTGGTATGAAGTGCAGTTATGTGCTAGATCTGTCTGTGTTTAATCTGAATGTGAAGACTTATGAAGGAACTGCCACTGATTTTCTGGCTGAAATTAGAACTAAATTAAGTCCTGCCAGCTTGAAATATAAGTGCACGCTTTCTGTCTTAGTCCATGAGCTATTTCATACTTACATACAATGACCAGAAAACTGAGTACTACTTACTGTCAGCTGAGTTGGTGTACATGTGAGGGTAGCTTTTCAGTTTGTGAAACATTGGTTTGGATAATACTTGTCTGAAGGTGAGCAATGAACAGATAACGTAGTTCTGCCTGAAGTGCAACAGAGAGGCGTTTGTCAGATGACCTTTTCTTATATCTATACTTTTCTACTGTTTGACTGGGTCCTCTGTTAGAATACATGAGGTTTCTTCTGTTGTATCAATGTACTAACTGATCATAGGTGAAGGCTTTTATCCTAGAATGTCTCCTTTCTTGATTCATTTTCTTTTTTTTTTTCCAGTCTTAGGCTCTTTCTATTACAAATCTTTCTGTTTTGGTGGGAGTTTTGCCTCTGAAGGATTTGACCATTTGTCCATTCCCTTCCCTGCCCACCCACCTCCAACCTGCTGAGTTAATTGAAGGTAGTTTTTTAACCTTGTGTATGAGACCACACATAAAAAATTGACTGCAGCCCAGGGAGGAAATTTTTAAAGCCTAATGCAGATTAAGTGTCTACTGAGTTTTGGAAGGATTTGAGCACCTAAGTATTGAAAAATTCAGTTTAAGCCTTTAAATTGAATTTTTTAGCTCAAAAGAGAAAAGGTCCTTTGTATTGAAAATGCTCCCAATCCAAATCTGTTTCCTTAGCACCAGTAACTGATCTGAGTCTGGCTAAATCCACCCAGTGATGGGGTTTAAAGTCAGGAACTTGGGTCAGGTTCACAATAATGCGTGTAAAATAGAAGTCCACGTGGGTTATTTCACAGTAAGCATGATCATGATGATAAGGAGGAAAACTTGCTCTTTCCATGGATTATTATGGCCTGGAGATGCTAGTAGTGTTATGACATTTTGAAATGGGAATGTATACAGACTGATGCTGATGATTCTGTCAGCAGCCACAAGACCTTAAGCTTTATCTCCATGCTAACAAATGGTGGTGTCAGTGAGTGAGCCCTCTGCACTGGAGTTTTGGTACTTTGTAGCTTTGTGGAAACCTTTTGTTTCAAGTGATGTCAAACACTGTAAAATAGATGTGTAAAAAGGCACCACAGAGGAGCATTCTGAAGTAATTTTTGTCCTCGTTCTGTGCAGCCAGTCAGGGAAATTGTTATTGAAGGTGAGAGAACCAAAGATGACGTATATCACTGTGGCTGTATCATGAATGGAACAATACAAGTAAACATCAGCCAGGGACTTAAGGCAGTATCTGTAATAAACTGGGAAGCGGATAAGAGGGAGAATTATTCTTTCCGCACTGGGGACTTTGATTGCTGGAGTCGGCATTCCACACTCTTGCCAAAGATAGCAGATGATTTTTAATGGCCACACCTACTTAGAATTGTTATTCTATGTCTCATCCAAAAAGAGGATAGCGTAAGTGTTCTGGTTCAGAAAAATACAACAGGCGTGATAAATGTTTCCAAAACTAACAAGTCTTCAGAAAAATAAGCATGTTCTGGGCAATAGCAGCCTCGAGCTCTTCACTGGTCTAACACTAGCATAATGCTACTATTGTTAATGGCATTAGTACTTTCTGTGCTGACTCTGATTATAAGATGTGTATCATCTTCTTGTACTCTTTGCGGATTTTTTTTGTATGGTGGTGCTTTTTGTAAGAACCAGATAGTGTTTCTTCAAGGTAACTCTCAGGGGGAACCCTCTGAGAACAGGATGTGTGCTAGCCTTAGCTCTGCTCTCATGTGTTATAAGGCAATGTGGTTATCGTGTGATAACGGGGATATGTTGCCAAGCTCAGCAGTGTGACGACAGTTTCTTGTCTGTTATTGTACCTTGCAGCTCGTGCTGCCTCTTTCCTAACTCCCCCTGCTTTTTCATATTGCACACTTGCGTAGGCTCAGTTTAAGCAAAGTCTATCCCATCCCTATTCTGTAAGATGTTATTGGAGGTCATTATGTTCCAGTGCCCTAGTAGTGCTATCCTAGTAGTAGACTGAGAGCCAATAGACTTGGCAGTATTTCTTGATTCTGTTATTCATTTATGTGCTTGATGAAAGAGCAACAAAAAAGGAAATGCAAACAGTAGAGTTGAAATGAGTGTTTTGCTTCCCTCAAATAGAAAGTTTCATTTTTGGACAAGAGTAGTAGAAGCCTAAGAGGTAAAGAATGCAGTTCCTGGAAAAGGTGGTGCTTGTGCTGCTTCTGCTTTACATCCAAATAGATATTAACTGGGCTGTTGTTTAAGAGGAGTGAGAACCGGGGCTAAGTCTCTTCTTAGGTTCTTATACCTACTAGCCTTTTCTGCAGTTTACAAACAAGCATATTTTCTGAAGCACACGCATATATTTAAGAAAAATAATTCACAAAGTGTCTGTTTGCTCAGGGTCTTATGTGATTTTGACTGAAAAGCCCCTGCTCATCAGTGAAATAGTCTAATGTGAACAGTTTTATGCAGTATCTTTCAAGAATTTGTATTACTGCGTAATTCAAAAAGTTTAGTATGTGATATATTTTCACAGTTACCATGTTAACTTGTGACACTGAGTCTTCAAAAGTGGTTTGCGTCTATTGCTACATAGCTGTACTGCCATTCCTGATAGTAGAGAGAGCATGAAATCAAACTGGGACATGTGGTGTTAATAAAAGTATTCGTCATCTTTGAGGTATTTTTTGAAGAAGTTTCTGGTCTGCAATAGCTGTCTTTATTTGCTAGGCATCCTATGGTCAGAGGCTTTTCACAGCCCTCACAAGAACAACCTCAAAATGGGCCAACTTACTGATTTTGATCCTACAGTATTATTACTGTCCCCAGACTCCAGCCAGCACTGTAAAACCACAAGATTCAAGCAAACAATAGGATTTGTTTGGTAAAAAACATTTTTTTTTCCCTACCCCTGAAAGCTGTCATTCGGTGTACTTATGTGACTGATTGGAGAGGATTGGGGGGAGAATTACACTGCTTTGAGCCTAGTCTCAGTGAAACATGCCTTTTGTCCTGTGAAAAGAGATGGAATGGCTAACTGTTAACATATTAAACATTAACATGTTAACATGACATCTTTCCTGGTATTATATACATTTCTTAGTCTACCATAGACAATATAGAACCCAGGACCATTTTGTTTCCAAAATGACTAGGATCTCTTAATAAAAGTTCTGGGTTACACGATATTTGAATATTTAATAAGCAGTTTTCTGATAACATTTTATTTTTAAATAGATAGCACGAAGCAGGTATTTATTTTGCGCAAAGTGAAAGAAACAAATGAAGTTTGAGGGCTCCTGTCTCATTTCATACAAACTCAAAGGCAAACATAGTTGGGACAAAATCAGATGAGTAATTGAATAAACTGTAATGTTAGGAATGTTAAAAAAAAAAAAACCTATCAAACATAACTGTCATTGCAACTGAATGTCCAAGAAGAACTCAAGCAGACAAAAGCAAACATAAATTTTAATGATTAGTTTTACTTTGTCATTTTAAAATGTGTACTTGATACTTTTAGTTGTCTGAAGTTCATGCAACATGACAGAAATAAGTGACTATTAGCAGTAACTTATGAGATGATGCTTAGAAGAATAAACTATACCAGAACTTTTATCTGTCTTAAAATGTCAATGCTATATTTTTAAAGACATTTCTGTTGCGTGATTGGATGTCATGGCTGCAGTTGGTTTCCTTATCATCCAGTGCAGATGAGCAATTGTAAGACTATCAGCTCTATGTCTTTCTTTTCCACCAGGGTGACCTCTGTCTGTACTCTCCCTTTGCAGTCGCTCTGTAGCCAACTGAACCATTGATATTTTCACTGCCATATCAGGCCTTTAATAAAGTCTTGCAACTTAAGTGATACAAGGTCTGAAGATCTTGCATCCTAAACTACTTTGCAATAATGGGAAACCAATAACAGCAAATATTTCAGGGTTGTAGACAAAGTATAAGTGGTAAGATGTGCTCTCTATGTTGTAAAATTTCTAACATTTCAAAGTACCAGTAAAATCTTTAGAAGATAAAAAGAAAGGAAATAAAGAAGAGATTGGCACAGGAGTCTGGTGTGGAACCAACATTTTTTGGCTATGTACATATTCTTTCAAAGAAACATTTGGAAGAGTTATTTGCAGCATTTTTATTGTATTTTTCTTCATCAGTTTTGTTGCCAAAATAATTTAATGTGGGCTGAGCTGAATACTTGCTCTCTCGTTCTCTTTAAGTTCTTTGACTTCATGAACTTCTCATTTCAGAAAACAACAAACAACAACAAAAATGGTAACATTTCTGTTAGACAATTCAGCTCTTTCTTTGGAGCATTGGGACACAGATGCTGTAACTTTATTGTGCTGTAATCCAGTCAGAATTTTCATACCAAGGCTAAATATCCTGTGGCTCAGCAATCTTTTTACTACCTTGCTGTGGCAGACATAGATATTCGCTAGTTAGGCAACAGGGATTGTTGAGGGTGACAGAAGAGATCTTGGCTTTGAAATATCCCAGAAGCTAGAGAGTAGAATTAAACTGCTCGAATATCAATGGCTGAGGTGGTTAGTGATTCATTTGGCACCAACTGGGTAGAGTTTCAGAATTTTTGTTGAACAGCACTGTTTTTTTAAGAGTAGGAGACCTACTTTAGAACAGGCAATTGTCCATCTGGCCTAATAATTAATTTCTAATGGAGGCCATCACTGGATGCTATAAAGCAAGGTGTTAATCTTCTTCCCTTTACTTTTAATTATGTAATACTATATCCATAGCAGGGTTGGAAGCTTATACCTTGATGATAGGAACTGATAGCCTGAATAATTTTTCTATTAACTGACAATAGTTGTTTTCTGTTACTTTCTATAATGAAAATACTTGTGCAGATGGGGAGGAATGTTATAAATATTCCAACAGCTCTTTGAAATTTTCTATTTAGTTATTCTCAGTAGTCCATTTCACTCTTCTGCAGGTCCTGTAAATTTGCCTAAACCACAGCTGAACTGATCCTCTCACATAGCAGTAAGATCTGAATCTTTGCATCCATAATGAAGTCCTATTATGTCTAACAAGACTGACCTCAATCCTCCCACACATGACATGTAACACTCCATCCATAGAAACTTCAGTAGTTCCCCTTCACTCTGAAAATTCTGTAATTCAAAGAGAGACAGAATTTTTTGTGTGCCAACTGAAATTTGTATGGTTAAAGTGCTCACTGAGCACAAGCACATCTTTATTTGTTCAAGAACACAGGACAGTTGTGTGGCCACTTTGTTGGCCAACAGAGACTCAGGTGCTTCCTGATAGATGTCTTCCATGGATCTAGAAGCATCATTGATAGTTAGGATTAAACATTTTGGATTTCAAGGCTGCAATTTAGAGAAACAAATTTGTGATCTCTCCTACTAATTTACTTATGCTTTCATTTCCTCCTGTTTATTTGGGTTAATTCCAGTCTAGTCTTAGTGGACAGCTGTAATCAAACATGCATCTTCATTAAGCACATTTTGTAAAACATTTGTGTTGTATCTCTTTTTTAATATTCAAATGATCACAATAAGCTGTTTCAGAGTAATAGCCAGTATGTCTGGACATGGAAGTTTTATGTGCTAGGATGCGAATGAACAAATGGAACCCGTGCTCTTCTCTTAACAGTGCCTTTGGCTGAAGCAGTTTTGCAGCTCCATCTGTATATTTTGAAAGCTGAAGTCAATGCCTTTCTTATCTCCAAGGGAATGTAGAGTTTGACAGGGCCAAATGTCACTGGAATCTAGTATTGCCTTGACTATTCAAGGGAAAAACAAGGTCAAAACATTGCTTGGGTGGCTTTGACAGCACCCTCTTCAAACTTGTTTTAGGATTTCAAGATCAAAAGAAGAAAGTCGGTGACAACCATATCTTAAGCATTGTTATGCTTCAAAGCCAGTCTTCCAGCTGTCTAAAGGTGGATCAAAGATACAGGAGAGAAATCTGGTTGTCCACATCTTGTAAACTCAACACAACTGATGTCATATGGCTACAGTGTCATTGAGCCATCCATGTGGCACTTATGTGCCTGGTTTTATGAGTCAGTTTAGTTTAATGTTAATTATGCTGAATAAATGGAATCAAATTCATGTTAATGTTAGTGATGCTACAAACATACTTGGAAATGAACTGCACTGTATTACATCTTTTGCTTTGATGTATATTTCTGAATCAAGATGACTGAATGGAGGAAGGTTATGGGGAAATGCAGATCTATCACTGAGAAGAAACAAATGCCAGAACTCACAGCATGTACCTCCTTGCTCATCATAAGTGTAAAGTAGAGTGAGTTTACTTAAACCACATTCTGGGTAATGAAGAGACTGTAAGGGTGAATTTTTAGTTTTAACTTACCCACTCTTTTCTCCTAAAGTTTACTTTTGTAGCAGTATGAGACTGTCCATATTAAGAATTACCATGTTTCACCTGAGGGCAGTGTCTTGTTAGGATGTCCTCATACGATTTCTACTAAATATGCACAAATTACTTCCTATTTGTCTGTGTACCCTTATGTACTTGGTTCTGAATCAGTTGTTTATTTCTTGCTTGCAAATAATGGCAAATGGATCTGGTTGTAATTCCCGTGAATGTTTACAGGCTCTTCTGACAGGCATCACTTGTCTTTATGATAGCAAACAAAACTTATCCTTTTCTTATACCTACTGCTTATTTCCTATAGTTAATTTTCATATGTTGCAATTTCAGTCACAACCTGACTGAACTGTAAGTGGATTTCTATTGGGACCCAAGTCTGTGAAATAATGTAAATTAGATGTTCGGTAGCCTAGTCGTATACTTTTAATCTCTGCAGGATGCTTGGTTTCTGAATCTGTTATCCATCTATTATCAAAATGGGGGCCAGTATTGTTTGTATTTATTTATTTTTTTCAGTTTTTTGCCTTCCCTTCTATCTCTTCAAACAAGAATAACATGGAAGAGCTCTTGTTTTCTGTGCCAGAATTTGAGAAGGGACAAAACATAAAGTTGTTTGCCTTTCTCCAGCACATGTTGCATCCACAGGCCATGATGGAATCTCTGTTCTGCCAAGGCCACAATAACCATTGCCAGATTTTCAGTTGATGAACGAATTTTCATTTTCACTGTGGTGCTATTATCAGACTGAAAAACAATCCTATATGCCAGACGTGGCCCTCACTCTGACTGCTACTAGGATTGGTAAACATTACAGGAATCTCATGTTCTGATTTAATTCCAGCATTCCCCAGTGATTCAGTTACTTCCCAGAAAAATATGTTCCATTTGAGATTAACCACTGGCTGCGGTAGTGAGCTTTTGTATAGCAACGCTTAACCTGAAAGATCCCAACTTATGTTCCCCACAGTATATCCTGAATCACATCCTTATTGGCACTGCTGTTAAGGTGTGACCTGCGGTGCCCTCTATCAGCAACCAGTTTCTCAATGCAGATATTAGGGCTGGACCACACCAGGAAAGCGAGACTACACAGCACTTTAGGACAGGGAGTAGAAATCTTCTGTAGACAGATGGGGGAGTTGAAGGATGAACTCTCCCTCCCCTTCTGTTTGATGACTGCAAGATGTTCCTCAGCAATTAGGCATGATGAAAGCTGATGTTTTATCTCATCCTAAGTCAGCAGTTTTCCACTCCCTTTAATAGGATGTATGGCAATTTAAAGTGCTTTTAAAATAAAAACCTGAATTTCCTGAACTTAGTGTCCTCAAAAAAGTCAACCTGAAGTTCAAGCTTTGTTGGAAATGTGACCTTTGAAGGATAGCTATAAAAGAATATCTTATTCTTCTTTTACAGTGAGTGGAGCCATGCTTCTCAGTGTCTTTTAAAATCTCAGTTGCTCATTTTCCCACGTACTATTGTGGGAAGTCTGTGCTAGATTGTAAGGATTTTCAGGGAACGTTTCTCATATTTACAACAACACTCTGTGCTGCCTTTGAATAGCAGTATGTACTAATACAGGCCACTGATAAGTGGCTCCTGGATCAAGAGACATTGGGGTTGTTACTTGTTTTAATTGTTGTGTGTGTTATTTTCTTGATTAGAATTTTACCTTAAAGAATTAAGGTTTTGTAGTACTTCATAGGTACGGCCAAGGTAGGGGTTAGGAAAAGTGTATAAAAATGAAAAACAAAACACAGTTCTCATGTGGATCGGATGGGAAGTTTGTTGCCTTTTTGTTTTGTTTTTTTTTTATCATTCAGGCCATATTTCCATTTTATTTACTGATGCTTCTCAGCATGCTCACTTGACTTAGGTGGATGGAATAAGTTACGAAAGGCAGCTTAAAGGCACAAACTCATGCAAATAATACATCTGTGTTTATTTTTTAGTCGGTGTTCATATAGGCTAGTAACAAACAATATGCATTACAGGACTGATCTTTGTATTGATTCTTTGAGGTATACAGGAAGAATGTCTCATGTAATTTCATGAAATGCAAATTCCTTGCAAATCTTCAGCTTTTAACACTACAAACACTTCATGCAGATTACTTGTATGTTTAAGCATATTGATGTATTCATTCATCCTGTGACTGGCTCCAATCTTAGATAAATAATTAAAAGTTTTACAGCAAATATCGCCTTTCTTAGTTACTTAGTTAGTCATGCTCTCAGTTGTGTAATTTGCAAGGACTGGCAATATAAAACCAAAGTATAATTTGTTTTATGTGGAAACTTAGCTGCTCTTAGAATCTGCTATAGTAAAAATGGAAAATATGATAATGATATTTTTGTAGCACAGCTTATGCAGGGCCAGCCCAGGTGGCACTTTCATATACAGTGTCCAGTAGCTGTTGCCAAATAGTACAGGGCTTGATCTTGCAGGAGGAAATTCAGGGCAGAGCTCATTCCTGATCTATTGATATCTCTGTATTCGATCCATAAACACTGACACTGAGTAAAAGACCAGTTTTTAGTTGTAGTCAGTTATGGAGCTAGATCAAAGCTGTGAACTGGCGAGGACCTTCAAAAATGTTTCGAGACCAAAGGCAGATGATGTTGGTTGCTTTTTAGCATTCACACTCAGGTTTTATAAATCTTTAAACAGCTAACTGAGCTTGTTTACAAGTTAAAATATACAGTCTGTTTTTCTCCTGCTTAAGAAATTCAGCCAAAAAGCTTTGCAAGTTTCTACAGGGCTGAAGATCTTTATATTCTTTTCCAGTTTATTATTTTGATTGCTATTTTAGGTGAACTATGAAGAAAATAGTACTGATCTTTAGAACTTTTTACTATGGAGCAGTACAGTTAGAGCTTTTGGTCCTTCTCTGTTTTTCTTTTGTGGAATGTTGAAAAGTGTTTAACAGTGCTTGTAGAAGACTAAATGTCCTTTAAAGTTTGTCTCCTTGCCTTCATGTTGTGCAGGATCATCAAATTAGATGTTACTTTTTCATAGAACGTGATTATGCAGAAAGAATCCCAGAGGAGTTTGAACTGATTGGCCTACTCAGGCCAGAGGCCATGGACAAGTAATACAGTTTAGTTGAATATACAACATTTTTCTTCTTTATGCATCTCTGAATCTACTGTTTTTGTCACACAAGCCTTGTCATTGAATTTAAATTGATCAGAGGTATCTGAAAACTTGAGCATTTGAAAGGACTGAGAGAAAGAAGCTTGTTCCAGAGTAATGCTGAGAGTACAGTTTTCAAGTGGAATGGAAACTGCAGGCTCTTTGGATCATCTCCTTTGAGGGCAGCACTTAGTTAAGACCCAGATAGCTTTATCTCATGGGCAGTTGAGGTTAAGTTGATAGGATATGAAGGGACATTTGATTTGTATCCATAGCTGCTGTGTTGGAGTGCAGCAGCTCTGCACTTTTGGCGTACAAGATCTCATTTAACTAAATTAAATAGTTTCAGATTCTGCCATCTAGAATACAGGCTACTGTCAGCATCTATCTAATGATAAAGACTTCCAAATGAAGTTAATAGAAGGAGAATAATGTTAATAATGTATAGTTTACAAGGCTCCCAGGGCTACTTTCTCAGGTATGAAATGGTAACTATTAGTGGATGCTCTTGCTCCAATATCAAAAGCCACCATTATAGCCTTTCTGGTATCTTTGGTTCTCAATACAAGAGTTTCTGTAGCAACTTTATGATACTGTCCTTCTCATGAAGTGACATTACCTCTGCTTGTAGCATGCTTCCTTATGGATTATCACTTTTAGCATCCAGAGAAACTGATAACTTTCCCTGAACGTATTTGTTGCTGGAGCAAATTTGATAGGATGTTGTTATAGAAACATTTGAGTTGGAAAGGATGTTCAGAGGGCATCTAGTGTAACTCCCCCACAAGGAACAGGGACACCTACAGCTGCATCAGATGCTCAGAGTTCCCTCCATCCTGACCTTGAGTGTCTCCAGGGATGGGGCTTCCACCACCTCTATGGGCAACCTGTGCCAGAAATTAGATCCCTAGGATCTAATTAGATCCCTAGGATAAAACCTGACAAGATCTCATTCATTATTTGATTTGTCAAGGTTTTCTAGTTTCTACAGAGCTTTACTGAATACTATTAGCAACACATTGCTTTCATTCCTCTTACACTATATAGATCTATTGAAACGGTCTCTGGTCCTTCTTTGCATTTTTAATAATGATGAAATGAGTTAATCTTTTAGGACCACTGTACCTAACAAATAATTTACATTATTTTTGTCACTTAAAACCAGGGCAGAATTTGACGAATTCTGATGCTTCGCAATGTAAACAGCCAGTTTTCAGGTTTTTTGCCTGATTTTCATGTGTGTTTTTATTTACATCATCTATGTTTTTTTCTATTAATGAGAAACATGTTTCAATAAAAAGTTTCTTTTAAGTAATTGTGTGAAAGAACTTCAGCAATTTGATTAGCCAGCTGTAAACATTTCTGAAAAACTCAGATCCAGATTTGTTTCTGGAAGTTAGGATGAACTGCATGTCAAAAGAGGTGTCTTTACATTATGCACTTCTAGACTGCAGCCATCTCTGAGGCTAGTTCCATAGAGCACAGTGACCACAGACAGCCAGAATACTGCAATACGTGAGCAGAGAAAAGATTTAGTTTGTGGCTGTCTGCTGTCTGTGCACTATTTGCTACCACAGAAAATTTAATGTCTCAAAAGTGAACCTGGCAGGGCAGAAAAGAAAGATCTCTGAGTCTTCTGAAAACAGACATTGCCTGTTTATTATTTTTTTTGTAGTTGTTGTTGCATCCTCTGTTAAATATACAACAGCTACAGCACTAGAGTGCGTGCTTTAGTCATTGATTCAGAACTGTCTTAGAACAAAAAGCTGCTTCTTCATTATCTCTGCAATTTGTATGCATAATTTCTTAGTATTTACTCATCGGCTGTGCTAGGTAGAGCTTAAATCTCTAATATCAGATGTCTGAGAGCACTGTTTCCATCTCTGTGCATTTATGTGTTTTGGTGATGGGTGAACCTAAAATCATGTGGACTGACTCTTTGTGCTCAGGTCCCTGAAGTTTGGCTCCCTGAGCCAATGACCTGAATGGAAATACCTAAGGATCTGCCTTCGATGTATTTGTGGCAAGTCACTGAATGCTCTGCTGACGTGTTTACACAGTTCTCTGAATCTTAATGGCATACTCAGGTAGCACTTTTAACTTGATATCTGACATTGGAAGGAAAGGCTCAAGAGGAGAAAATCCTCCTTGCTAAAAGCTCAGCTTCTTAGCAAGTTTGTACTGAATGAATGTTCATGTTGTAACCCATTTAATATTTGGTTTCTTTGCTGCAGGGAAGTTTTCCTATAGGCAATTTTGGCAGACCTGTATTACTGGCAGATAAGCTCCTGCACAGAAAACTTTAGATTTTTAAGTGATTTCATCAAAAACAGTGCAGAGCTACAGTTTCTGAGTTCTTTTTTAAATGCATTAGAATTATCTGCGTCCTCCCCTGCACTGACAGTGGAACATTCCGTTAGCTATTACATGAGGCAGAATCTCCTTTCAGAAGTGTTAGAATGTGTAGGCATTCCAGACATCTGAACTGCTGGAGGAAAAGGAAAAAAGAAAAAAAA
Organism: Excalfactoria chinensis; assembly: GCF_039878825.1. NCBI lineage: Eukaryota > Metazoa > Chordata > Aves > Galliformes > Phasianidae > Excalfactoria > Excalfactoria chinensis. The sequence continues at coordinate 38,947,045 of NC_092828.1, forward strand.
AAAAATAAATAGAAAGAAAAAGGTTTATTTTTTTCCTTTTTAATCTAAATGCTCTCAGTTTGGACTCTTTGCAATAGGCAGATAAATTGTAATTAATGAAAGATATTTGTGCAGATACTAGTAGAATGAAAACACCAACACAAATGTTTTGACACAGATGACAAGAACACGTTACAACTCATACAAAAACTCCTGTGAGATACTGCAGTAAAAATCCTTTCCCTCGTGCTCTCGTTAGATTGATACAATAGAATATCTTAAGTCTGGTTATTAAAACAGGATTAAATGATACTCTAACTGGAAGACTGAGGCAGTCTGCTATGCTGGTTTTGTTTATATTTTTTGTGTTGTTTTTTTTTTTTTTATGAGACAGTCCCAGGATTTCAGGGTTAATTTTAAATGTCATATCTTGCCATCATTCATTAATGACTGCAAATAGCTATGTTTAAAAAAAGAAGAAGAAAAAAAAGGAACAAAAGAGGTTTCAGATGTTGCAGTCTGTATTCCAGGAAAGCCTGCCAAGTCTCCAGAAAACTGAACTTAGCAAGTAAAACTATTAAAATCATAAAGTTTTATAGAAATTTTATTTTATGATGCTTTCATCCTAAGTTATTTAATGGAACACATGTTACACATAGCGTGTCATACGCTTTTCAGGCTTTATCTGCTTGGTCACTGTATAACCAAGAGCAATTTTTGCAGCAGATCCCACTATCAAGGTGTAGTAGTTTGGCTCACTAAAATGTTCACTGTGCTATTCAGGCATATATGATGTACACTAGGTCTAAGCAATTGTGTTTTCACTCTTTCAGATCAGGAAAATACTGTGCTCTCAGAGATGGTCTTCATTCCACTAGATCTGGAGAGGGCAACAAATAAACTGGCTTCTTGTGGGACTGCAGATGGAGCACACCACATGTTCTTTTAAGAATAGTTAGATAAAAGGAACTATAGTGCTTTCCATAACATCGCTCTTGATCTGACTGCTAGGACTTCAATTAATGTTTTCCTTTTGTGGGACAACCAAGGATGCTGTCTCCTGGCATCAAGTAAATTTCACCTTTTAGCAGTTATCTCTGAAAGTTAAATGAACTGTTTCTCTTCCGCAGTAAATTCAAAGGCAATGGGGCAATTAAAAGGGAGACGATACCATTATAACCAAGGGGGAGATTCTGAGTGACTAGAGCAATTGGCAGACAGTCCAAATTCTATGAATAACGATGCTGGTTAGTAATTTAAACCAAATTCTGGGTCATCCATACTAAGAGAGCTGGGAGGACACTAAGCTGTATTGTAGCACCAGCCCTCCCAGGTCTTAGTTTCATTGATACACCTTTTTGTCCCGCTTTATGGGATGTGAGAACTGATTATTGCGCACTCCCAGTGCAGAAGATTTCTATGACAAACTGTGTAATAAAAGCATAAATGAAGCTGGTTTGGGGCACATGGTTCCCTGCAGCAATGTGTTGATATAGCTATATGCCTCCAGAGCCAAAAATGACATTGGCTGTTAGTTCTGAGCAAGCCCTGTATCACTAAGGCCATGCAAATATTTGGGAGCGTCCCTAGGTATTGGAATCATTGTGCCTGCTCATTCCTGTCCCTGCAGTCTCCTCCTTTTCCCTCTCAGAAATTCATGGAAAATACTTTAGCTGGACCAGCTCCTTGTTCAGATTTAACTTAAGGTTGCTTAGTAGCTGAACTGACATTGTGAAAAGGCTGAAAAAGAAAAAAAAAGAAAGAGGATCTGAACCATGGTAATTTGAGCTGCTTAATCTTGTGCTTCTGGAAAACCAGAAGCAGAATCACAATTTATGTCATGGCATTCAGGGCTGTATTCAACTTTTGCACAAGTGCTTTGGAAGAGGTGCTCCTCCTTAGCCTTGACATCGTGGCATGGCATGACTTTTTCCAGTTTCCCAAATGCCACTATCCTAAACAGTCTGTTAGACTGCAGCTGTGGCACACTGTAGCTTTTCCGTGTGGTGATGAGTGCCTCAAGTGAAGGGGTGACTTGCTTCCTACTCTGGACAATCCAGAAAATGTGGAACTCATTCCCTCTGGAGTTATGAAATGTGGACAGATTCCTCTTTTTTACAGTGGAAAAGCATGAAATCATAGCCACATTGGCTAGGGTTATTATTCATTTAACAGTTAAACTTCCATTATGTTTTACTGTTTGCTACATGCCATTTTTATGCGCTTCAGTTTTATGTATTTTGCAGTTAACTGTTTGAAAGGAGAAAGAAGTGATTTGCCAGGACTGTGCCTTTCTCTATACTCATTTTTTGCTTTTCTTGTTACTGGGATGATACTTGTTTCACGTTGCATGTAGGCATACGATAAAATACTACTGTATAAATTTTTAATGATTGTAAGATTGTAATGATTGTAAGAGACTCCTAAGGGTGGGGAAAAAAGGATTGTTCATATGTGGTGATATATCCCTTTGTGTGGGTATAGCCAGAGCTGCTGCTAGAAGTCATGTTCCTTATTGATTTAGATCACAAATTACTGAGCCTTGTTGTGCCTAACTGTTACTGCTAAAAAATGCTTAAGGAATAGTGTTTGCTTTTTAAGTTAGTAACCATATTAGTTTGAAAAACTAAAAAAGGAAAGCAAACACAATTAAATGGGCTGGCACTTGTCATTATCTGAATCACTATTAGCCTTTCTGTTAACCTCAATGGCCTGCACTCATTGTCTTCTACTTATTACTGTTCATTAGAAAATATTTCCTTAATGATGTTTACTTTGGTTTAACTGGAATTCTTTTTTTTTTTTTTTTTTTTTTTTTTTGTTCAGTAGTTTTGTGCTGCTTAGCCAAGTTCTCTGCACAGCCCCCAAACAAACCTCATAAAAGCAGATAGGTGAAGTACCATTGTTTTAAGCATTAGCCTGAGTCTGTTATTTGGTCCAGTTGAACCTAAGCTCATGCTGAAGTGATGGGAGTCACCATGCAGAAAATCCTTGGCTCATCTGAAATTCATTCCAGAATTCCGTGGTTGCAGTAACTTAACGTTAGGTAAATTAAGACTGCCTGAGGAACAGTACTAAGCAGGAAAAAAGTCATGGGGTATTTCTTCCTTAGCCCACCCATGCAGGTGCCAAATGTGGTGTGGATGGCTTTGTTCCCAGAACCCCCCAAACACTTGGAAGGGGAGACAGGTTCATGTGGTGGCTACTACCCAAGGGATGGGTGGAAAATGTCTGGGTGGTGAGTGGTACATGGCTATGGACTTGCTCCCCCCTTTGCTTTTCAGGCACAAGCATGAAGCTGTTCACAGAGATATAGGGTAGTCTCTATGTGAGGTGTGGGTGAAATATATTGCAGTATTCCTCCACAGAGACTGGAAACAGTTATTAGAGATATTTAAGACTGGGCTTTCGCTGGAATAGCACACTTTTAGCAAAGCAAAATTCATGAATATGTGCATGCCACCATAATGCATTCACAACTGGTGCAGTCCAGCTTACAGACTTCTGTAATTTCTCTACACCTACAAAACTTTACTTAGATAACTGCAAAGTACCACAAACTACAGAAGTGGCTATGTAGTTAATTCTAGAATACTGGAATTATTGCATGTACTTATGCAGTTTTTCTCTGGTTAAAATGTAACTTTATTTATTATATTAATCTCTTCTTAATTAACATATGCTCCATTGTCATTATTGTATGTGACTAGAATGATTTTGAACAAGATGATGGAAACCCTGCTTGACTTGGTATCTCGCTTCTTCTTTGCGAAGCTTGTTTCAGTACTGTGCTGATTATGCCTGTTAGGCTATAACAATGAAATTAAAGAGTTATCATACTTTTTTTGTGCAGGTTTTGTTGTTGTTGTTTAGAAAGAGAAACTTATTTTTGGATATTGGTTTTTGAGATTCCAGTTTGGGTCTTGCCCTGAAGGTCTGAAGTTTTGAGTGGTGTTTCCCCTAAAACAGGGATAAATTCAAGTCTGATAAATTCCATGAAAAAACAAACAGAATACATTTTAATAAAGCCTGCCTAATATCTTCCATTTATCTCCATGGTCATTTGTAATTAATACAAGTTGAGCATAAGCTAGTGATGCACACTCTCAGCAAAGTAGGGCCAGTAGTATCCTTGACTGCATTAGGAACAGCTTCAACAAGTTGAGGGGCATGCAAATTAAAATACAAAATTCTATTGAAACAAAAGGTTAAAAATGATTGTGAGAGTAGTTGAACGTTCTCACAGCAGGTTGCTTGAGGAGTTTGTGGAATCTCCCTCCTTGGAGATCATTTCAAACTGAACTGCACACAGTGGTGAGCCTACATAGTTTAGTTGATCCCGGTTTGAACAAAGAGGTCAAGCCAGATGATCTTCAGTAGTTCCTTTCAATCCCAGTGATTCCACAGTTCTGTTCATCTGAATTGGATTTGGGTTGTGCTGTGTTAAATTAATGGCAGATTTGTGGTTGATCAGGTGTACAGCAGTGTCTTATCAAGTGAATATTTTGTAAAGTACAGAGTATGCTGTGATGATCTTCTGGTGGGTTTTGTTGTTACTTAACTTTCTATTTGCAAGGTTGTTGGGTTTTTTGTTGTTTTTGTTTGTTTGTTTTCTTGGATATATATATATACTTAAGTTAATGTCTGTAGCATAAGTTAAATTGAATTTAGTAGAAACCAGGATTTCAAAAACACCCTGTTATAAGGGCCTCTCCTGAAATTAACTATCTTTTAATAACCACTGTTCCTGTTAAATGGCTTGGGGTTCAGTTTCTGAAAAGAAAAAAGAGTGATGGTGGAATTCTATTTATTTATTATCAAATGACTAGCAGAATAATTCTGCTTGGCCAGAAGGCGAGGAAGTATTTGGTGTTCAAATGAAGGTTTCTTCATACACACCTAGAAGTCTCAATAATTTTTGAGTATTTAGAGAATGCAAGATTTGGCTAAAAGCTAAGAAGAAATCCAGACAAGAAAATGCATGACTGGGCTTAAACTGTCCATATATACGAGGGTTCCAGTTATGGCTACTTTTGCTGTGAAGATGCACTTCAATAATAAAGGAGTTTATCAGGATTTGTTTTATTGTTGATGCATGCAGAGCTCAAGCGTCTGCATTGTGCTGGCGATGTTTCATCATGAGTACTGTCAGGACTCGGTGTTTTATCTGCTAGCATGACATAATTGCTCTAGTAATGCTGCAGAAATAGCAGTGCCAAGGTATGTATCTCAAACTGAGAGGGTGTATGGAACCCTCTCACCTGATGCTTCTGTGGAGGGTAAGGATCAACTCTGCAGGAGGCAACATATGGCACTTTCAGTGCCAACTTTCTCAGTGAAAAAAACCCACAAAGCTGGAAGGTTTAGGTATTGGTGGCATAAAGCAGTGCAACTTAGTCCAGCTTGTCATTCCTTATCAACCAGAGGAGTGCCGTAGCATATCTGCTGCGTCATGGTAGCAACACCTTTCCCCAACAGGGAATTCTCTGAAGTTGCTGAGCTGGTTGTAGGTGCCTCATTCTCCTTAAGCTGTGGGGAAAATCACAGCTTGAGAAGTCTGCCTTTGAGTTCCAGAATGGTGGTTTGTACCATAACTGCATTATCTTAAAATACTCCCTCTGGAGTAGAAGAGCATCTCCCACCATTATCACCTTCTCTGTATGCTTCTGGACACAGTATTTGTGTATCACACCGGATAGCTGCAGTTTCCAGTTCAAGACAATCCAAACTGTGGTGAAAAAATCCAGGGGAGACTGCGTGTCCTGGAGCACCACTAAGTAACATTGTTCGAAGGGCAATCCGCCGTTCTTGCGCTGGGAAGGAAGGGAGGGAGCGGGAAGTCGGGCAGTTTTGATTTAAATGTCAGATTGTTTTGAAACGTAGCCTGTACAGTATGTAGGTCAGTGCTAAAGGGATAGACTGTATCTGCAAAGGTGCTGAGAATGATTAATTTCCCTGGACAGAATTCTGTTTTTATTTTCAGTGTGTGCTCAAGTAAAGCTGCACATTCTCATTCATGATGGGCTCAGATTTCAGACTGTCTGCCCAAAGGGGAAATTTATCCTGGCAACTGCTGAAAGGGGAACTCTTGTGGATTGGCACCAGTTTCTGCACAAAAAATAAAATAAAATAGAATCATGCTCTGTTTAGGGTACTTTTTCAAGGATGGTTTATTTACATTTCCTCCTGCATTCTCTAGCTGTTTGTTTGCGTCAGTGAGAGCTGATACCTTTGTGCTTTCTAGCAGCTGTCAGGCACCAAGTAAGATGTGCATTAGTCTCCTTTCACTGCCGTGAGCAAACAATACCTGTATTTCTGTAGAAAATTGCACCCACAGTGCTGAGTGCTTACTTGTGAGTGGATAGACCGGCTAACAAGTTGATCTAAAGGGCCCCCATTGCTCAACAGAGACAATTTTTTACCCACCAGTCAAATTTATGCGGGTGATTTTGTTACTTTATAGCTGTGAAATCATGTGGGAGTGAAAGCTTCCTTTTGGAGTTTGTATGAGTTGAGAAGGCTGGGTCAGATCTTCTCTGAAGCACAAGGGGCAGATTATGTTTAATTGCTGTAGCAGTCCTGACCAGATTAAAACTCCAGAGCTGTGCCATGGCTTTAGGCAAGGCTTTTTCAGGAGGTTACACAATAAATATTATGCTATGATTATTATTTTAAAAATAATGAAATCCAGTCTAATGGATCATTTAGGGAGCATTTAATATAATCTCATTAGAGTCCTTTAAATCAGCAGTCACTTTATTTCCTTTCTCTCACCTGATCCCAAGCAGTCCAAGCTTTTTCTGGGACTTCGCAATCTGAAACAAAACATTTAAAATGTGACTGATACAGAATTGTAAATGGCAGTAGAAAACAAACAGAAAACAAACAAAAAAAAACCTGAAAATTATTTCATATTGTAACAGCATTAATTTAAAATGTTAATTTATTACTTTTGCTTTGCTACTTTGCTCGCATTTGCAGCAGTAGCTTTATTACATAGTTCATCTTCTCATGCTTTGCAGACAAATAGTGGTCCTCAAATGATAACCAAGGAACATTTCTTGAGGGCTTAGGTTTTTAATGTGATTGCCAAGATGGCCAAATGCAAGGCCTCCATTAGCTCCTATTCATTCTTTCCTGTCAAATATGCAAAACGTCCCCAATAGATGAGAATCAGGTGAAAGGGTTATGCACAGAGAAGACACTGAAAGTATTCTATGCACTATGCTGCTAAGATTATTTTAAGATGGCTTTGCTCAGTAGTTATGTCAGCAATATTTTTTTGTGCCATTTGGCAAGCTCCTCCACATACTTCTCTTGGTACATGCACACATAACTTGTATGTGCTATGTATATTCAAAGAGTATAACCTCATAATTTAAATGGTTGCTTGCAAAAGGTGCTATTTACTGAGTAAAATGTGTTTTCCTGGAATTCTGATGGATTGATTTATTGCTTCTGCAGTTTTTTCTGTAAGCTACCACATCATGGACCTGTGCCTTCTGGGTAAGAGATGAAAGGAGCTGGCCAGCAAGTCTGTAGAACTGAAACAATTTTTTCCGAAGGTACAGTGAGATTTTAGCTGTTGTGTTGAAATGGTCTGTTTTGCCTGGTCGGTAAAGACTAGTAATTCATACTTCTGCAGAAAAGAGAATATTTGGATCCTGTGTTGCAGGACATCTTTGATCGCTGCTGGATTTTTGAGGAGTTGGAGACAAAAAGTACTCTGTTTTCCTATTAACCTCTTCTTCACAATCATGAAAAAAATCATGGTCTGGAATTCTGTTTATCTCTAAGTGTACCCCAAAATGCTAAGGTGTTTATCCTAAATTTGTTCATTGGCTTGTCAAAACTGACTCATTATTAATCATATCAGACTGGCTTTGTCCTTGTTAAGGTGGCTGAAATCATAAAGGAACAATAATGTGGATATCTTAACGTTAGGTGACCTGTAAGCATTGTGAACGTTATTAGAAATTCTTTTGGTAAGCTGACTATTCCACAGAATTATAAGCACTATCAATGACTCTCCTTCTGCAGTATAAATTCATTATTCGAATGCTCAGGGTTGAAATCATACCCAAACTTGCGGTCTCTAGTAGATGAGAGAAATAGGTGAAATAAATGCCCTGACATTAACCTCTCTGTGGTATAACTTTAGAAGATGATTTAGCTTCGCTATTCAATGCAATGTAGTGTCACATCTAATTCATTTTTTGTCCTATCTCAGCAGTGTCAATCACTGCCCTGGTGAGGAAAAGATATTGTAGGTTTTGTTTTGTATAGTTTTCTCAAAGTATTGTCTGCTGGACTTGGCTTAAGCAAAAAGTAGACATTCTTCTTGTAAGTGGAAGAGAGAGCAGAGAAAGAAGAAAATTTCATCGTATCATCTTTGTACAAGGGAAGAATACAAACAAAAATCCTCATCTTTTAAAAATGTCTGCCATTCTTTGGTAGCATTTCTGTTGTATGTTGAAAACATGATTAGTAGAGGCCAAAATGTGATAGTCGATACAGATCTGTATAGAAGACTAAGAAGGTCTTGGTAGAAGATATGTATTAGGCCTTGAAATGCTTTTTACAGATGACCCTGAATTCAACTGTGACTGTAAATAGGTGCCAGTACTAACTGCCCAGTCGCCAGGCTTGCATATCTGAAACATAAAAGTCTTTGAGCTTGAAGATAGGGATTTGTCATCCATAGTATCAGCTGAATTCTTGCTCTCATTTATTTTCTAATGCCCTATTGTTTTTAAATGACTGCACTAAAAATTTGCTAGCTTTTAAGTGATGGCATTGCTCTTGGTGGAAGGCACTGAACAGGCAAAACTGCCTGGTTTAGTTGTGGGTTGGTGAGTCAGTTTTGCTCTATGCGTTTGACCATTAAAAAATCTTTTATGTCTCCTAATTCACCACAAATTTAACTTGGTAAGAGCAAAGCCAATTATTTTGCAGTTTTTCTTTCCTTTTATGTTTTTTCATTGGTGTATTTCTCATGGACCCACATTAGCAGAAGCAAGAGTTGTTATTTCAAATAAGTGAAATTAACTAATTTTGCATATACTAAGTGTGTAATGCAGAATAACTCCTTCAAAGTCTTTGTTGTAGAATTAAATTAGTTAAAATAATTATTGGTTGATAGTTTAATATTTCTTTGTTCTTGCAGTCTGAAAGTGTCAACAAAAATAAAGTAAAACTGAAATCAAATTGCAGATAAAAAACCATAGGAATATGCCTACACAGTCTCTACTATATCTTCTGAAAAGATCTTTAAGAGATTTAAAAATGTGATACTGAGACAGTGGACTCTCTTGGAAGCCAGTGCTTTATGTTTGGACAAGATTAAGCTTATCTCTGTAGATGTAGTTCCAAATCCCAGTGCTATTCCATGCCTGCAACCTTCCTGCTGGGTTAGGAGGCGGAGGAAGGAGTTTGTAGGGCCAAAGGAGATATGTGTGCACTTTGAAGTTGGAAGGCTCCTTATCATTTGACAAATGGATCTGAGAATGTTAAAGAGAAAGTGTAAGGACAGATTAGTGTCTGAAAGTGTATTTTTCCAGATGATTTGTAGCTTTCTGGTGTTCTGGTTTAAAATAAAAAAAATAAAAAATAAAAAAAAAAAAAAAAAAAGCAAGAAAACAAAGTATTAGCTATGAGAAAGTGAAGCAATCATGTGCAGTATGTGATTTAAGTCTTAGCTAAGGCTCAGCTTTGAAGTCATGAAGTCCTGAAGAGCTCGTGTTCACTGAATCTCAGGTTTTGTGAGAACAACTCCAGAAAGGCCACACTGGGTACTGAGAACTTACAAAAACACAGCAGTTCTGACACTGAAGGGGAAAAGAAGAAATGAAAGAATTCTCATTCTACTGAAAGGTATTGGGGTCTGATTGTTTCCAATGTGTTGAAAGTATTTATGGTGGGAACTAGCAGTGTTAAGATAAAGAAATGCTTCAGTCTTGAAGCGTAACTTGAAAGGAAAGAGATAGGGACAGGGAAAAGTACTCTGTTTTGTGTGTTTCTTGTCACCACTCAAATCACCCCCAAATCCAAGTGCTTTCTGATTTAAAAATCAGTATTTTAAAAAGTCTGCATATGCTTTTAAAATTCCAGATTTCAGCTGAAACTCAGACTATTAAAATAGAATGAAAGAATCTGTGCTGGAGAGATTTCCAGCCAGGTTGAAACAAAACCAGTACTGGAATTTTCACTTTAAAATCTGATCTGGCAAAACTGGTTTGTATATTTCCAGACAATTAAGGGCTGGACAGCCCAAGATAAGCAACTAAACTCCACGTATTTATTGCAGCTAAATCTTATTTGTAGGGACTCTCGCACCACGGACAAATACTTTGTTTAGAGGCACGTACAGACTTGAGCTTTGAAGTGCTTGATCATGATTCCTGCACGTCACATAATTTACAGAGATGTTTTTCCACAATCTTAATTGCCCCAAAGATGTTCTTTTAAATTATCATTGTCAGTCTTATGGAGAAGTTCTTGACTTCTGCACAGCTTGATGGCTTGAACTGAGTGGATTATCTGTATATATAAATGCACAAAGGCTTTCAAGACTAAAGCAGAAAAAAATGAGAGTATGTTTGTATAATTGATTTTCTGCAGCTTGATTAAAATGACATTTTTAATCTCTAGGAAACATTACTAATTTAGCTTAAACTGATCAAGCTTTGTTTTTTGTAAGCATTCAGTTTGTGATTAGTCTGATTTCCAACAGCAGCAACAAAAAAAAAGACTGAATTGTCTTAGAGGACTTAGTTTGCTTTCTAAATAGTAGGTGATTTTATTTATTTATTTCAATTAGGGACTTAATTGTTCATCTATATTTTCAGATGAGAGAATATACTTATTCTTAATGTTATCTATACATTAACAGGAATGAATTCTTATTACTATTATTATTATTTTAGAAGTCAAAAACAGATGTCGCTTCCATAGTTTCAGAACCAGAAATCTGGAACAGGTTCGTTTTTTCTGAACTTGAATATCCTCCTGTAATGGGAAGAATTCTAAAGTACAGACATGCCCGTGTGTGAAGTAGGAGCAGAATTGATTGTTATTATATGTTTGTATGGATTAATTAAGCCTAGAAACTCTCAACTCTATACAGATAAGTACAGCAATAGTTTAATAAGGCAGGTGAGCATGTACACGTGTAGTGTTCTTGTCCATGCTGACTCTGTGTTCTTGACCCTTTCTCTCAAAAGCAATAGTAGACAGGATGGCAGTTCCACATCTGGATAAGTATTAGCACACACATAACTGCTATGGCTGTTCCTATCAAGTGCAAGTATGTAGCATATTTTCTAGGTATTTTGTGATTAATATGAAGCTTATTTTATTGCTTTTTTTAAATTGGTCAATATTTTTCCTTCATCTCCTTCCATTGCCATGTGTTGAAGTTCTTGGAAAGGGTAGTAGCGTGGAGGTATGGCTAGCAAACTTGAGCAAAATTGGTTTCATTTGTAAATTTTTCCAATTTGCTTTAGTACTGAAGCTTCAGAATTTTACAATTATGGAATATGTTTGCCTGTCTTTGGGGTTTTGAATGGGAACATTCAGAATATCTTCTGAATGAACACAATGGCTTGGAAATGTCTCAGTTTTAGGGAGATGAGTGCTTCTGCAGGTGCGTGCTAGTATTTCTGTTTGTCGGTGTTTATAACAGCAAATCAAACAGATTAAACCTGATTCTTTTCGTTCTTAGAAATCAGAAGTCCTTCCCCTGAAATAAATAAAGAACTGCATGAATAGAAAACAAGTTGTTTTACTGAGGTTTTGGTTAGTGCTGCTTCATATAGACTCATATATGAATAATAGCCTGGTAGGACAGGTCCCATGCTGAGCAGCTGTATCAGATTTGTTGAGTATGGCACTTAACAGATAACACTGGTGTAAACGTAGAGTGAAATGGAGAAGTTCTGATTGCACCATAGTCTAGCACAGTGCTCTCATACTTCGTTGGCAACTGCAACGGCATACATAATGAATCCTCTCTTCTTCTTTAGTGGCTACACAATTTTTGTTTTTTCCTTCAGTAATTCCAATTGCTGTGCTACAGTGGCTCTCTTGAATAACTACACAGTTATCCAAGTTTACATGGAGAAGCAGCTCACAATGTGTTTCGGTGTTTGGATTTTTTTGTTGTTGTCTTTATGCTTGTTTTGCATAATTTGCTTCAGAAATATTAAAACTGAAAGAGGTGATGAAATATAATCAAGTAAATTTGTTGTAGGCAAGAGTCTGCCTTTGAAGGAAACAAGTCAGAAAGCCCTAAGTTGCTATACTTAATAATAATAATAAAATTATTGAAGAGCTTCATTTAAAATGAAGGTCAGCTTTAGAATATGAGATGTGAAATTCAGCTGTGCATATCTCAGTCTTCAAGGTATCTCAGGTTCAGACAAAAGTATTTGTTATATTCATGCCATTTAAGTAGAAACAATAAGGTCATGTTTGTTAGCTTTCCTGTGGGTTACCTCTGGAAGTTCCAGACAAGTATCTCTCTCCAACCCAATGGAGAATTGAGTTGTTATTCCTGTGGGGATACTGTGAGAGTAATGGGATCACGTTGTTTATGTGGAGCTAAGAGTTGGACCCACCATTTGTTTTGTATTCAATGTGATTATCTCAATTTGTAAGAAACCCAATGACAGCCAATCCCCTACATTTGATTAAAATGAAACAACCAGTTCAAAAGAAGAATGGGAACAGGAGTATAAGCAGACTGGGATCATGGCTGCAAATGCTATTTCTTCTGGAAACAGGTTTAAAAATAATGCATGGTTATGAGTCTCCTGTTTAGGTTTAAAAAAAAGAAGTACTGAAAGTTTAACATGTGCTTGAGCTCTCTTAGGAATAAGGATGGGCCGATATTAAAATAGTAAAGGCTAAACATTTTTGATTAATCTCAGGCCCTTTTCTGGAACACAGGAGAAATTAGGGATTCACTATTAGAAATGAGTTGTCTACAGGAACCATTTCTGAGCCATAAATGCATCCATTCTTCTCACTTTTTGCATCAAAGGAATAACGAGTATCCGTATTTCATCTCCACTGGCTCGTTGTAAATTAAATCCTTTTCCAGCAAAGAATTCATATGGCAAGCGCAAAATGTGCGAAATAAATTTTTAGTCATTAGGAAACAAAACATTGCAGGTAATTCTTGCTCTTTAGCGAGTAATTGGGCATGCTCTTCAAGGCTGAAGCAAAAACATATGAACAAACTGGATTAGTGCTTAGTCAGAGCATGGCAATTTTGCAAGGGCTAGCATTAAGTGATAGACATGGGTTAAGAAGCTTGATGATGAACACAGGAAATCATGCCAATAATTAGGTTATTTAGTCCAACAGAGATTAAGTACTTTGCAGTCTTTTCTTTAAATTAAGCAAATTCAGTGTGAAAAATCTCATTTTGCATGGTGGATCCCACAGTCCTCAAAAGAATAACCACTTAAGTTTAGCAAGAAGATAAATTAATTTTTCCTCCTAAAGGATTAGTTTCTTCAGATGCTCATCAATGAGTGCAGGAATATTATATCATTGGGAATAACTGTTTCAATCTTTTCCTGCCCCATTCTGTAAAATGCTCAGGAGAATGAATGTAAAATGAAATCATGTTTTCTCTGGCCTTGTCCATGCAGAAGAACCCTGTAAACTCAGAAGGTATTCAAACAGAATAGAGGAAAGAGCTCTATTTTTTATTAAAAAATATAAAATAAAATCCATGACTTGCTATTTACATGGCACTCAGAATTCTCATTTCTTATTATCAGCCAATTTATAATAAGTGGACTGATATTTATATTTCCGTGGTGCAAATAACATTAAAAAATGCTGGCACCCATGAGATAAGCAGTTAGCCATGGATTAGCAATCAGTTTGTGTACAGTTGCAAAGCTGTTTTTTAATGCTATCACTACACTGGTCCATAGTAGTTCAAGACTGTTTTGTACGTTGCTTCGCTACGTTTATTTACAAAGGAATAGCAGTGGGCTTCTTCTTCTGTTGGCTTCACATTTGTCATGGTAGCATCTCAGGCTTCTGCATCTGAGAATGTTTATTATGTGGAATCTGGCACTTAATTTTTAGAGGAACCATATGTCAAGTATCCATATGTATAGCAGATGGTGCTCATACTGGAGCATTATATCTCGATACGTTGAATGAGATGCTTGGCTATAGTCTTCCTAGCAGTTTGGCATTTCCACAGCATCAAAGGAAAACAGAAAATCCTGCTGGCATGAAGCAGCTTATGGGGCCCTTTCTGTCAGGTTTATATAGATAATAATGAAGTAGTCTGTTAGAGAAGGGAGTGAGTGATTCCTGCTACTTCTTGTGTACCAATGGTTTGCTGTCCTTACTGATATGTCTTGGTAACTGTTGGAATAGTTTACTGTAAAGGTGATATTTCTCTGCCTTGACAGTCTTTAAATTAAGATGTGCTCCATCTCGGACAAGTCTGCTGTTTGGATTCCTCTCACATACGTAATAGGCAGCTCTGTTCAGCTGCTAAAATGGCATGGTCAAGATCTGTCTCCTAATGGAGTAATTATTGTATATCACAAGGATTAGTCATTTCAATCAGACATCAATTCAAGGAGATGCAAATATGTACTTCAAAATGCAAAACTGTATATATACTAAAAATAATGTTGTTCAGACGCTGCATTTTGCATTTATGTGTATGCACTGCCTTGGTGTTTATCACAAGAATCATCAGGAGTCTGCCACCTGCTCAAAATGACCCAGAAACTTCAGCCCCTGCAAATACTTGAAATATATTGAGAAAGTTAATGACTATGGGGTGTGAGCCTGTCACTGAAAGGAAGTTTGGAATCTGATTCACAGTTGCTGAATTCAGTGGGAAGCCCAAGCCCTTCACTGGCAATGAATATTGTTGTTCTACCTGCAATAATATTTAGTGATAGATACTTGTGGTTTTGTGAATTCTGTTTGAAGCCTTAAGCCATTTTTTCCTAATAACTGAGTGTCTACATCATGGAAATCACCCATTATATTTGGCAGTTGGAAGAGAGAGCCAGATGCAGATGACTGTGTTGGTAATGTTAGTTGCCCCCCTCCCCATATCTTAGGGAGAGTGTAGATAATGTGTAGCAGCAGCAACACCGACCAATGCTATCGCACTGGGAGGTGCCAGGTTTTAAAGATGTTTATCTGCCAAGTTTTATGAGCATCAGCTTGAGCTTTAAAGTGCCTTTAAGACGTGAAGGACTAGCACCAAGGTCTGTCTTTAAAAGTGCAAATAAAGAACTGTTCTTTTGTTGGTGGTGTGCATCTCCAGACAGGTTTTTGTAGGATAGGTGTACTGAACCAACTGCCCTGTTGATACCAGAGATGTTAATGATGCCAAAGATGATATATCTAGGGACATTCTGCATCAAGGCTTTTTGAATAAATGTAAGCTGTGATACTGTCTATGTAGAAGTGTCATACCATAGGCTGTTCATATCCTCATGAATTAAAAGTACTTAGTAGGTATGAAACCAATATGGTCTTTTCTCCTGTGGTATCATTATCATCTTGTGCTAGCAATGGATCTTACAGTAATACTGGGAGGAAGCTGCATTAGAAATCAAAAGTTACAATGTTTTATACAGCAACAGAATTTGATCAGCAACGTGTCCTGGACTTCCAAATATATACTTAATATATTGACTAAATCATTTGGTTGCAGTTAGCACTGTAGAAAGAAAAGCTTTCCAAAACATACTAAAAGGAAATGTAATGTGATCCAGAGCAGTCGTTCCTTCATGCAGCTATCCGTTGGGTGTCACTCTTCCCTCTGTTTAATTTATAGTTTTTAGAAGACATTAGAAAACCTGTCTGTCAGTATTGCACCTTTTCAGCTGTTGCAAAAGGTTGTTTCTTCATGGGTGCGTGCTGCTGCATAATGTTCATTTTAATTACTAGCACTGGAAGCAGTAAAAGAAATTAGAAATAATAGTGAAAGTAGAGGCAGATTTGATCAGATATTGCTTTCCAGCAAACAATTCCATTAACCTTTCCAAGGACTGACTGAACCCTCACATCAATTGTTAATGAATTCTGCACTGGAAAATAAGATTAGATGTGCTATTTTGGGAAGCAATGATATGCCACAGCCATGCAATTAGATCTGAATATTTAGACAAGTGTTTTCAGTAGTTTACTTATTTGATTCTTAGACTATGGAATTATGGATCCTTTAGTGTCATACTGGAGACACTATTCTCTGTTTAAAAAGCCAGCCTGCTGGAAGTAAAAAATAAAGTGTTTAAAGAGTTCGCTTATTTGGACAATATATTTAGTGAGGTTTCATGATCTGGTGGATCTATGCATTGACGCAAGGAATAACTGCTATCTGTTCTTCATAAGTTATATTTATTTATTTTTTTTGTGCCAACAATGAAGAAAATGGGAACTATGCTATAGTTTGTTCTGAAGAAACATACCATCTGAAGAAGCATCAGTGGAAAACAAACAACAAACAAACTATAGCATAGTTCCCATTTTCTTCATTGTTGGCACAAAGAAATATCACTTATGAAGAACAGATAGCAGTGCTGTTAGATGAGCATTTACATTTAGCATTCAGTATGTTCCTAGAGTTATAGTCAGATAACAGTTTTTCATGAGGAAATGATAGTCCAAAAACATGAGAAGTTCATTACATACTTTCTCTATTTCTCTACTGATAAGTCCCACTGAGGCTTCTTACATGTAGTTTATGTGTGTGCATACATGCTGAAAGCAGAAAACTGATAATATGACTTGTTATTCCTTGCGTCAATGCATAGATCCACCAGATCATGAAACTTCACTAAATAAGACGTGACCAGTTTCAGTAAATCTTAAATTAAGTTTATAGGTGTCCCACAGAAATATTGTTTATGTTACTCTGGATGTTCACACTGTTCCATGGAAAATGGAATTCTGAAGCTTATGGTGAGTTTCAAACTATTTTTATTCTAGTTACAGATATTTTATAAAGCTATAATTTAGGAATTCACTCTGGATTAAATTTGCATATGTCTATTCAGTGAGAAGTCATGCTGGAAATTGCTGGCAAATGGGATTTTGAACAGCTCCTGGTTTTGACAGACTTGGAAGCGTAACAGGAGTAGCCTTTCTGGTTTCTTAAATTCCTTCTGGCTTTTTGTCATTTTGGTTTGGCTTTTCAGGATGACATGAATTCCAGCTCTTAATTTATTTAAACTTTGTGTACATCCTCAGAATTGATTCAGTTGTAGAGATTTTGGAGGACTGATGTGAAAATTGATCACCTTTTAACCTTTCCATAAAGTGCTAATATTGAATATGATTTTTAAGTGGCAGTCTCACTAAAGTCCCTTTGAGCTTGGTGGTCTCTCTATGCATAGGTAGGTGAGATACACAAATTTAATGACCTGTCCAAGGTCATCCAGGTAGCCATTAGTGAAGACAATTTTGATTCCCTGCTCCAACTGCATCAGCCACAAGACCAGGCATGTTGTTCAATGGGGTCTTTGCATTTATAAAGATTGTCTGAAACTTATTCCTATTATTACTGGGGGGTTAGTCTTGATGATCTCTGGAAGTCCCTTCCAACCCCTACGATTCTGTCATTCATAGAACTAAAATGTATAAGATATTCTATGAATGAATACTTGACTATTTTGATACAGACTTGTGTTGTCATTAAAATGGAAGCTACTGAAAGTTTCCTCACAGGAGCAATGTGTCAGTGAAAAACAGAGTTTAAAGAAGTATTTTCTATGCACCTTCGGTGCTGTAAAATTGATGCCAGTTTTTTTTGTTTGTTTGTTTGTTTTTTGTTTTATGTATGAACATATTTGCACACAAATTCTAAGGGTGTCTGTATATGCATTTCTGAAACTAGGGAAAGAAGAATAAGGGATTGCCCTGGACAAAGGAAGAAAAGGTTATGGAAAAGGGGGATTGCAGAGCTCCAGGGAAATTCCAGCTGGCCTCTGGCCTTCCCCTCATGGCTTTTCTGCCTCCTTGAAAGTGTGGCCTTGTCTGGTAGCCATGTGATGTAAAATATTATCTTCACAGTAAGTGGCACGGAAAGTTGGACAAAGCTGGTTTGCAGAGGAAGTGATGTAGGTAGTATTTTATTTTTTGTTGTTTTGTTTGGTTTTTTTGACAGTGTAAGTCATTATATGTTGGTATGGTTTTTAGAAGCTTATGACTGTGTGGCGAGGAGGGTAGGCATAAACAGAGGCCAGGGAATAGTGTTAGTACAAAAAAAGAGGATGTCCTGAAAAATATGGTAACAACTGGTCTATAGAAGCTGTCTATTCTGGCCCTGGGTAAGTGGATAAGGTATAAGTCTAAGCAAACTAAATATTGTTTCCTTAAGAAAGTTTGTTTAGCTAATGCGTTTAATTTGACAATAGTTATCTTTAACTCAGAGTTGCAATCCTTTGTCTGATTGATTCAAGTTGTACTTCTGTTTTCCAGACAGGACTCCTAAATCCCAGTAGAATTCCTCTGAACATCTGTGCTGGCTTCACTAGAGATAGTGATGGGTGACTAATGTGATACTCTAATTAGAGATGGCTGCTCAGTTAACTGCGGTCCCTCTGCATCCACCTGGTACCTTTTTTTTTTCTTTTTTTTTTCTTTTTCTTTTCTTTTTTTTTTTTCTTTTTTTTTCTTTTTTTTTTCTTTTTTTTTTCTTTTTTTTTTCTTTTTTTTTTTTTCTTTTTTTTTTTCTTTTTCCATGTGAGCTGTTAAATGTATCCCATAAGCTAAATAAATGCATCCATTCAAAGTTCTGAAATTGGATTCAGCCTTGTTTTTCCTGCAAATTTTATAATTCATCAGAGTCTCACTTTAAAAAGCTTAGAATGGCATATAAGCATTGAACTGAAAACAGCCGTGTTTAGGGTGTACTTTGAGACAAAGCATATTGAGTCAGTACTTTTCATGGTAGATAACATCGTATGTTAATAAAGTGATGTTTAAAAACAATGAAAATGGACTCCATCAGAAAAATCTGCATCGTGTTACCGTAAAACCGTCTGGATGTAAAGATTTCAACAATGTATAAATAAGAAAAACTTATTGACTGCTAAAAACCTACTGATACCTTAGTTTATGTTGTAACATTTAATTTTTTGTATGTAAAATCTTTGAAAATCACCACTGCTGATATTCATGGTTTTAAGTGCAATGGCTTACATGCAGTTAACACTACTCTTACTAAAGTAAAACTGCCAGCCCACTTAATAGATATTTGAGCAATAGTCACTGTTTGTAAAATTGTGTGACATTTTCTATTGTTTCTTCTTTTTGTCTTTTTCAATCAGGTTCTGGCCATCACATTTTATGAAGTGCATGATCTTGCTGATGTGTAAGCCTCCAGTCTGGGATTATTTAGCACACTGGGTTCTTAGAATGTAAAGGAAAATTCATTTCCTGAGTCCCAGGAATGTATAGAGAAGAGTTTGATAGCAGCTCATCTCTGGGTATTTTGGCTGGCAGGTTTGGCTCTCAGAATCTTCAGTTCTACCCAAGTCCTTCATTTGGAACTAATCTGGTATCTCAACCTATAGCCTAAATGTCCATTCTCTTTTACTGGCCTGGCTGGTCTCAGTGGAAATGACAAAATGAACTCTTGTAATACTGTTGTGTTGGACCTCTTCATAAACAACCTGTTAGATTTCCAGTGAACATGTAGGCATTTCAGTGGAGGCAGTGGTTTTTCTAGAGAGCTCCTTGTTCCGTACCTCCTACTGGATATCATTCCAGTACTTACATAGAATCGAGCACACCTGAGGAATCTTCTGTGCTGGCTAGACCAGCACAGGGAAATATTATTTCTTCCTTTGCATTTTGGATGTGTTTTAAATATCAGTTTTACCAAAAGCTGCTTTTTGAAGCTACTCTTCATTTCTGCCTTCCAGCTGTCCTTTCTCTGCCCTCTCCTCTCTTTCAGGTTGTTTTGAATGCTTTTGGAAGAGTCAGCCAGGATGGCTTCATAATAAAAATGCAGGGAATGGATGACAAGATGATCTAATTCTTTATGTTCCTGTTTCTTTCATTCCTTAAGTTTATTTTAAGCGCCTGCATTAGCAAGAATTAAGTAGGAGGAATAAGTAAACATAGATTTTTCTTCTGTGAAAATGTGCTGATGGGCTTCTGCCACAGATTTCAGATCTGGACCAGAATCAACCTCTGGACTCTGCAAAGTTTGGTGATCATTAAGGTGGACTTGCGATCATGTGGGAATGCACTGGAAAACTTGGAACTGTGTCTGATATAATTCGAGCAGTGTGAGTAAGTAAACACTACCACAAATTCATGCATGATTGTCGCCTTTTTGCTTTGCTGGAAGAGTGTGCACAGCTCCCTGACTTTAATGGAAGTATGCTGTTTGTGCCAGATCACATTTGCTAATGTCAGGGGCCAAATTCTACTGTACAGAAAGAAATGATACTCCAGCTTTATCTCATTCATGCAGTGGGTAGATGTCAGGTTATGGATGGCAACAAAAGAGTTCTTCTGTTGGGGAGAATCTTTCCTGTTGAAGAGACTCCACTTATTCCTATATTTGAAAAAGGATGAATTTCTTAATTACCGGATGAATCCTTTGCACAGGAAAGCTAGGTTGGTAGATGAAAGCACTGAGTTAATATTCAGAGCATCTTAAGATGTTAAATACACAGGAGGAGCCGTAACATGTGGGCCGTGTTCCACATTTTTAGAACACATTTCAGAATTAATTGTGCTGACAAAATTTTATAAAGAGCAGCTCCAGACTTTTCTTTTTGGCACCAGTTGCTTCTGGCTGCTGTCTAGCAGATGAACATGTTTTTCTGGTTTTATTACTTTGAGCTTGGCTCCCAAGCTTACTGTACAGATGATTACAGGGAAGAATTACCTACACTCATTAACCAGGCTTAAAATACTTGCAACAGTCAACAGCTTTTTAGTGTGTTGCCCAGAGATCCCAGGGAGGCAGGAGAGAGAATAGCTATATGACTAGATAGGAGGAGTGAAGCCTGGAATAGGATTCAGGCTATGTTGTCATTTGCAGTCAATATAGATGGCTGTCTGGGATCCAGAGGGCTGAGGTCTAGTCTGTGGAGAATTCCAGCATGGTTTAGTCTAGACTAAACATTTTTGGATGCATTGAGTCTATCAGTCTTGCTCAGCCTCCTCTGCCAGGGACTAATTGGAGCTGATGATCACCTACCCATGAGAATTGTGAATTCCATTTGGAAGGTGCTTTTCTTTTTTTCATTCTTACATTTTTATTTTATTTTTTAAGAGGTCTTGGCAGTGGGATATTTTTGGCTTTAAAAGTACAGAAATGCTTTCAGCATGGATCCAAGGCGAAATTCTAATAGTCTCCAGATTCTGTCATTTTAAAATGATACCATTTACAAACAAACAAAAATCGAAAATGCCTCCCAACTTGGTTAACCAAATTTATTTTATATTCATTTCTCTTCAGACTTAAAAAGCTTTTTCCTTCAATCGCTGTAACATGGAATGTATTCTGTTACTTTTGTTTTGATAGGCATTTTTTTATGCTTCTCCCACAAAATTCGCATGTCGTGGTAAAGCAATAGGGGTGGGATTTCCAAAGCACTCAACCACAGCCCAACGTTTCTCTCCTTCTGGAAGTGGGATCAGTGTTAGGCTGATGTTTAGGTGCTTTTAAAACCTTACTCAGACAGTTTGTGTTTATTCATTCATTTCTTAGAATGATCTTCACATGAATTGACCTTGAGTGCCTTAACTTCACACAGATTTTTCAGCGTATGTCACCGGACTGTATAAACAAAAGGAAGGGAATATGTAGTGTAATATAATGAATTTTCTGTAGATTTGCTCACAGATTATTTCAGGAGATCTAAAGCATCTTCTCACCATATATTTCCACCTTATTGTGAAAGATTTAAGGAGAAGTTTGAGGGGCAGATATATTTTTAGGGTTGCCAAAAAAATCAAAGGTTATTCTGGAGAAATCTTCAGATATCAGCAGGCAAGCATTGTGAAAATATGTTTTGTTTTGTTTTTTAAGAGTTATTAATGTGTTAATAATGAGAATTTATAAGCAATTATATCTTTTTAAAGCCACGTATATCTAATACGAAAGTTTTAATCAATGTATATTTTCCAATCTTTTAAAAATGAAAAACAGATTCAGAAGTCGTATCTTGGGAGCTGTAGAACTGGTCAACTCCAAAAATCAGCAACTTTGTAGAAATCTATATATTCCATAAAAGTCTTCAAGCTGCTCCTTCAGGAGGTGGTATTTATAAGCATAAGCTAGCCTTGCTGTGTGGTTAGATATTTGTACTACAGCGGTACTAAAGATAATACTAAATCACTTGCAGTAAAAGAGAGGACAGGTAAATGTGATCTGGTGTTTTGGACTTCAGCAGCTTTTGCATCTTATGAAGTCTGATGTTGCTCTTATAAATCTGAGTAATTTTCTTTGCGATGATTAACCAGACTTCTCAAAATAAGGATCTCTCTGGTTGCAAAATTCTTCCTGAAGTTGATAAAAAGAAAAAGAAAAAAACAATAATCACTGTTGTGTGTGTTGCTATAGAAATCAGAAAGTCATCATCTCTTATCTGTGTGGCGTGATTCAATTGAGTGCTGTTCCTAAAAGGTGTAGCTCGGCTGTTTGTTCAAGTGCGAAGAAGCTCAGACTTCAAGGAAAATTGCTGTTATTCATGGTTCTTACTTTCCTGCAGTAAAATCTATTTTGTTATTAATTGGTTCATTCTGGATTCTATTTTGCTACAGCCATTTTATGACAGCTTTAAGCATGATTCATTTGTCCTTCTAACAGGAGTGAATGTTCCCCAGTTAGGCTGGCTCCCTTAGAGCACCATGAGCCAGGAGAACATGAGGTCGGCAAATGGGGCAGGGATTTTGTATCAATCTGTCAAGCTTTGCTAGTTTTTGTTCATATTCCTGCTTTCTTGCAGTGTGATCTACAGGCAAAACCCCTAATGCTGCCAGTCAGTTTCACAGAAAGAGGCTTACTGCTTCTGAGGAAATTTCAGTATGCTTTGGTATTCACTTTGAATGAACTTTCAGGAGCAGTTTTAGTAAGACTTAAAATCACACAGAAGTGAAATGTCCTAGATTCCTTGTTGGACTTGGCTCCTCTTGACATTTTGAGATCTCCTGTGGTCATTTCAGATCCGAAGGAGAGAGATATTTCTACAGCAATCTTTGGAGTGTTCTAGTTCTTGCACAGAAATCTCCCGGAGGTAACCTGCTAACTCTTGCCTTAATTGTACCCTCATTTCTTGGAAAGACTTCTGAGAAAGTAGCAGCTGACCGACTCTAACAGGATCAGCCATCCTGCAGTTCTGTAACCATCAGCCTGCTGGGGTTTTGAAAATCATTGGAGGGCAGGTAGATGAGGACTCATGAGCAGTGCGAGATCCTTCTTGTAGTTCTTTGAGTTCTTTATGTTCCTTCTGTACACAAGATAAATGATTACATGTTATTATCCCCCCACAAAGCAGTGAGATATGAGAATCTTTTCAAAACACACACAAACACACATTAGCTCGTGTTTCTAGGCTGTCTTGTCTGGGCTGCTGTCTATTAGTCCAGACAGCAGTTCTCCTTGTGTCAACACATTTCTCAGCCTTGTGGTCTTTTGTCTCGCATTTATGTGGCCAGATTACAAATGCTTGCATGGAACGTGGAAGTGCTAGTAAATATCTGAGATTTCCCTGCAAGACTGTCTCAGTCCTTCCTCTAGAAAATGCTGCTGCCTGCTCTGCGTCTTACCTATGTCAACTGTTGTAATGTTATGTCTTCACTTCTGTTTAGGAAAACAATTACATTATGGCCCCACAAATTATTGCAGCTTTCTTTCTCTGGGATTATGGCAACAGAAAAGTTTTGTGTAGCATAAACTTAGGCTGCTTATTGTGAAGGAGAACACCTGGCTGTTTGTCAATTCAGCCTGGAGTAAAAGGCTTTTTCTTTCCTTCTTTTTGGGGGAGAAGTTCAAGTCTGGTCTTCACAACACGTGCATTCTCTTTTAAGTGTTTGTGCCACTTGTATGCCCTCTAATTACATTAACCCAGGAACTGAGATGTTAGAAACAGCACCAGATATTACAAGAGACGCCAAGAGTGATTTTTTCCAAGCACTGATGCATAGTCTTAGCTTGTGCTGCAGTCAGGATGCATTTTAGAAGAGATTCTTTCACTCTTAGCTGCAGTGCAGTTGTGTCCTTTTAACAGAGAATAGTGGAAAACTCTAGAGAAACAGCATGTTCTAATACATAATGCTAGACTGAAAAATAGCAAGTTTTTACATTTTTTCTAGAAATAAGAACAAAAGACAGAACAATAAGCACACATTAATTTCTTCAAAAGTGACTGAATCAATGGCTTAAATAATCAGCTAACATGTATTAGCATCATATTGCTTAAGTCCATGAATTTGTGTTGATTTATACCATCTATATCTTAACATACGTACATGTCACCAGTGTATTTACAGCTGTACTGTGTTTTATGAAGAGATGTCTGTCAAGAGTGCAATAATGTCGAACTCTTTACTCATTTTAACACATGCATAATTCCAGTTGTCATTAACCCCAGTACACCAAGTAAAATCCATGATGTTATTTTAAAGATGGGTGAATGACTGTAGTGACATTTCTTGTACTCGGACAGTTTGCACTTGGGAGATGTGCAGAATATTTTTCTTAAATAAGATCAGAGAAAATTGTACCTTGAAATTCATTAACAGGAAAAAGATATTTTCTCAATGAAACATTTTGATTCAATGCATTTTCCTTGCTTATGATAGGCAGGCATTTTGAAATTGCATCTGTCTGCTTGTGAGCAATATTTGTGCTGTGAAGTGACAGAGCAGGCAGTGAGGGGATAGGAGGAATGAAATAAAAAATGGAATTGCCAGGTGAAGGAATGAGATGAGTGACTGTAAAGGATTGGCCTTGTTCTCCCTTAAAAAACAACTGCCAAGTAGTTGGCTTAAATATGCCGAGAGGTCAGAATGAGACATTTTGGGTATACCTGTACCTCAGTCCATGCGCTAGAGTTTGAGAACATAGATGTTCTCAGCAAACTGAAAACATGCTACTACACTTCCAAGACATTAATGTTTTAAAATTGTGGAAGTTCTAATAAATGGACCGCATTTTTCTTTGTTGCAGGGAAAAATATGAGGAATGTAGCCAAATGGAATTGGAGTGCAAAATCTTCTGCCTCAGGATATTATACTTACTGATGGGAAGGGAAGAGTGTATGGAGAGGGAAGATGATAATCCTGTGTGGTATGTAAGCTCACCATACTTATACTAGAAGACAACTTCAGAAACAGAAAAGAGAGAGCTGTAAGTCATGCTTGCTTGGTTTAATGTCTTGGATGTGATCAAATTGAATACCATGGTTTGCATTTATTGGCATGGGTCAGCTCTAGTTTAGCATTTTCTGTGCTCTGCCTTGAATTTTCTTTGTTTTTTTGTTTTTTGTTTTTTTTTTTTTTTGTTTTTTGTTTTTTTTGTTTTTTGTTTTTTTTGTTTTTTGTTTTTTGTTGTTGTTGTTTGTTTGTTTTTTGTAATGTTTGTGTGCAGAGCAATTATTCTATTTGCAGAAGCACTGAATTCATCTTTTGTTTGGGTGATTTCTACTCTTACACATGTTCCCTTCTACCTTGCTATCCCTTGCTCTCCTTGAAGCAATGCTATGGGAACATCAGCCATTCTCCTCTTGGATCAGAAGCTTTGAGAGTCCAGAATCCAAAGTTCTCTTACTTTCTTCTTTGTTCTATCATTTAATGTACTCTGAACATGAACATAATTTCCATGTACTGCTGCTTCCCTTCTCCATGGTTTAATTTACATAATGAGAGGGAAAACAGAGGAAGTAGGTATTACTGAAAGCACCGTATTATCTGTGCAGAAAGGTAATGTTCACTCTGGATTGCCTAAATGTGGAAGTGTTTCTACTGGCTTCAGAGTTACTCAGATACCACGCATTTGGAAGTTTGATTTCCAGTTCCGATAGGGTTTCAGTTAAGAATATAACTGGAGCAACACAAGTTGAGAAGGGAATAATCTTACGGGAGAAGATAGCAAAAAGGAGTAGAAGCAGAGAAGAGAGAAGAAAGAAAAAGGCTAGAAAAAACACGTGTGGTGTGCACGTGTCCTTTTTTAAGAGTGGTAAGGTCCTGGAACAGGCTGCCCAGGGATGTTGTGGATGCCCCGTCCTTGGAGGTGTTCAAGGCCAGGTTGGACGGAGCCCTGGGCAATCTGATCTAGTAATTGTGGAAGTTTGGTGGCCCTGCCAGGCAGGGGGGTTGGAACTTCATGATCCTTGAGGTCCCTTCCAACCAGGGTCATTCTGTGATTCTGTGCAAGGGAAGAGTGTAGGAAGTGACAGAACAGTGAGAATCAGATGCTGAAGGAAAAAAAAAAACAACAAAAAACGGAAGGGAGAAGCACAAATGGATAAGCAAACAGTGCATTTATAATAGTAAAAATTCTAGAAATGGTGTTTCTGAGAGATCTCTTATGGTATTTCTTACTGTCACAGGCTTATTCTTAGTTATAGCCTTCCACCTTTGTGTGCCCTTTGCTGTTTTGTTTTTTCGTAAAGGCAATATGGTGAAGAACTTTCCAAATCTAACAAGCTTAGTCCCATGTCTTAACATAAATCAGGAGGAGTGATCTCTTAAAAAACACTAAACACACTGATTGTTTAGAGGTGTCCCTTATTTTGTCTGTGTCTTAATTGCTAGAACACAGTTGGAGTTTTGCCCTGGCTTTTACTGGGAGAACAATTGGACCCTGTTCAATGAAAACAAAATATGTATATTTAAAAAAAAAGAAAAACAAAATGACTGGCAGAAATTAGCCTCCTAGGAAAAGGAATTCCAATTAAAAATGCCAAGCTTCAGAATATCATACAGCATTCCATTAAATTGGAAAGTTCTAATTTTAGACTGCCACAATTGATGAAGATCCTGTCTCTGCCTTAAGTGATCAGCTCCCCGAAAACTACTTTTCATCCTTCCTTTCTGTTACTTTGTGAAATTGATTCCAAGGGGATACCTCAGTAAAACACCTCTCACATATTTATAGTTGGACAGTGTAATATTTTCCAGAAAAAAAGCCTGATGATAATTAACAAACAACAACAGCGGGAGTCTGTTCAGGTTTTATAGAGCAATAACTCATTTCAGGAGCAGTCAGACTCTGGGGCTGATGATTGGATTACTGGGGTGGAAGAATGGAGGTGTCACTTCTGCTTTGCCTGTCAGACTAGGAGTGAAATTCTTTCATACTAACAGCAACTGGGACAAGAGTCGTTTATATATTAATAGAGAAATAATATTTTCCTGTCTCCTTGTCCAGCTGTCAATAGCTACATTTTGATGCTTAGACCACCCAGACTCTGAGATGATTATTGCAGCTGAAGTTTGAATTTGCTTCCAGAGCGTGGCCAAGAGGAGTAGGAGTGACAGAATGAGTTACAAAATGAAAAAAAGCAATGAAATCTGTAGGGACTACTACTGTTCTGTATTTGTGGGAATGAGCCAGGAGGGCAGGATTCAGGAACACTGAGGTAGAGTGCATGAAGGAGAATTTAAACCTATAATTATCTACCTAGTCTGGAAAAGATAAATCCTAGATGGGATGTGAATGTTATATATAAAGCAACACATGCTTACTTTTTATTTCTTTCATCCTTTCTTAGGTGATGAGAACAAAGAGTTACCAAATACAGTAAAAGGGCAATGGGCTCTGAAGAGATGCTGATTAAAGATCTGTAGGATGTTAAGGAGCTGACTTAAGTGTCACAGAATAAAAGGAAATGCTGAGGTTAGATCTGCTAGCAGGCTGCACATTTTGAAGACTACTGAAAATGTCTGTAACACTGTGATGTTGAGGATAGTTAAATCTCAGCTTTAGGGAATACCTATATTAAATCTAAGGTATGTAGGCTTAAGAGTGGTTGCCTTCTTTGTCTGCAGTATGTAGTGCTCAGTATTACCAGCAGCCAACATGATCAGAGGACTAGGAAAATAGATTATCTGATTCTACTTGGCAAATTCTGATTTTGTGTTAATCAAGGACTGGTAGTTAGAAATTGTTAAATATATTTGATTTTGTGTTGGGTTGGGATATGGAACATGTGCCTACAGCTACTGTGCAGGAGGTGATGAGAGATGAGACAGAAAGCCCTTTGCATGTTATGTTGCAAAATATTTCCGTCGTGTGTGGGACAGTTAGAAACTGTTAAGCTTTGTCCCTCTAACCTTCTTCAGACTTCAACCAGTTTCTGCAAAGGGAAACTGCAGGTGGCAGCATCCCCAACTCTGTGCAGTTGCTTTGTGTCTTTCTCCAGCAGGAAAAGAAAAATCAATTTTCTTGTTCACGCCTTTCTCCAGGGAAGAAGAAATGTGGCGGGACCATCACTTCTTTCTTTTGTTCTAAATTGGTGGAAGAATTAGGGCTTTTCTTTTAAATAATTAACCTAAAAGAAGAAACCGTTGCTGGCCACAGAAATGAGAGGAAATCAATACTGTGCCTTGCGTAAAGAGAGGAGGTAGAAACAGCAAAGCTGCCTCAGCAGCCTTCCTAAGGTTGATCTACATGCACTATTGTATTGATTGTGCTGTCTTTGTTTTCTGACTGACTTGGGCTATCTTCCTTTGGTTTATGCTACTAAATACGTCGTGATATACAAAGTGATTTAGAAATGCTGTAGAAGATATGTAGTAATAGCGGAGATGGAGATCAGTGGATTTGAGGCAGAAAAATAATAAGAAAAAAATCTAGAACTTAGTGAAGTTAACATGAGGCCGTATTCAAGTATCAAAATATGTCTGATATTAGGAGGGCCTTAGTAGGATGAAAAAGGAAAGGAGTTGCTCACTGTGTTAGAATCATAGAATCATAGAATTACTCAGGTTGGAAAAGACCTTGAAGATCATCAAGTCCAACCGCAGCCTAACCAGTAGCCTATCTCTTAAAAAAAACAACCACAAAACAATACCACAACAACAAACCTCTGCTAAATCATATCCCTGAGTACCACATCCAAGCGGCTCTTAAACACATCCAGGGATGGCGATTCAACCACCTCCTTGGGGAGCCCATTCCAGTACCTAACCACCCTTTCTGTAAAGAAGTTCTTTCTAATATCCAACCTAAACTTGCCCTGGCGCAACTTGAGGCCATTTCCCCTCGTCCTGTCACAAGTCAGTAGTGAGAAGAGACCTGCCCCACTCTCACTGTAAGAACCTTTCAGGTACTGGAAGACAGCAATAAGGTCTCCCCTCAGCCTCCTCTTCCTCAGACTAAACAGCCCCAACTTCCTTAGTCTCTCCTCATAGGGCTGATTCTCCAAGCCCTTAACAAGCCTCGTTGCCCTTCTCTGGACCTGCTCCAGTACCTCCATGTCCTTCTTGTGCTGAGGTGCCCAAAACTGGACACAGTACTCGAGGTGAGGCCTCACCAATGCTGAGTACAGGGGCAGGGTGTTGTTTCTCTTTGGATTTTTACCAGCAGTGTCTGATATAGTTTTGCAGAGCTAATGAAAGAATATTTGAAATAAACACCCAGTGTGAAAGAAAACAAGGATTCAGTGTATGGTAGAAGCAGACAGGAATCCATTCACTGATGATGTAAAACCAAATTTGACAGAAGTTGTTGTCTTTTTATGTGAGTTCTCTAGGACATTAACATCCAACTTTGAGTGTGACTGCCGGTGAACCTCTACAAGGGTTGCGTTCTGTTAGTTAAAGTGAATCACCCAAGAAGAAACACTGAAATCCTTTGTAGAAAAGGCAATGCCAGAGCAAACCTTTTGCTGTTGTGTTAAAGCCTCAAACTGGCTTGTGATTTCAATCTTGCATAGTCAAGCCTCTTATTTCTAAAAGTTGTAGGGGTTCTTCTTCATTAGCAGAAACAGACAATATGGCAGATCTTTTTTTAAAGCAATGTCCAATTAGAATGATGGGGAGTTTTCTTTAAATGTTCCATTCACTTTGCAGAAAGTTGCAGCTGAACCTAAGAAGACATATGCCTAAGAATAAGTGAACCCTTTCCAGTCTTATGAGAATTAAGGAACTCCACTATTGACATATATTGACCTATATAATGCACTATTTGAGTAGCCTGATACTACCACAATCAGACACTGAGAAAACTACCCTTTATTTTGGAGTTTTGAGGTATCACAGAGCAGTAGTGCTGAAGGTTGATTTGCCATCTCTAATGTTTCTTGGTCTGGAATTGCTGAGACATTGTGTTTTAGTGGAATCTGAATGAAGTCAGATGTTCAAGACAGTGAATGCAGTACAGAGTGTGGTTCTTCAAGTAAACTTGAATATATTCAGTTTTAATATTTCCAGTAGAAAATGTTTTGGAAATATCACTTGTCTCTGTCTTCATTTTTGTGCTTGTTGGACTTTTTATTTTCATCTTTTCGTTTTGATTCTTCCTTTCTAATTAAATATCTCTGCCTTTTTGTATTTCACTCCCTGTTTAGGTGTATCTGTTCCCTTTGATATTTTCTGCTCTTACATACACATCGAAGAAAGAAAATCCAGATGTTAGTACTGGAATGATTTTTAGTACTGTTGGTCCAGACCTTAAACTTGCAGTTTTTCCTTGCTGTCCTGTCAAATCCTGTGTAAGAACAGCTGCATTGATTTTCTGGACTGATCACAAGGTAACCAATTATTTCACATAACAGAGGAATTGAATATTTTTTTTCCATTAATCTGGTCATAGCTGAACTGGACAAGGCCACAAGCAACTGACTGTAGTTGATCTTGCTCTGATCAGGAAGCTGGACTAGAGAACTCCAGAGATCCCTTTCAGCCTCTACAATGCAGTGATTCTGAGATGATCTAATTTTCCACCCAGCTTTTCAACCTACTAAGATAATTCTCTGTTCTGAAAACTGATATTAAAAAACAGATTTCTCTGCCATGAACCTCCACAAAAGTCAGCATTGAATACAAGCTTTTTCTTCCAAACACATCCCACCTTAGTCAAATATTTCATGATATATCGTCAATTAAAACTTTGGTCAAATTCTTTCAAATGCTTTTGGTCAACATGCATTCTTAATGTACCCAGTGTGAAATCCACAGTCTTGTCATTTCAGTACACCTTCTGGTCATTCTAATGGAAACCAGCTGAAAGAGAGGACAGGATACCAAATAAATAAATAAATGAAAATCTGTATTTGGACAATATATACCCCCCTTTCTCTTTTTCAGTGTACTCATGCAAGTTTTTCAGGTTGTTGTTCTAACAATTGGTTTGTGTTTTGTTTTTTGATTTTTGTTTTGTTTTTTTTACTCTGAAGATTAATAAGCCGTCTGTATGGTGTGTTTTGTTTAAAGTATTTTAAGATGTGAGACCCATACAGATCCAACTTTGAGCCTCATTAAAAGAACTTAGCCAAAAATGGGAAGCCCACAGAGGCCTATTACAGTGAATTATAGAAATTAAAAGCATGAGTACTGTCTAGCAGCTCAAGCTGCTTCAGTTAATCTGGAATTTTTCCCAAAGCCTGCAAAAATTTAAGGGCCAACTTCTGTCCAGATAAAACACACTGTCTTGGCTAAACAATTAACATTGTTAATGAGTACTCTGGTTTCCTGCACAGCACCACTTGTCAATAGTATCAGGTTAGTCCAACACTGTCTATGCTTCTATAGATAGTGATCAGAAGCACAGACATAAAATTGTTCTGGATATTTCAGTGTCTTTCATTAATGCAACAGAAGCATCAAAGGACAAAACAACGATTAAGACCTCACTGCTGAGCAGGACTAAAATTCTTTGCCTGAATTCCACATGCCTTCTAACCAGGAGAGAGCAGAGGAGAGGTGATGGGGTGAAGACAAAGGGTGTAATGGAACTTAGAAAGAGAAAAACAAAACACCTTCCTTCCTTATAGTGCTGTGCTGTCTCTGCTAGCTGTATATTCAGATAAATGTTTAAAACAAATTTCTCAGGGAACAGCAGAAACTGTAATGGCTTTGCTTTAGTTCTGTATGTCTAAAGGAATGACTTGAATTCTAATTACAGAATTAATTTTTCTCACAGAAAAGAGCTGGTTAGCCTTACAAGGCCTTTAGGAGCCACATTTTTGTGACTGATATTTTTAGACAGCTCTCTTCTTGGGGACAGATAGGCTAAGGATTTCTCCAAGAGGAATGGAACAGTGCTGTTGGAAAAAAAGTTATTAAGTATTCAAAAGCATAAAAAAATAAGCTCAATGAACTGCACTAAATGCTTATCTTAGTTGTTATTAGTTGTTACTCTTCACAGAGATCTAAGCGAGATACAGAAGAGTTTTTTGAAGATACAAGGGATGAAAGTAAGCAGGTATAGTAGCTTTGCATCCTCTCTGAAGAAAACATTTGTTTCTTCACCATTTGTTTAGCAAGCATTCTGTTTATTTGGTCTCTGCCTCTCCTACACAGCTTCTTCATCTCCCTTGGGAGCCTACTCCTTTAGCTCCTTCTTGTTTCACTTATATATTTGGGAGATAACTAGCCTGGACTTATCTACTCCAGGTATTTATAAGGATTTTATCTTGAAATTAATGAAATAAATGAATTCAGAGTTGTATTATGGCAGTTCTTCAGTGCAATAGATCTTTGTCTTCAGCTTGTCCTCCTCCTGCTGGTAGTGAAGGTTTTGTTAACAGTTCCAGACTACTCTGACTAGTTTAACCAGAAGCTATATTATATACTACACATCAAAACAATGAAAGATAATGGTATCGGTTGAGTCTCTTTTTTCAGATTCTTAAAATATGAATCAAAGATCATTAACAAAATTGCCGTGTTGTTCTTATCCTCTGGCCAAAACACCTTGTACTTGCTCCTTCTCTTTTCCAGATTCTCTCAGAGATCTTCAGCAAAGGATGCTTGAAGATCTAAGTAACAACTCTGCCATTATCTGTTTTTCTACAGAGTATCTGAGTAAAAATGGAGTTTCATGGTGGTCTTCATTTTCACACAATTTAGTGTTTTTTTATCGGGTCTTTAATTAACACATGTAGTTGTTTACATTAATTAAGACTCACCCTCTTTCTATGTCTGTTTCCATGAAAGGATCAAGTTACTTTTGGCTCTAATAGTAAGTATGGCTCAGGAGAAGTCGTTTTGAGATTAAAGCAACATTTGGTAGAGCTACAGACACATGGCTAGCTAGATTCATGAACGACATCAGAAAATGTTTCTGTTGTTTTATGCAGTTCATTTGAGAGGAGAAAGAAAAGAGAAGAATTTCATTTTAGTGCTTGGATGGTAGCAGATTCAACTTTGTGTCATTGGCATAAAGAGTGGCATATGGCACAGTCTGTCAGATCTTCTGAAGATCTTATGGCTACATTTTCAGGGACTTATCTGCTACATTTGGGGTCAGAGATTTGAAAGTGCTGTCTGCAAAGCAGCTTCAATGACGAGAGTTCAGCTTTGCTTTTCTGAGTTCCCTTGGAGAGATGGCCCTTGCTGTGTTGCTGATGTTCTCTGAACTTCCAGCTGCAAAATGCAATTATCGCATATGTGAATCGTTTCATCTCCTTCAGTAAATCAGCCTCTATGGACATGTACTCTCGAAACCTTTGGTCTCATCACTATTTCTGACAAATAACTTTTCTTCCTCTAATAATTTTATACAGGTGAGCAGTGGGAATTTAAAATCCTATCTTAGTCTTTCATGAACCATTCAGGGTGATGAAAAGCATGGGAGTGAAGGTCCAAAGGAACATGCATTTTAATTTTGAATGTAATCTCCCTGGTGTTTCTTGCACAAGTTTTTAGATAAATGTTCACATAGAATATGGTCACACTGTATAATCTATGTATTGTTCACTTTGATTATGAAAGGATTGAGTGCCATTTCTTTCCCCATAAAATTCCCTACCCTTATATTGCCAGATGTGGCAATAAATCATAGAGCTGTAAATCAAACTAGATTTTTTCTTCCTAACACTAGAAGTTACAATCCTGAAATGCTGTCATTGCTTACCCCTCAAAATTAGAAGATCTTGTTAACAGAAAAATATGTAATGATATGTATAGTTCTTTCTCAATTTTTCTGAGACTCATAAGTATTTTGAAATGGCAATGTATTGGCTTGCATGGAATTCATTTAGAAGTAGAATCACCCAGAATGGTGCTCTAGGAGTGGTTCCCGATGTAACAGGACCATGTCCCTTGCTGTACATATTAGTCTGGCCCTTTAGCCAGACTTGCTGCATTGCAAAATTAGCTAGGCTTTTGCATCTTTTTTTAATGATTTTACATACCACATCCGTTGATTACATCCATCTGTTGATTTATTGTGATTCTGAGACCAATAAAAAGCTGGATATAAAAGCTGAAAAGGTAACTAATCCTTCTGAAACCCACTTGTAAATTCAAGTGACTTCCCATTTAGTGTTGTTGGATAGAGGAATTTTTCATTCAAAACTTAACACAGAAGCTGCATTTCTTATTTCCTACGTAAGGAAGTTGTCTTCTTGATGCAATCCCTTTGCTTGTTCTGTGCAGAATATGATTTTCACTTTTGAGTTGCTGGAATCTCCAGGGGAACATCTGACCCTTCATAAATGTAAAAGTCAGGAAAAAAAAACAGTATTTGCCTGAAAGGTCTGTAGAGTTGGCAGTATTAAATTGTAAATATCCTTCCAGTTTGTTTCCTAGAAAGAGCTGGTGATTAAGTGACCTAGAGGAGAGGCTGGGAGATTTAGCTTGTACTCTGTTAGCAGAGAAATATGTCAAGAACAATTGCTCCTATTGATCGTGTGCATTGGGCTGAACTGTTGTCTTTTGGCCAACATGAAAACAAACCCAAGCTTTTTTTATATCCAAATTATTAGTTTCTTGTGGTGGGAAACTATAGCAAACATTAGGCCCTCAACCAGTGCCCTTTTATCAAAGCAGACTGCAGAATGCTTGCTAATGAGTTAGTGGTATTTAAGTGTTTTCTTCTTTGCCTTCAGATTCATTGGTATCAGCAGGCATTAGGGGAAAATAAAAGGGAAAACTGATCATATTGAGTTCTGAGAGGTGTATTTTGAGTATTAGCTTGAACTCATTGGTTCCCCCTGTTTTGATTTAAGCACCACACAGTCATTCACTCCATCTCTTCCTTCCCCGTGGGTTGGGGGAGAGAAAAATAAATAAAAAATAAGAAAATAGGACGTGGGTTGAGGTAAAACTATTTACTAAGATAGAGGAAAGGAAAAAGATAATAGTTATGACTATATGTATGTGTATAAATATGTATAGATGGATGGATGGATGGATGGATGGATGGATGGATATAAGGGATGCACAAATAATTGCTCACCATCCGCAACCAATGCCCATCTAGCCTCTTGAGCAGCAGAAGAGAATGAGATGAACTCCCACCCCCTTCAAAAATCCTTCTGCTTGATGTCATATGGTATGAAATATCCCTTTGGCCAGTTTAAATCCACTGTCCTGATCTGGTTCCCTTACAGCTCCTTGGACACTTCATTGCGAAAGACCTTGGTTCTATACAGTGCTTCTTAGCAGCAACTTTAAACATCAGTGTGCTATCAACATTGTTTTTCTCCTAGAACCAAAACATGGCATCACAACAGACACTCTGAAGAAAATAATTCTATCCCAGCTGAAACTAAGACAATATCCACCCCTTACTCCCTACACCTATCATTTTTATATTTGTGTGTGTTTATATATATGTATTCACATACTATTTCCATTGTCCATGATATTCATTTGGTTAGGAGAGATGTTATTTATTTAGGAGGGATGATTCACAGTGCTGGGTTACTTCATGCAGAAGCTAGCCCGGGTTACATCAGAGTTCATTCTTCTTTAACTTGGGTAGCTCTTACTCCAATGCTGTTAACAAAACATGTACATGTATGTATCTAAGGAGTACAGTTACAGATGATCTCTGTAGCTTTTTCTAACTCCATCTTCTATTGTTTCTGGTGCTACATAGGCAGACGGAGTGCCCACTTTCTTACTGCCTTTGGCTCATGCTGGATGTTGCCTCTTTCTAAGACAACTTGTCCCAGCAATGAACCAATCAAAAACTTGAAACTTGAACTTAAAAAAAAGTGGGCACAATCTGTTCATATCGATAACTGTCCTGAATCTTATGGTGTTAAAGCGCTGTAAAGTCGCTAATGAGATCAGAATATAGTTTTAAACGTATCAAGTTAAGTGTATTTTAAGTGATTGTCCTAAAATGTTTAAGAATGGGTTTGTTTGTTTGTTTTTTTTCCACTGTGCAATTGTTTGACAAAGTTTGACACATTGTGGCTAGCTAGAAAAGCCTGTTGGTTGCATGTTCTGAATGTAACGTTTTATACATTAACTGTATATTGGTGAAACCACACTGAGACACTGGAGGGATCTTCATACTGGAAACACTGTTCTAAAAGTGCTATCTCTTGCAAAGATTGAAACAACTGATGTACGGAGATACAGGAAAAAAGAAAGACGCAGGTAGTGTCTTTAAATTACTATGTTTAAATGTAGCTTGCTGACAAGTAGTCTAAATAGCACTGTCTTTCAGTGAGAAAGCTGCTGAGCTGCTTGAAGCTGATGACTGTAGTGCTGTTGAGAAAGCAATGTCTGTTCATGATAAATGCTTTATGAACTATGGATCTCTTATCTCATGCAGAACTAGTTTAGATTAATTCTTTCCAATTTGTATTGTTCAAATAATTATATTTAGATGGAATTAGAGTTTGGATAATGCATTCCCAGCCCTTAGGTTTATTAACTGGCTCCACAACCAGACCACAATGTCAAACAGCCCGTAAAATTTTCCTTTTTACCCTGCATTTTGGCTATTTTCAGCTGTGCTGCTCTTTCCTGATGCAGTCTAATCAATGTAGGCATTTGATAAGTGCTTCTCCATTATGTGATTCAACTCATTTGCTGCAGCTTTTCTTTCCAAACAGAAACATACACTTAAAATGCAAAGCCTCCATTTAAGACTACATTCTTCAGGGTGAACCACTTCCTAGTTCCAAGTAGTAAACCACAATTAAAACAATAACGGAAAGATGGTGTACTCAGCAAGGATCAAATCTGAGAGCAACATCTGGGTTTGTTAGTGTGAGCAGTCAAAGTATGTTGAAGTGTTGCATTTAGTGCAGATTTTTATTTGTGTTTGGCATTGTGGTCACCCTGAGTACGTGCTTCATCCCAAAGATTTTAATGGGAGGTCCAGGCAGAACAGGGTAGCACAGTAACAGAGCTGGAATCTGCTGTAGGGTCAGAAAGAAGAAAGAACATTTGCAAAATTCAGTTCTTGCTATACCATAATCAGCAGCTTGAAGCAACCTAGTACAGTTGCCTTGTTATTGTAGGCATGCTGCATGGAATGCCAGATAGTTTCGAGTTTGTCTACGTGAGTCTATGTTTCATTTGAAAGTGACTTGCTCAAATAAAATATCTTTCTATATCCCATGAAATATGTAAAAATTTACAATGAATTTCCTCAAGTCACTAGAGTTGGGAAAAGAGGCTACTTTCCTCTCTAAAGTTCTGCTGTTATTGATATCCATGTCATTGTTTCCTTTGTCATTCCTGACTGTCTCCTTTCAGAAGCAACTAGAATGCCTCAGTGGCTCCTTCATATTAGTTTCTGAGGGCATTAAATTACTTAGACAAGTAGTTTGATTTTTAAAGTCTTGCTCTCCTTTCAGTGGCATGACGCTGCAAAGGTTTGAAAAGTCAGTCAATGCTTCTTTTACTGTTGATAACTTCAGTTCTTCTTGACATCTCTGTTGTCATTCTGTTACCAGTAGTTGCAGAGATTGAGCTGCCCACACATTTCTGGAAAATTTACTTGATACAACTTGCTGTTATTCAGCAGGCTGTGCACATGAACTTCCAATGACTGTTCTTTTCCATGAGGAAATAAACAAAGAAGTAAAGAAATAAAACTCCTGCTTATTTTTACTGCTGACAAGACACAAGAAACAGGAATTGGAAATGCAGACCAACAAGGACTGAGGAGATCTGGATTCCTATGCCAACTATCTGGCACTGTATGACTTACTGTGATCCAGAGCATCTCTAATTACATTTTCTTTCCTTTTTTATTTAGTGTATTTGCAAACCCGGAGTTGTCACTGATTATATGTTTGCTCACATTATCTTGCACAACAGAGACATAGTTTTGGCTGTGATCTCCAACCATTATGCTAATTCTGGTGAAAAAAATCATCTATTGCTTTCCTAAGGTATTCTAAATCATGATTCATACATCTTTGCAGTGTTAAAGTAACATGTGAACATGTTCTAGTGAACATGTGTTAATTACTGATCAGAACTGGATACTGTGTTTCTTGTTCTTCCTAACTTCTGTATTGCTCTGAGGGTAAGCATTGCATTTTGAATGGGCTTTATAGCCTGAGAGGTGTCTAGCATGTTGCAAGAAGCCCAGGGACTGTCTGTAGGTTTTGCTTATGTCTGTCTAAATGATTCTCAGTCATCAGAAGTTCAGAAGGACAGTGATTAACTTGACTAATTGTTTTTTTAAGCCAAATATTTGATATGCAGCAGTGCATTCATAACTTCCCAGTTATAGCACTCTGCTCTCCACTTCTTACATGACATAGCTACAATTTAGACAATGCATTAAGAGAAATAGTTCCTTATTTCTTAGGCTATCTTTTCCTCACATTTAGACTGAATTTTAAATGTATTTTGCGTTGAGGCTACTGGTGTGTTGCATGATTGCAACAGTTTAATTAGTTGGTAGTTATTTAGTATTTGCTTGCAATTCGAAAATATTTCCCCCTCTCTCTACAACAGAAAGACTAGCAGTGGACCTTCCAATTCAGTCAGTGATTTCTCTTTAGAGTCTGCCACAAAACTGGTTCAGGTTACAGTGACTGTTTTCATGATAGAAATGCAGGTTTGCTGAGAACTTGACTGGATCTACTAAATGTGTGTTTGATGATCTCTGTCTCTATAAGTATGTTTCCCCTTACTTCTGATTGACTGCTGTTGTCTCTGTGTGGCCCAGTATGTGTTTTGGTTCTCAAATGAGGCTAGCATTTATACCAATTAGACAAAGCTAACTCTTGAGAGTCTTCTTAAAAGATGGAGGGTTGGCTTTGCTGAATTATACCAGCTCAAGGACTAGAGTGAAAAGCCTGGAGTTAAACCACTGACTATGTTATTTTGATACAACTGGGATTTGAATGTCCCCATTAAGGAAGAGAAAGAATAAAACAGCAGGTGATCTTGTCTCAGTGGAAAGCCAAGATTAATACTTAGTGAGTTTTGCAATCCTGCCACAGAAGTGAGGAAATGATTTTTTTTTTTTTTAATTTAACCTAATGGCTCTTAATTTAACCTAATGGCTCCACCTCTTGATGGAGGCTTCAAAGCCGCTAAGTCATCAAGTTAAAGGCTAGTGATAACCTTGCACTTTGCTTTAAGTAATATTTGATTTGGTTACAAGTGGAGAATCCTTATCTCCTGTGGAGAACAAAATTAGATTCTGATTTTTGGGGGAGAAAAATCAAGTGTTGGCATCATGTCTTTATGTATTATTTTCAGTGAGAAATTGTGAAGTACTTAACGCTAGCAAACCTAGCTGGTTACTTATGTCTGGTGAGTGCATGGATGTTTGGTTGACATGTCAGTGGTCATCTCTATGAATTTGTATGCACCCCTTGGTGTGAGATAGAAGACTTTAGTCTTGTGTCACATCTTCCTGAAGAACCCCTTCTGTGAGTCAGCATAATGGTCTTGCTGTGACAGCGGTGTAAACAAGGAACATTCGTATTCAAAAAGCAGGCCCTACTAAGACCCCCCGGTTTGTCTGCCTTGCTATTGCCTGCTTTTCTAAAACAGCATTTTTGACTCAGAATTTCCATAAGTCACAGTCTAGGTACCGAACATAACCATGGTAAATTTCATTTCATAGATTGGATTCTACCCAGCTTTGCATTTATACCTGGAGTATTTGACGCATCCTATTTTAAAATACGGAGTGCATTGTAGTACATGTATGTGAAGCAACAGCAGGCCAGCTTTGCTCTTAGGTAATTAAAAGCAATTTCCTCAGAACTTGTTGCATTAGCACATTACAGTGTCTCACATATGGCTACCTAAACTCCTGGGATAATTTTAAGCACTAATGCATAAATTAACAGTACTCATCCTGCTTTCCTTCGTTTAAAGCACTGAAGGAAAATGCTTTTGCTTATTGTCACAGGCAACTCAGTCTTGAAACACCTACTTGAGAGCATAGCAAAGTCTTTCAGGGCTTTGCTGGATCTTGTCTCTTCCTGCCTTCTTTCTGCTATACATTTCCTTCACCTGTCTCAGAGGTCAGTTGAAAGTTCTGCCTTCTACTCTTCACTCTTAAAGTAACCACAATGGATGTGGGAATAAGTAACTTTATCACAGGACATAAAAATGGAAGAAAATGTTTAAAGGCTTATGATTTGAGGAGAGTTCTGAACCAACAGATTTATTAAGTCAAAAGTATGTCAGATACCTGAAGCTACAGGTAGCTTACTACCTTGAGAAGAAACAAAGAGCATTAACTTGCTGTTAAAGGAGGAGCTGATACACAAGTTACTGCCTTTATGCGTAGTGCTCTTGATCTTGTGCTGTAATTTTGAGCTTCCAGTCCAGAATAAACACACACACATGCGTATCCAATCCTGTTATTGGCAGCACCATCTGTGGATCAAGGTTTGTCCTTTTAGATCTTGCAAGTGCCAGTCATAGACACAGGTCTGGAATTCTGTTTATTTTGTTTGATCTCAAAACCAAAATTATATCCTTTCCAAAAGCATCTTCTTAAGTGGTTAACTTTTGAACTATTTTCCTTACTTCCTATTTTTGTATGGAGTGATTCTGTATTTGGCATTGAATTTAAATGATGTGTACATGAACTAGGTTAGACCTGTCCCCACAAAGCACTTGAGAAGCTGAAAAAAGTAAGAGCACTTAGACAAAAGTGTATATACTTGAGGTTCTTCATGGACTCAAATATTTTTGCTGCAGAGTAGGACCTAAGAGATGCCCAAGGAAAACCTCTGACAAGCATTAGGTATAATTTTATCTACCTACAGTGAATACATGTAGCATTTAATGCAACTTTCTGCTCAGGCTTTTATTCAACATTTATCTGTGCAGTCAAGACTGAATCTCTGCAGTTTCCTTTTAGGAAGTGTTTTTGTGTACGTGATTTGCATTGTTGCTTCACTAAAATACGCAAAGTGCTTAGGTTAAACTGTACGATAAAAATGTTAAACATCTCTCCCAAGATCATAAGAAGTGACTTCTGACTTTAGATGCCTATTTTGAAATACAGTCTATGGCAAAGTACTTGGTTGTAAGCTTTCTTTCTAATGTCCCAGACTGTGATTATGAATATTCATTTTTCATCATATCTTCAGAAACGGGGCCTTCCTTTGGGGCACCTGTATGCATCCCATTAGTGAACACATTATTATGTCATGGTATGATCCTTAGGTTAGGTTCTTCAAGCCAGTGTTCTGAATAATGACATTTAATTTCCATTATTGCACTAGCCTTAAAAATAATGCCAAATCTACACTTCAATCATGCTGTTGAACTGTGAATTACAGCAAAGTCCAGAAAATTATTATTTTCCTGTATGGAATCTTCTTATGCTTATGGCATCACTGTAAATGACACCAACTTCTTACCTGTATATCCATCAAGTTTTGAGTTGTCCATCAGAAATGATCATTTTAAAAACGTTAGTCTCTTTGGAAAGGCTGCCTGCTAATATGGAGCAGGATAAAAATTCTGCATTCCAACTGCCAGCATTTCAAGTTCTTAGCTCAGTCTTTTTTACAACGCTAACCTTCACTGCTGTCTAATAAAATGAAATTAGAGTGAAAAGTTCAAATATTAGACTTTCCTGTGGAGCTGGTTTCATGGTAGCCTGACAGCCAACATCAACAGTATGATAGTAGGGAGTTCATGTTTCTGTCTAGTCTGTGGTGACCTGCTGAGATGGCATATGCCTTGGAGTGAATAAAAACCCTAATGGGAAAACCTAACTTGTACCTCATGTAGACCTCTAGTTCAGTGACTGAAGGAGCTTTTTCTTTTCCTCTTCTGTATCATTCTGTAGGTATCATTTATATGTATACATGGGGGAAGAATGGGAAGCATGTCATGGCTCAGAAAAATGTGTTTTAATTGGTTTAAAGAGTGAAGGAAACCTCAGGCTTGGATCCTGAATTCTATTCTCAGATTCAGGCTGTTGCCGTAGAGCTGATGGAGAGAACAGAGAACAGAAGTTCACCCAGCCATGAGTGAGTGAGAATCTCTTGGTTTTGCTGTGGCTGTTGTTAGGTTTTGTGTATCTGTGTTGGGGCAATAAAAAAAAAAAAAAAAAAAAAGTCAAATTATTCTATTTCTTAAAACACGTAAATTTCTTCCATGGAAAAGCAACCACACTGGATACATTGGAGCTGATAAAATTGAATGTGGCTTGGCTATGGTATCTGAATGAGAAGTAACTCAAACCAGCACTGCAGAGGAGAGTGAAAAAAACAGAAATCTTTGTAGCAGCTTTCAATAAGACAGCCTTCACAAGACCTGCCCTTCACTCCCTTTCTTTTTTTTTTTTCCCTGCCTATGTTGTTTTTTAAAGGAGTTTAGCTATGTTTTCACTTTGTCTGCTACAAAAACCTGTGGCATCTTTCAGGGAC
The DNA here is from genome assembly GCF_039878825.1 of Excalfactoria chinensis. Classification (NCBI taxonomy): domain Eukaryota; kingdom Metazoa; phylum Chordata; class Aves; order Galliformes; family Phasianidae; genus Excalfactoria; species Excalfactoria chinensis. Next base: position 38,989,776 of record NC_092828.1, read on the forward strand.
AAACATGGGGGATGAAGATCAGTAAAAAGCAAAAGTTTATCTCTGAGTATTGGACTCCCATACTCAAGTTGCTTGTATCTGTTCTCTCTGTCATAAACAAGATTTGGAATCACTGCCTCTGCTATGAATATTGTGTCTGTCTTTTGTTGACAGAACCTTATGCATGGGTTCTGTGAGAATGACAGTAAAGGAGAGTGCCTTCTCCTTTATTTTTGTGAGGTGGTAAACACCAAAGAAATGCGAAGGAATGCAAATTCATCGGCAGCGTTCTGTGCATCACTTATGGTGTTTGAGAGGTAGATTTGTACAATGTTGTTCCTATTCACCAGCCTTCTCCCCTAGCAGGGGTGAGCTAAATTAAGTGGATAGTGACTTCTGTTATCTATTATTCAGCTATATATAGATGAAACACAGCTGTTCAGGAGAAAAGCAGACAGATAGCTCAGGAGGCAGCAGACACCTCTTTTCCAGTTCATTCCTGAGCTTTACAAATATGACTGTGGGAGATGGTTCCAGCTTTACACTGGGTTTAGTCTGGAATATAATACTAGTCGCTCATGCAGTACTTACATAGTAGGGAGGAGTGGACTGTTCCTTTTTAACACCAGCAGAGAACTCTGATTATTGAAAGCACTGAAGTTATGTGCTTCACTCGGGATGTTCAGGAAAGCCCAACACAATGCCCAGCACAATCCAAAACATGTGAAGTGTTACTTTTGTATTCCATTCTCTTCTTGTGGTCTCCCGCATCTCCATTTTACAGATATCACAGAAATTCGCTGAAATGAAGTCCTTTCCTGCAGTAACTAAAATCAAAATGTTAGCTTCTTGCAAGAAAGATCAATCAGTTTATATTTAGAAAACTGTTGTTAAGTTTTCTAACTTCCTATTGTAAACTATGCTTTGTGATCAAGGTGTACAGGGAGAAAGGGACGTAATACAGTAATACTTGAATATGCTCAAAATTAGCAGTGAATAAAGTCAGAGAGTTTCTAAAATCTTCATCGAATTTACATTAAGCAAGAATACTGCTTTTGTTTTTGCATTTCCTTTTCCTTAATGTTGGTTGTTCTTTTGCTCTGAGAGCAGGTTATAACTAAGAACGAGAAAGGGAGATTTATGTTTATGTAAAAAGTAGGAATACAGTAAGTTCATCGAACTGTTTACCTTGAAGCACACTTTATATCATTCAGTGACATGCAACCAAATGCTTGAAGATGAATCACAACCACCGGAAAACAAAATCACCAGCTGTCCTGTGAATTTATCATTAAATAAGCAGTTCTGCAGGAACCACAAGTCTAGTTCTCTAACAGATTTTTGTCTCACTGGTGACTGATTTTGGAGTCTAAGAAGATGTTTGAAGAGGAGCTTTTTCAGAGTATGGGATATTTTTAGGACTCCTTGCCCTGTGAAACTGATGTCAGAGCTTTCCTTATAGGACATTTAGTCTTTCTACTTTACCTTACTGCCTATGTTAGGAAATTTGCAAAAGCTAGTTGTCTTGGGGATAACTGTGCATCTTCCATATTTTGTTAGAATTGTACAGTGAGATAAAAATCTATTAAGAAAGCATATATATAAGCACACAGTAATAAAATAAGTCTTGCTTCTGTAGTAAATAAGGGGGGAAAATGGGCTTTTCAATTATTTAGCTTCCATTTGATCAATTTTCAATAGGTAGCCCATTTGTGGAATTCCCCTAACACCTTGTGGCAGTTATGAAGAACTTTAAAATCTACCTTATAGTAATGAATCTATAGCGTGCTATATTTGTGCAGGAGTTCTATAGGAGTTCCAGGTGTCTCAGTGACCTCTGCTAGCAAGCTTCAGGATTCTGTGTGATGTGAGTCTATCCTAATAGCTCAGGCTGAAAAAAGATAATGAATATTTAAGAAAAAAAAAAAAAAATGTGTGGGCATTTTGTCCACATTTAACACCCATGTGAGAGCCAACATGAATGTTAAATATAGTGAAAAAGAGGGCCGTGAGAAGGAATGAAGAATTAGCATTGGCAGTGATGTATGAAAAGAGATTAATAGGAATGCAGTAACACCCACCCTTAATGTGAGACAGAGACCTCTCTAATTCAAAACTGCAAGCAAAAAGTAAGTTACAAGATGTTGAAGGCAAAATTCATTAACTAAGACAAATGCTGGAGCTCAGAGGTTGTAGTACAGATGTTTTGAAGTTTTCCAATCACTAGGAGGTATTGGAAAATACTGTCCTAGATTTTAATATTGACCTTGTTATAAAATATATTCCTAGACTGGATATTCATTTCAGAAGATTATATCAAATCTCTATTTTTTTAATAAATAAATAAATAAATAAATAAATGACCTTTTTTTTCTATTAGTGGCAGATGGTAGGCAAAATGTAAATCTGCATCAATAGGGGAGGCTGGAATCTGCTATTATAGTTTCAGAAAATGGGCTGTCTTCTAACCAGCAGGAAAAAGCTTCTCACTTGAAAAAGGCGGTGTTTTTGTTAAATAAGAGGTGAAACTTTCCTCATCTTAGGCCAAAAAAGGCCAACTTGTCTTAATAAGCAGTTGTACCAATCAGCAGAAGGTTTTCCACATATTTGCTTTTTTAAAGGCCTGAGAAGTGTTATTTTCTACCACAGTCCTTTTCACTCAATGCCTCTTCTCCTTTGTTTCCCCCAGCTCTAATAACATGCTGTTCTCTAGCATGTTGAAGTTCTATTATACCTTTAATGTACTTGGTCCTTGAGAAAGTCAGATACTCACCCAGTAGAAACTCACCGTTTTCTAAGGAACTACACCAGTTTGTACTAAAAGAGTTTTAGTCTTTCTATATAATTGCATGAAAACTCTGTATGCTTTGGTAAATATTTAGTGAAAATAGTCTAAATAACAACATCTGTATTTGGAAAAGTCATCTGAAAAAGAGCGGTATGTAACAAACTGGTGAGCTGCTGACTCATCCAGGGTTGGCAGCTGCAGTTATGAAGCGCCAGCTGGGTGCAAACAAAAGTGCAGATGGACATCGGTGAAAGCTTAGATAAGGAAGAAACGGTTAGATGTTGTATTGAGGGACGTGATTTAATGGGAAATATTGTTGATAGGTGAATGGTTGGACTGGATGATCTTAGAGGTCTTTTCCAACCTTGGCGATGCTATGGGTCTATTAAAAAAAAATGCAAGGACGCTGGGCAGGGACAGGAGAAGGAGTTAATGATGGTACAGTACAAATAAAAATGAGAATCAAACAAGCAACCAAAGCAAGTAAGTTGAAGTCCAGGCAGTTAATGGCCTCCTGTTGCGACTATCTTCTCTGGACTGGTCTCATCAAATAGATTAAGTTTGGTTTCCAGCAACTAGGTATAAAAGCAGCTCTTATTCTTCAGCTATTTTAGAGGCTATTTTGGGCAAGAAGACAAATATTTTATTGGACAGATGTGATTGTCAGTCCAGAATATTTCAGGATATTTTCAATGCTGGTTTCTTTTTTACTATAGCTGGTTGAAAGGATACTGTTTCTGCACACTGTCACAGTTTTTTTAAGTGTTCACCACTTATCTGGGTGCCAAACCATAACTTCATTTCTTTGGGGTTTTGACTGGCAGCCGAGTAATTTGCTGCAGCTGAACAGCGTAACTATGTGAAACGCAGGTGGAGACCAAACATGTCAAAGTAAGCAGTACAGTCAAATCCTCAGTGCAAGGAACCGCAGGGCTCTCCTCTGAACCATTAAAATATATTTGCCTATGGGACAATTTGAGCAGTGGGAAGAAAATCAGTACTGCAAGAAGTGGAGAGAGAGGTGCTTTTCCAGGAAGATTTAAGGTAGAATTTAATTTTGCATGGAGCCTACCATACTTGGGGTATCGCAAAGTGTTTTATAGTCAAGATAAATATAGAACAGTGACTCGGTAGGCAAAACAGAGCAACCTCTAAATCAGTTCACAATGAAAGTCTTTAGTAGTAGCAGAGCTCTGATTCCAGACCTCTAGCAGCTTCTGATGGGGTGATTTTAAGAGGTTTACTGCTTTCCACTCTGCCATTTATCAGTGAGAGACAGCTCTCTTCTAGCAAAGGAGATCAAGAAAGGTAACTTTTAAATCATTCCTACACACTTAGCAGAGTTTTCAAGTTGGAGTTAGAGCTTGTGACTGTAGGAGCCATGTAAGAACCAAAACATCAAGAAAAGGCATCAGCTCCTTTTGGAGATGAAATATAATGCTGGCTGAGTCAGGTCATTCAAAAGTTGCATTTGCATTGTTTTTACAGAGCTAGCTCCAGGGGGTATCTCGTTAAACATCTTGTATTGCTGCATCCTTAGCAAAACAGCCAAAATATAAGGGTACAGAGTTGGTAAATATGAGACTGCTTATCATAAAGAGAATGGTGGAGAGAGATATTATCGATGTATACAAACACCTGAATGATGCTGCATAGACAATAGAAACAAGCTCTTTTCTGTGGTGACCAGTGACTGGAAAAGAAGCAACGGTCACAAACTGGGATGTAGGTAATGTGTATCTGAACATCAGGAAACACTTTTTCACAGTGCAGATGACAGAGCACTGGCACAGGTTGACCAACTTGTATAGTCTTCCTCCTTGGAGATGTTCAAATGCTGCCTGGATGTGGTCCAAGGCAACTTGCTCTGGGTACCCCTGCTTGAGCAGGAGGAGTGCACCAGATGACTCCAGGGGTCCTACCTCAACCATTCTATGACTCTGCTGATGGCCACATTATCTTAAACCTACAGGAATCTGTTAACTAGGGGACTGCTTTTTGTTGAAATTAAGGTGATTGGTTTATAGCTCATCATTTATACAAAGCTCACCACTTCCTTTTCTCATCATCTTAAGGATGGGTGCTTTCTCTCAAGGCAGGTACCAAAAATTTTGTAAAAACCTACTGAAATCAATCCAGGGAGAAAAGAAACGTATTCCTTGAGAAGTGCATGAGAATTTTCTTGCTTTCATTTCCAGATCGGTTAAACTGCAGGTTCCTGCTGTCTCTGTATTGCAAAGAATGCAATGCTGCTACTTGTGGGAGTGCTTAATTTACGCAGGAACAGGAAAAAGTTTGGGGAAGGACACTTTGCCATTATTTCTGCTAACAAGATAAGATCAACAATCCCACTGAAATTAACTACCAGGATTCAATGATGTGAGAAATTTTCCCTAGTGGTCTCACATGATTCAGGTAAGCAGATGTGCACAAATTTGTCTACTCGTTGTCTACTCTTTTCAAGAGACACTATGTGAGATAACTACGGAAATATTTGCTTCTTGTTATTTTCAGTGATCAAATGAGCAAGTAGTATGTTTTGCGTAGACATATGCCAAAGTTGAATGTATGCTAGTTGTATTTTTGTACCAGGCAGACATTCTCTGATTCAGTTTGATACAAAGATTGGCTGAGGAGTCTGCGTTACAATTGCAATCTTGTCTGCTTTTCAGAGTTCTTTGAACGTTTGTCTCTTCACATCTCTCCAGAATCTGGTTTAAGTAAAATGAAATGTTATCCTGCACCACTAGTTGGTATTAACTGGAGCTACACGAAATATTCACAATTAAACCACAAAACCATGTATGCCTCATTCAGATTTCATTAGGGTCTCAACTTAGTAGAGCTATTTCATAAACTTGGTCTGATTCTTAAAGACCTTTTGAATGACCTGGGCTGATGAGTGGTTTTGCTGTTTAAATCACGTGAAATAGGTAGCTTTGCACACGTGTAAAGAAAAATAGATAAAAATCCTCCAGTTTTTATTATGTTTTTCAGGTGTAAGGTTCAGTGGAACCTGAGATTCAAATAAAACTTGAGGTATGCCAACCCACGTGGATCACCACCAGAAGTCATTTTTGCATGACTTTTGCACATTGTAGCAATCTGTAAAACATAAGGGGCTGGTTAGTAGTCTATTTCTCTAAACCACTGTAATAAGAAATTCCTTGTATGTCTAGAAGGGATTGCCTGTGCTGTGGTCAGAGAGTTGACTGCAAGGTATTGCAAAGATTCCTGAGCTAGTTTTAAGCTGGATAACTGCAATGCTGTGAGTAATCTCAACACCACAGTCTGAACCTCAGCTCAGACTAATTTATCTAGTCTTTAAGTTGCAGCAGCTGGGTTTTTAACTGAAGCTACCTTGGATGCTGCACTGCATTCATTCCAGTGCAAAGGAGGAGGCATCCTCCTGTTTTCAGTCAAAGACTGTGTGCTCTCAGGGATATCTGTAAATAAAAAAGAAACCAAAGCTATTTCCTTTCAAAAAGGAAAGTGTTTGGAGGCATTGGGATTCACTTGCAGGAGAGGTATAGTTTGATGTCTGTTTCTCCAGAACTATGCATGTTTTTCATCTCGAACAGTTAGAAACTCCATGTCCTATGAGACTTGCCAGTACTGAAATGACTGATGGGTCTGAATTTGCTGTTTGGTATATATAATGGAAATATTACAGCAACTGCTCTCTTTTTATTTCTGGCGCTCAATGAAATGGATGCATCAGTGGCGGTGCTTTTTCACTAAGATGTGGTGACTCCAATTGCTTATCCTGACTGGGCAAGGGTCTAACCACACTGCTCCCAAGCAGAGTACTGAAATACTTATCTTTTGCTTCCTTCTCCATGTACTTGGATGTCTGTAACCTCTTCTTTCTTTACTCCACCACTTCTTATTTCTTTCAAATACCCAAAATGGTCATCTCAAGCCCGCTACAGCAGTTGGAGCTGGACAATCTAGTTATCCAGGTTTGTTATGACACTGTCACTTTGCAAGAACAGGAATGAAGGACTCAGATATTTGCCTACTGTATCTTACTTTGTAGTTTGTATAAGTAATACACGAAAGGGAGTATTCTATTTTCTGATGCTGATAAAGGAACATATTCCACAGCTAGCTGAAACAGTTGGGAGAATATTTAACATACTTTCAGATCTTTTTTTTTAGGTTTTGTGCTTGAGACTGTAAAGTTCTGAAGTCTGTATCTATTTTGCAAGCTTCTCCCCCCAGCCCCATCCCATGTTTGAGTTTTATTTCTGTTTGAATGAATGGGAATGAAATGAAAATGGAAACTATTCCCTAGCCACAGTAAACTTCAAAGACATTTGGCACTTTGTAACTCACTGAAGCAGCATTTCTTCTGTCTTGAATGTAGAAGCTGTCAGCTGTGAGCTGGTGAGCTGGCACTTTTACTTTGCCTAGTACACTGAATTCCCTCTTTCTCCTGTTCTGAATTCAAAGTTCTAGTAGTTGAGTGTAGAATTAAACCTATGAAAGAATAGTGATAGCAGCTGTTTCTTCCAACAAAGCAACAAGGAACACATAGAAAATAATAGAAAAGAAAAAGGATCATTGAACATGCTGCAAGCTACATGGAACTCGAGAAGAAGCATTACACAAGAACTTTCCTAAGGCATTTTGTATACAATACACTGAAAGAGCTAAGCCCTATTTCTTCCTTTGAGATTTTAAATCCATATTTTTCTTTAAGATGAAGTTCTCTGCTAATAAGAATCCAAACATTCAAATTCTTATTATTTAGATATTTTAATGGAGGATGTACTGCTTTGCAGGGGGATTGGACTCAAAGGACCTCATTGAGGTCATTTTCAGCCCCTATAATTCTGCAATTCTGTGGTTATATGATTGTTCTGAAAATGCCGAGGGAAAGATAGGTGAATGATGTCGGCAAGTGAAACAAATGTGTGGTTACATTTAATGGCACTGTAAATTCATTTTCAATTTCCCTAGGTAATAAGCTTATCCATACAAGACTGAACACGATGCTACAGGAGTAGTTCTGAACCACCTCCTGTAATTGGTCCTGAAGTCAAAACTTACTTTACTGAACGTGAAGCTGAAGGGAACCTGAAGAATGTAGACTAGGATTTCAACTTCATGTGGGAAACTATGGTAAGGAACATAAGCAATTAACTGTAGCGGTATGATTTTATCATTCTTGCTTTATTATTACATAAGTCTAGGGAGAACTGCAAAAAGTTTAGGCTCCTTTCGAGCTCACACTTATTCATTTTCCTCCACAATTTTTTAATTCATTGGCTGAACTCAATTGAATCTGATAAATCCCACACAGGGAATGAAGTTTCAATGTATGACACAGTATAAGGGAAAAGCTGCTGTGCGAGTTCACATTATTGCACTGAAAGATCTGCCTGAAGATAGAGCCTTTCTACATTTCCAGTGAAAGGAAAAGCTGCAGTCAGTACTCACAAGTAAGCATGTGATGCGAACCTGCAGGAAATCAGGCTTGATTAGTTCCAGTGCTTGGGCAATTGCTTTTCTTTCCATTCTTCTCTATTTCTCTCAGACTTCTTCAGCAGAGAAGAGAAATAATAACATTAGAAGACAGCGTCTGAGATTAGAGCTGCATTTAAAAGTGAGATCTCGTGTTTCTAGTCATTGTGATAGCTATTTGAACTTAAGCTGTAATGAAATGGAACTGCTAGGAAGAAATGCAGATAAAGTCTAATAGGTAGTAAGCCTAATGTGCAGGCCTTTGGCATCAGGTGAAAATTATGCACTGTTTAGAAGTTGCAAAACATACTGTGATTTCATTAGTGAAATACTTAAGAGCTGAATGAGATTTTATGGCAAATCCAGCAAGGTTTTTGTGTTTTAGCAACATGTGTTTAGCTTGTCATCTCCTGGTATTCCTCTCTACAGTAAGTCTCCCAGACTTTGTAATCAATTCCTGCTGTCTGAGTACTGCTTGGGGGAAAAAAGTAACATGGAAAGGGGAGAGATTGATATCCCATAGTTATGCTGATCTTAATAGAATTATGTTATTTTAGAAATTCTGCTGGACATCAGTAGACCTTTCCTGAGAGCTTCCTTAGTCTTCAGATGTTTCACCATTTTTGACTGTGTTGTATATTGTTGAGACACAGAGTGCTGTAGGGCATTTCCTGTAACCAGAGGCCAATAAAAGCAAGTATTCCAAACTGAGTAAAAGTGTGCAAAACAAATAAACTGAGTAAATAACTTTTTGTCCTTTTCCATGTAGTTATTGTAAGGAAAGGAGTGTGCCACACTTTGAAAATCCAGAAAGAGAATGAAACCAAACTTGCATAAGCCTGTGTACAGCACACAGATTATTTGAGAAGGATGCCTCAGAATGTAACGGCATTACTTGACTAAAGGCAGAGTGCTTGTTTTGTGATATCTGGATTTGATGATGAAAGAGTTACAAGAAAGAGGAATGACTTTCTTCCTCTGTATGGATGTGAGCTGAATTTCTACCTGGTATGAATATTATTCACTGTCTTGTTGCAGCCTAAGAGTTTTATTAGAGGTGAACTTTTCACCCTTGAAATTCAAAGCTCAGCTTTTAAGAATTATTTTACCTATTCTCCTTGTAACAATATTGTATGCACATATGCGTGTCCACTGTGTGCTATATCATAAGCACTGATAGTCTTGACTTATGGTCAGAAAATAGACGATAAGTAATTAGGGAAGTCTAAGTTAATGCATATTTTTTCCATGTATTCTCATGTGTGTATGTGTATACCCATACGTAACTACACTGCTAACCTGACCTGAATTTTCACATACTGTCCTAGAATTTGTTGCAAATACACTGCAATTTAAGTGAAATCAATTCAGAACAGCCTTAAAACAACACCGTATATCGTGTTTTATTTTTTCATTGCAGATAACGATATTCAGCTATTCCAAACTGTCCTGAGGATTTCCTGGAAAACGTGAGAGAAATTAAACACTGTTGTCATAGACTTTGTGCAGGAGCACAGCTCTGGAGAATGCTAAGGTGATGGCAGTCTCTATCACACATTTGAATGCAAGCCTACAGTGTAGTCACATTTAAGTTCACTGGGATTTATATACTTGAAGCTGAACATATGTGTTTGTATACAGTTCCATCTGCTAGAGGCCTCCCTCTCCCTCCTTTCCTGCCTGCTTCCTCTTTGGCACATGCAATTGAAACTTCTGCTAAAAGTTGCCTAGAAATTGAGCAGAAATACTGACTTGTAATCTAAGGAATATGCTTTGCACATGAGCTACTGACTTGCCTCTGACTGAGCACTGTGCTTCCACCAGAGCATGGGTGTTTTTCAAATGGGCTTGTGAGGCAGATTCAGAATCACTACTCTCTTTTTCCACTGCTATTCCTCAGCCGTGCAGTTGAAAAAGCATTCTCAATACAGTCTTGCTCCTTTTTTTTCAGTCTTCCTTGGCTATTGGCTACTCACAGAAGCAAAATACTGGGCCAGATGGATTTTTGGTCCGATGTGTTTGACCATTCTGATGTTGTTTTCTGTGTACATGTATTGAATTGCATCACTATCAGTGAATAGAATTTTGTATTTCTTTGTCATGACACCTCTTGGAAGAGCTTTGAGGTTCTGAAAATTAAGTTTTGCATGAAGCTCTCTTTTCCTTAGGAGCCCAGAAAGAGAGAGTTTCCCTTGAGCTTGTGATTTGCTGTAATTGTGGAAATCCTCAAGGGAATAAATATATGGATAAAATGTGAAGAAAATAAGTAACTACACTTTCAAATCTTTGAAAACAGAATGTCACCGATGAAGGAAGAGATTTATCTTCTAAAAATAAAAAAAGCTGCTTCTCTATTTCACTTGAGTGCTTCCCTAGTTTAAGTACCAGTAAGAACAGTGGAAGTCTTTTGCTTTCAATCTGTTAAATCCTTGCTTGCAGCATTCAATCACAGCTAGATCCTTATTGGATATACTCTCTCCTCTACCCCATGTAAATTCATGATAAACAGACTGCTGTGGTTGTTTCCCCTCTCAAACAGTATACAAGTTAATGCTTCCTCTTGCAAACCCCTTCTCTTTCTTTTCCCAGAATCAGTGAGCAATTGTGTTGAATAGATTTCTCTACAAAGGTTATTTTACAGGTCAGAGGGTTAGCTTACTTTTGTCTTTTTAATTCATCTGTTTTAGAAGAAATCCTCTGTGTGTTCTCCTGAATCATAAAGGCTGGTAAGAATGAGAAGCCTAACTCATCATTAATCCACAGGCAAAGTACTATTCAAGCAGCTGTAGTGAAGGCTCTCATACGCTGCCCTGGAAATAACCCCATCCTTGACGTGGTAAAATGACCCTAGGTAAGGTCAGAAGATCAGTTCTCGTTTTCATTTAAGCTTCTGTTTTTTAAACTGTGTTTGGAGTTGTCTGTTGTGGTTTAGACGATTTCCTAAAGCAGATGGATCCTCATAGAGAGAAAGTGGAGTAAAGTTCAGAGAGACTGAGGTGGATTTGAATGATCTGTTTACACAGTGTAAGAAATGGAAGCTCATGGCTGGGGTTTTCAGGAGGGCATAAGGAAGCTGGGTGTTTCTGTCCTGACGGCCTGAATGCTAACTGAGTATGGCACTTAAATGAGCCTTAGGTCAAACCTCTTTCAAAGTCTTTGAAAATCCTGCCTGTGCTAGCCTACCATGTGCACTGGGGTCAATGCGCAGTGCAGAATATGTACTAGAATTCAGTGGTTCTGTGTATAATCTGTCTATTTGGATAAAATACATATCTAATGCAGTGTAAGAGTCTCAGTCTTCTCCATCCAATCTACATAATATACATAGTCCAGTGTGTAAACTGGCACAGAAGCAACACAGATGGAAAACTCCACATGCAAAACAACATTTTCTTATCCTATTACAAGTCCAAGAGGGGAAAAACATGAAAGAAGAAAAAATCAGCCAGCGGTATAGGCAGTACTTGTGGCATAAGGCCTGTGACTACAACTACGTGAGGTGTAAGGCCTGCTGCTACTACAACATGTGGCATAAGGCCTGCTACTACTCCAACATGAACACTCATTCCATACCTTAATCACGAGAATTCCACAAAAATGAGCTTTAAAAAGAATTGTCCCCAACACAATTAAATAAAGCTCTCCGAAGTCCAAGATAACTGAACTTCAGTAATTCTAGCACACTCTTTAATAACAACATCTAGGAAGTATTAGTAGTATTATATTTGCGTGTGAGGCTTTCTAATGAAAAATTATTTATTTCCAATTTAGTCACGTGTTCAATTAAAAATAGGGTTTAGTGTCTGTTGACTGTTATAAGAGTTAACAAGGAAGTGAACTACTTAGGTGTATCTATGCAATATGTGTGTACCTTGAAAGAACACTAGCATCTAAACTTCTTGGATGCATCTTCCTGTAGTAATACAGAAGTTTCTCCTGTGCCAACAGTATTTTCGTAACAACTTACTCTTATGTGCTGCTTCTAATTTGTACCTAAGTATGTCTGCTAGGAGTGGCCAGATGTGCTAACAACTGAAAACTTCCTGCTTGTTTTTGCTTTTGATGCAATTTTGATCCAGGCTTTGTTCTTGTATGTGAAACCTATTGAACAGGTCAATATCCATTAGATTTATTGCAAGTATTTTGTCCTGTGGCTCTATCACATTTGTTTGCACCAGAAAACTTTCCTGCTTTTGTTTAGAACTGGGATTGTCCAGGATAACAATGGCCATTCCACTTCTGCCATTGTATCCATAGTGACAGTTCTTTTATTTTGCATACTCTTATCATGTAATCTCAGTTCAGCTGTTTACTCATATTATTGATGTGAATACGCGTGATAGCACAGGAGAGTGCTTTAGATCTGATACATTACTGAAGGAAATTTTAATTCCTTATTATTTCAGTTATTCCTTGTATGGGAGATTGGTAATCACAGCCTGAACCTCTAATTAATCAGCTGAGGCAAGTGTGGGGTCAGCTGTGGGAGCACAGGTGAGAGTGATGTAGCTGTGCTCCCGGAAGGGGTGGAGCTCGACTCCACCTCCTCTGAGACCTCATTTAAGGGCTGAATCTCTTGGAGATTGCTCTTCAGTGAGGACTGCCCCAGCTTCTTTGGCTAAGGCACCACCACTGGTAAGTTTTCCTTTGCTTATTACTTCTGTACATTTGTTACCATCTTTGCTACCATCTGTGTATTAACAACCAATACATTCCTTCTAGAGAATTGAAGTTTAAATGTGTTTCACAAATGAGAGTTACTTCTGCATGACCTTGTTGAGATGAATGGTATATGCACCTGCAGTAACATGGCTCCTGCCTGTTGATGATGGGAAAGAAGTGAGTGGTTCTTTAATGGAAAGAAACCTTAAGCATTTAAATCCTGTGATGAGAAGGCTGACTTTGTCCTGAGTATGCAGTTATAGACTTTCATACCAGTCCAGATATCGTGACACAACACCTCCACCATGCAGCGAGTGGATGGATGTCTGAAAATGTACAAGTCCTCCAGAGCTCGAGCAGCCCTCCCTGAACTTTGTGCAGTACTGCATTCACTCCAGCTGAGTCCTTTGCGTGCTGTGTCTCCATGAAGGTTGTTTTTTGCCTCGAATTATAGTTGTCCACCCTAACTGGGGACAGTTAACGTAAAAGAGAGTTAGAACTGTCTTGAAGTTTAATGTTTTAATTTTCTTTTAACTTGTGAAAGAACAACTAAAATGCAAAATGTATTCAAGGCAAAGATAGCAGCATAAGCTACTTGCCTCTTTTCTTTAGAAGCACTAACACAATATAAAGTAAAGCTGATGGTTGGAGGGTGGGAGATCGCCTGCCACTTCATATGGTCCTAGTTAAAATGCCCCTTGAGCCATTGGCAGTTTATAGGAACAGTGGTGTCTCTCGGGTTCCAACTACAGTCATTATTACAATGCTCACAAAAGGAGGCACTACTGGCAACCATCCTCAATTTGCTTTTATTCCTAGGACACAAAATGATCTTTTGTAATGGGATCAAGGACATGGAAATAACAAAAACTACAGGCATGATTGACTTGCAGCATTCAGTAAGGTAAGAAGATAATGTCGTAACACTTTGGAGCAGACAGCTTCAAATTGGAGCTGAACCAGACTTTCTCAGTGGCTTGCTTCAGGAACAATCTTCAAACAGGATATTATTTGTCACTTCTGGTTTTAGAGTGAGAAGCCAAGATAGTTGATTCTTGTCATGTCTCTGAAAGATAAGTGAATACGTAAGTGCTCAGTGTTAGAAAAGGAATCAGAATCAAAATTATTAACTTCCTCTCTGAGCAGCCATCCTCGTCCCCAAAAGATTTCTATAAGGATGTGACTAAAACTGAAGCACTTACTGATAAATTACAAAGACTATCAAGTTGGTGAAGCCAATAGGAGGTGAATGTGCAGTAGGGCAAGACATTGCTTTGGCTCATGCTACATTCTGGTTTAATCTCATTGCTTTATGGGCATTACTTGTGAATCTAGTGGTTTGATGGGGGCATGGCCTTATTGGCCTGGTAGTGTGGTATATGAGTATCTTCTTCACCAAGAACAGATGCCTTATTGATTGCTAATGGTAAGAGGAGTACCAGCCCCACTCTCAGCACACCTGCTTCAGATGAACACCAGTTTCTTGAAATAAATGGTCATTTGAGGAGTTTGCTTATAATTGCCTTGACCAGAAGGAGATTTTAAACAGCAGTGCATCTCTGTTCTGTGACAGGGTGGACATTACACTAAAAAAACATTTCCCAACATAATTTTCCTATACAGTAAATTGGAATGTTCCCCTTCTCCCCTTACAACAAGTTTATCTTTACCAGCGTGTACACTGAGAATATTTTTCCTGTTCTTTCCCATAGTTGCTTTATGCACTGTTTCTGTAAAACGCAACTGATAACCTATGCTTACAAATTCTAGCCTTCTCATATGTTCACATCTGTCTTGATGGGCAGACATTGGCTACAGAAGTGTTACTGCCTAAATGCTTATCTTAGGACTACAGCATTTGTCATACTTTTGTTACTTATGACCTTCATTGGTTACGAAGCCCTTGAAATTAAGTGTTAGTGAAATCCTTCCTCAATCTTGCTTCACTGCCGTAGCAGCAAGGCTTACTTTACAGTCTCAAAAATTTAAACGTGCTGTCACACTTTCACTTAGAATAAATGGTGTGGATAGAATAGCCACTCTGTGGACATAGTAGCTATAGCATCTTTCACATTTTGCATAACTGGGAGACTTCCATTTCGAAGAATGGCAGCATTTTCCATGTTACTTATGTCCTCAGACTGTGTACTTCCCAGTATAGGGTGCTGTTCTGCACAGCCAACTAAATATATAAAGGGGAAAGAGAAATAAAAAAAGCCTCTGGCAAATTTAATCCTTGTTTAAGATCCCTGAGGAGTGATTCCCAGAAGCCAGTAACTGGTCTTTCTCATGTCAGTGGGAGAATTACTGAGGGCTGTGTGAGTGGCCACCTCTGTGCATCCAGCATGTGCGCAGTCCTGGCTGCTGTCTGTACAGGTATATTGTATGTATCTGTATGTACCATGAGATTGCACAGCACCTCACATTCCAGGAGGAGTATATGTATAAAAGTATAAATCAGGACTCCTACAACTAGAAAAATGCTAATAAAGGTAAGCATGGATAGCACGCATATTTCTGTGCCTCCAGTGCACAGGCATTATTTAAGTAAATCCCTTATGTGTAGACAGTTATCTAAGGTTTTAAGGCAAAGCATGTGCAAACCACATATTAAAAACACCAACTATACAAGTCGATACTTTATTTTCCACCCGTATTTTCTTCTGAGGGTTTAAGTTAAGCAGAAGCATTTAATGGGCTTTTGGCCCTATCAGAGTCTGTGCTGCATGTGAAGGTCGCTGCCTCAGCACTTCCAGGAACCTCTTGCAACACAAGAACCACTGGTTTCTGTATCAGTACCACAGAGTATTGAAAGTGTGGTCTTACTGGAACTTATTTTTAGAATGATTTATGGCCATTTGTTTATTCATTTCTGTTGAGAATTTGAGGTGGTTTTAATTGAATTGTGTTTGGCGCACATCATTTCAAAATGAACCACCTTAAAATAAGAACAGCTTTATGGAATTTATCTGTTATACCAAGTTGTCACAAGCGCTGCCTTTTATATTTCTAGTACTCCTTTACTTTTCATAACGCATTTTACAACTGTAATTTTCGTGTCTCACATTTTTCTCTCCAGTTTCCTATGTACTGCGGTTAAATTTTGACCATAAATCTTAGGCTGCTTTGTTAGAAATAATAGGTCTACTGTTTCTTCATTTAATGACCTGCTAGATTAATAGTGTCTTTAAAACAATTAAATATAGTCGCGTGGTTTAATATTCCCAATTTTAGTGAAGGAGAAACTATAGCTATTTTCATTTATAAAGCGCTTCAGTTTCAAGGCCTGTCTGGCAATTCTTGTCCAACACCCCGACTGAAATCCCTTCCTTGTATTTCTGTGGTAAACAGATAAAAAGTGTAATATTCAGAAAGGATTTTTGCAGTTTTGGGAACTTAAGCACAGAAGTGACTGGGATGGTAAATTAGGCTGTTACATTAAACATGGCATTAAACAAGGCAGAGAGGAGGCAGCCTTTTGGATATTAACGTCAAGCACTCCTGTACGGTGGTAGCAGTGAGGTCTGGAGGCGCTCATGGAACCTTCGTTATCTGAATGACGCTGACAAACTGCCAGCAGAGCAGAAAAGATGCTGCAGCTGTGACCTTGCTGCACGAGGACGGTTGTACAACTAATGGCACAAATGTGCGGCAGGGGATGGGTTCTCAGTTAAGAACATAACATTTGGTTCTCGTGTGTCCAGGCTTTTGGGGTTTGTGCTTCATGCAGTAGTACAACTACAGCCCCTAGACTGAAAGGTCTTTGTGCGTGGCCTTTTTATTATGTGCACTCACAATGCCTGCTACAATGGGGCTGCAGCCCATGAATAGGACCTCAGGCATTACTGAAATGCAAATAGTAACGAATTTTAAAAATGAGACGCGGACCTTCTTTTCAGATGTATCCTGTGCTAAGACACTGATTTGTGCTGCCTTGGCTCTAGAGGTTGTGCTGTAGGCCTCCTGCATCTCTAGCTTGAAAAAGTAGAAGTTTTACTTTTCATTAAGCAATCTGTTAGCGGACTGAAAACCTGACCAGCTTGTTATTGCGCTTAGGTTGGAGAAATGTATCCACGGGCACTCTGCTCCCATAGCAGCACGGTCCCACTCTCCCATCTCCCTGCCAGGGTGAGGACCATGCCCATTGGTTACATGTAGATCAGGGTATGCCTCCTAGAAAATGAGAACCTTATGCCTGATGTGTCGATCCTTAGAAGAAATGAGATTTTGAAGGCAGAGCTGAATTTCAGCATAGCTGGGATATAGACGTGAAGTACAAACTCTGTTTCTAACAGTAAGGCTGAAAAGAGTAAGTCCAAGCAGTGCGTAAGAGATGTTGACCTTAAGTTTGCACAAGGTGACCAAGAAGGTACGTGCATCTGTAACTACCTTCTCTGCATGGTTTTGTGCCTTTTTCTGAACCAGCGTGCAATAACTCTTGTTCAAGAAAGACGTCCTCCATGGCCCAGTGCAGCTTGTTTTACCCCTGACTAGTTTTTAGTGATGTGTCTATCTCAGAGACAACAGAATTAATGCTTTCCAAATTGGCCAGAAAGGGCATGAAATTACAGACTGGCAAAGGACATTGTAAATCAGAATGTCAGTAAATTATGATGTGGGAGAAAAACCTTATTCCTAAGTATCAGGAATCATCACTGCAAAAATCTGTATCAAACAACATCTGCACATATGATTGGTGAAGAGTATATGATTTGACTAGACTATGGATTTATTCGTGGATGTTGTAGTCAAGTTTACTAGCGGCTTGTCTCAAAATATGTTAAAATATGTGAAAATATGCAAAGCTGGTGTTGAATAAGATGGGAAAAACTCTGGTTAATTTCTCTGTTTTGTGTAGGGAATATTTTTCTTCAGCATCTCTCTGTGTTCTTGTTCCAGTTAGTACTTCCTTTGAAACTGTTCTGTTGCAGGCTCTTCTGCTGTGAGGAAAAATGAGGCTTCATAGAAACTGTGTCCCCGAGCCCTCTGAATCAGGTAATGTCACATCTAACTTGCAGTACTGAGTGCTAGCTCCCATAAAATATTGTTCCTGCTATTTAGATACTGCTACACTCTTCATCTACAGAACCTGGCCCCGTGCAAAACCTTTTAGACTTCAGCATCTCTTTGCTTCAGGGCCTAACCTTGGGTTCATAAACTGTTTGTAGCTGTCAGCCTAGTGCACCCACAGAAAGTGCACAGATGCAGAAAGCCTTTCTGATGTAGTGTTAGTAAGAATAGCTTTAGAGCTGCAAATATTTAGCAGATTTCTAACAGATACATATATATATATATACACTTATGTATGTAAATGCATACATATCAGACAAAGCATACATGAGAAAATCTGTGATTACTTTGGTGACGGTACATCCAAACTTCTGTCTTCTGTATTTTTTTGCTAATTGGAAAAGTATAGCCGCCTAGGAGCTAACACACTGCTTTATTGGTTGACTCTGATTATGATCACAAAGTGCATGGGGTTTGGTTCTTGGTATGCATGTGTTCTGCACTTGGCTACTTGCTGTGCTGTTCAACAGTGCCCATCCAGCGCCTGGAAGACAGGAGTAAATAAGGAAGAGCTTGGCCTGGAACTTGGGAGTGCTGTATTAAAAGTAAGGAAGAGAGATCAAATCAGAATTGTTCCTATAGTTAGCCTATGTGAAGCACTGCCTAAGTGCAGAATACTGTTGGTCTTTCATTTTGCTGCAGAAAACAAATACTGGGATGTTGTGCTGCGGATAAACCCTCAAGGAAATCAACACAGTGGTTCTTGGGATTTGAATAATGTGCAGTAAATAAGGCCTGAGGTCACATAATGAAGGTCATTAAGGGAAATAAAACATGGAGTAGCTGTGTGTTGAGCTGACGGCACGTGTTCTGTGTGCTGCATGAGGAAAGAGTCTGTAAGAATGGTGTGTTATCAAGTGACTGCAGCCAGTGCCTCAGTTCAGAAGCAGAGGAAAGATAGTGTCAGCTGGTGTTTCTGAACTGACAATTGCAACTGACAGCTCTAACGTATAATTATGTAGTTAGCCTTTACAGGACCTCAGCTCTTCTGATTCTGGCCTTTCCAAAACTTGGCTCATGTGCAGCGTGCCACTGCCCAGTGTTACAGCATGCTGGTTGGAACAGGCTACTACGTACTCTACAGAAATGATCTTAGTAATAACAGGTATTAGATTCAGGCATTTCTGCTTTCTTAGAGATTTTTTTCCTCCATTAGGAGACAAGCTGGCAGAGTTCAGGACCATGATTTACATAGTCAGGACTTAGCTACACTGAGGCTACAGCTCTCCCAAATGCTGCTGTGGGCAACTTGGCTTTACAAGAACCAATATTTTCTTTTTCACTTTGAGCTGATGGTTTCTGTCCAGCAGTTCCACTGAAAGTGGTGATGCAGTGGCACGGGCTGTGCGGGGAGGTGGTGCAGTCACCATCCCTGGATGTGTTAAAGCACTATGGAGATGTGGCTCTGAGGGATGTGATCAGCGGGGATGGGCTGGAGGATTGGATGTGGTGGTCTTTAGAGGTCTATTCCAACCTTAATGATTCTATGAGTATAGGCAGGCTTTCGAGGATTTGATCCGAAAGCTTCTGCATAGCAATGCTCTGCTCGTTTGTGCAAGGTGGAAGCTAACCGGGGCTCATTTGGGCCGCTAATGACAGCTTCACATGAGCACAGAAAGTAGGAGAGTAGCTTCTCATTGCTGAGCTTCAACGGCGTCACATCTGCTAGGCGAACGAACGGGACAGAGAGAGCTCCCGGCGGAGTTTGCGCGGGGAAGGCCTCTGCAAGGGGGTGAGGGTTTTCACCCGGGCCGGGACGCGGCTCTTTGTGGCGCGGGGCTGCGGCCCTGTCAGCGGCCTGAGGCGCTGCCGGGGGCTCGCGCTGCACCTGCCCCGCGCCCGCTCCCCTCGGCGGACCGCTCGGGGCGCGTCCTTTGTCAGGGGGCGGCCGAGCCCCGGGCCGGCCCAGGTGCGGCTCCGGCTGCCGGCGGGCGGCGGGGCGGCCCTGACGTCGGTGTGCCGAGCCGTGCCGAAGGCGGGGCCGCGCCCGGGGGCCGGTGCGGCTTTATTAGCGCCGCAGGTCGCGATGCGTGGCGCAGGCAGGGCGCAGCGAGCAACAGGAGGCGGCGCGGTCGCTCGCCGCCCCACCGCCGCCCGCGCCCAGCCCGCCCGGCCGCCGGCCCCGGGGCGCCGGCGCTAGCGGGGTGCTGCAGCCCGGGGACGGCCGAGACGGGGGCTCGGAGGGGGAAGGAGCCGGAGAAGAAGGCGAAAGGAGGAGGAGGAGAGGAAGAGCGCGGCCGGGGCCGGGAGCGTGCGGTCGCGCGGGGCAGCGGTCCGCGGGCGGCCGGCTCGTGATGGTGCTCCTGCCCCTGTGGGTAGTGGCAGCCGCGCTCCTGGGGGCCCGCGCTGCAGCCGTCCGGCAGGTGAGTGAGCGAGAGAGCGAGCGACCGGCCCGGCGGCTGCGGCGCTCCCCTTCCCTCCCGCCCGCCAGGTCCCCCTGCCTCGGCCGGGAAGGCGGTGGAGCGGCGGAGTTCGCCCGCGGGGTGCAGCGCAGCCCCGGCCCCGCTCTGGTGGCTGCTGACCTCAGCCTGCCGCTTCGTCCCCGCTTTGTGGCGGAGCGGCGAAGGAGCCGTCCGTCCCGTGCTCCCCGGGGCTCGGCGCTCGGTCATTCGCACCGACCCGAGGGCCTTCCTTTGGACACCGGGCTCTTGCTTTCTGTGTGTCCCGATAGATAGAAGGGGTCGTTTCGAATCAGGATTTCCTAGTTCCTCGATTTGTATTAAACTTGTTAAGGGCTCTCTCAGTTTATTGCCAGACGCAGCTGTTTGTTCAGCTGAGGAAAAATGCTAACCCTGGAAACCAAAAGCAGAGATGTAAAAAGTGGTGCGATGCAAACCGAGGGATTTTTCAGCCTTCTAGAAACAGCGGGCTGTCACACGTTGCATAGTAATTGCACCATTTACACTTCGTGCATGTGTTTCTTTTCTCTCCTGCAGGCTGGTGAAGAACAGCAGATCCGAATAGGTAAGTCCCTTTAACTGTTATTTCAGCTGTCAAAAAAAAGTAACAACAAACTAGTTTATTTTCTGGCAAATTGGTCTGTGCCCAGGCAAGCGTTCCCCTGTGTCCCTCATGCTGTTACCACCCAGGAGCATTTGTGGTTTCACAGTGCTGTGGCATGACTTGGATTTGCATGGCCTCTCATTTCAAGCTCTTTCATCCTGTTAACTCTGTACATCCCTTTTTAAAAATGAAACAACGAAAGTTCGAAGGTGCAGCATGCTTTAACCAGCCCTGTGAATGTCATGGCAGATCTGTGCTGGGTCAGATGCTTTGTGTTCATTTGTATGTCACTGAAGCAAGGAGGAAATGCTTACGCTAGTTTAGCCAGTGCAGGTCATGTCTTCATACCACTTTCCTTCTGTCCTGGAAGTGCTTAACCTTTTCTTATAGTTGGGAATGCTGTCTAATGCTGAAACCTCTACCTGTTTCCTTTATGGAAAGATGTGCTTGCTGCATGCCCAGTGGATGTTCACTGCTGCGTTATAAACTGGTAGACCCACATCAGAAAGTATAATGTGGCAAGATCAGTGTCCATGATGAATGAGGGTGCTGAAATGAACCAGGGTATGGTCATGCTGCAATCTGAAGCCTGACTTTTTCCTGAGAGGGATGGGAAGCTTCATAATAATTAGGAGCATGTGCACACAATCTAGTTGCTGTAGCTCTGCATTTATTTAAGCTGACAGATAATTTACTGCCACATGGGGTGGAAGAGTCTGTGGAAGGATTCAGAAGCCAGTGTCTTCTCTCCAGACCATCAGTGAGGCTGCCATCTTCCCTACCCCGTGGTTCTGAGGGCAGCCCTGGAACCAGCTGATTCCCAGTTGCTATTGAGCGCAATTGCCTTTATGGGGCACTGGAGTTTTTCAATAAGGAATGATAGCACCTATGCACCTCTAGGGACCCTATATTGTTCTGTTTCCAGTTGCTATTAGAGCTTTGATTTTGAGATTCAGGTTTTAAGCTGCAGTTTTGTTCAGAAAATAGTTTCAGGTATTTCTTTAAGTTTTGGACCTCTTGTCTCAATTTCAGTCCTGGCACTGTATTCTTAAAGGCTTAGGTTGATTTCCTCTGTCATCAGTGAATAATGGGTTTTGAGACAGTTAGGTACATTTAAACCTAGCTGGCAAACAGACTTCTTTTTTTCCAGTGGCATTTCAGTGCTTTATTTCTAGTTGTTTCCTTGAGAAATGGATTTTATTTCAATTTCAGAAGCTATAAGCTATACAGGAATGCATCATTTAAATTATATAGTATGTCAGACAGTTTCTTGAACCCAGAGGAAAGCTCTTTATCCTTTCAGTTTTTAATTTCTTTTGTGTTCCTGGTGTTGGTGTATCCTGGGAGGGTTTGAGGCATGCGAGATCCATGGAAGAGAGGTGACACACAGCGGAAGGTAAATGAAGGTTCCTAAGCAAAGCCTTCCAGGACCGGTCTGCATGGCTCATGTGGGACAGGCTGTCTGCATGGCTTGTAGCCCAGCTGTTAGTGATTAAGGGAGCGAAGCACTGGAATAGCTTGCCAGAGATGTGGTGGGTGCCCTGTCCTTGGAGATATTCAGGGTCAGCCTGGACCAAGCTCTGAGCAGCCTGATAGAGCTGTAGGTGTCCTTGTTCCTCACAGGAGAGTTGGACTAGAGGACCTTTAAGGGTCCCCTCTAACTCAAGTGTTTCTATGGTCTCAGGGTGGAGATGGGCAGGGTATGAGCCCATGGTTCTGTCTGCTCGCAGGGTCACAGGACCATGTGTGCGGTGTCCCCTCGGGTGGTTCAGCAGCACACAACCCCTTGTCATGAGACTCACTGTTGGTTGGTGCCTGGCAAAAATGAGCTTGTGTCTCCTTGGCACAAACGCAGGGTGTCCTGGTGGTATTTGGTTCGGCCTGGCAAGACTGAGAGTTTGCTGTCTGACCAAACCAGGCTGTCTGTGCTAAGCTCTGGCTTTTGAGGGATTGGTGGTATTTCACTGAGGGAATGCTGTATTTTCAAAGGAAAAAGTAGCTAGTAAACACAGACTAGTTTTGTCTTTTCTGTTTTTTAAACTGTTAATATTTCAAGTAATGTTTTATCCTGTCAATTCTGATTGGAAAAGGTATTGCCTACTCAGTTTAGAGCATTAATAACTACATTAAAACTTGCATTAGGATTGCCTCCAAATGGGCTGTCCTACTTTTAAGTCCCTATTAAGTGTCACTTTGCATTGGTGTTGTGTATTTTGATTTGGCCCAGGGCTGGCTGCTGTCAGCAGCTAATCTTTTTATTTATTTATTTATTTGGTAGTCTGGAATGTCATTTAGGACAAATTAAAGCATATAGGATTTTTTTATTTATTTTTTTATAATACTAGTACAGAATGTATTATATAGATTAATTATTATATAATTAAGATAGGGTTTACCCTATCTTAATTAACCACTTTAATGCATAATCTACTGCAAAACCTGGGAACTGTAAAGAGGAAATCTTGCTGTTGCTTGTGAAATCCCTATAAGCCTGATGTTACTGACACTCACGGTGGTGCTGCATCTTCACTATTTGCGTCTCTCAGCATCCGCACAGCAGAACATCAGCATTTTGTGCTGTTATTGGGAGAAAGCTCTGACATCTAACCTGGGAAGAGCAGCATCAGGCTGCTACAGAGCCTGGATAAAACAAGCTCACCAGCGTTATGCGAGGTGACTTTGCAGTTCAGGAAGGGCCGTGGAAACATCACAAAATTTCTTGAGTTTCTTGTGTGCCTGGGACAAATGGACGGTGAAGTAAAGGAATGAGAACACTGAAGAGAGGAGTGTATACATACCTTGTGAGCCTGTATTCTTGCAGCCCCTTGCTTTTACTCATCCAGCTTGCAGTGTCTAGCACTGAGGTATGCTGCACAGCCTCCTCCCTGCTTAGGTGCAAAGTTGTGTGGAAATCCTCTAGAAATCCACCCTGCCATTGGGCAGGCAGCCCAGTGCCCGCCCATTTGTTTCTTTGCACAAGGCCTGGTACAGCATCAACTTTGTAAAATCAGTAGCTGATGATATAATAGTGTAGCTTTACACGTGGGTATTCCTAATTAGAATATATGCCAGCAATCTGATGAGGTGAATGGTTACTGTGTGTAGCAGTTAATTCACATCTCATCGCCACAGCACAGAAAATGTTTGGAAAGAAATGGTGATACCGGCACTTAGTGGATGTGATTTCGCAGGTCACTGTAAAGGGTGAAGGAACTCCTGTGATCAAAATATTAATTAGTTCGGGGCTGTCGGTACTCTGTCTGCAGTGCAGGAGGCTGGGATGTGGGAGGTCTAGTTATCAAAATTCATCCTGCTCCGAAAGTAATGCCTCTCACTTATTTTCATGGAAACTAGAACAAATGCAAAGAGCACAATAGCGCTATTTGATAGAGCAAATTGTCTGCTGCAAAACAGTATTTTTCAACATAGTCACCACCATTAGCCCTGCATTTTTTTGTAGGCAATGAGCAAGAGCCTGCATGATTCATACAAATCTGCACCAGTAGAGGTGACCCACTGTTTCACAGCTGCTGTGACAGCATCACCACTAGGAAAATGTTGCCCTCTCAGTCCATCTTTTGTCTCTCTGAAGAGATGGAAGTCAGAAGGTGCCAAATCTGGACTATACAGTGGGTGTGGTAGGACCTCTCAGACAGGTCTTGAAATTGGTATGGGGTCTGGTGTTATTGTGCTGCAAGAGAAAGGCTGCCCCTTTCTCTGGCCTGCCTGGAAGTCTGAGCCTTCAGCTTAGTCAGCATTGCAATGCAGTAGTCAGAGTTGGTGGTTTGTCTGGATTCCGGGTAAGCCAGAAGGATCAGCCCTTTCCTATCCCACCAGACAGTGTGCATCACTTTATCCGCTGGGGGCTGCCTTGTGAACTTTTTCTTTGATGGGGAATCCAAATGTTGCCACTCCTCAGACTGCTGTTTTGATGCCAGCTCATAGTGGTGACACCATGTCTCATTACTGGTAACGATGTGACTGAGGGAACTGTCACCTTCTGCCCTGTATTGGTTCAGTTGGTTCTGATAAATGTGCTGCCAACAGTTTATGGGCTGGTTTGGTTCCGTGACAAGCAGGGTGAAGGGATTTCTCAGAATCTGCGCCTCCAGAGAGAGGAAAATGGGGGGATGCCTTATATGCATTCCCCCCTGTGCAGGAATGATATCAGCACAGCAAACAGTCTTCTGGGGAGCGTAGTTTCGTCTCTT